>NC_047086.1:218987038-219290692 GCF_902459505.1 Geotrypetes seraphini
CCCCCCCCCCCACACACACACACACACCTTTCAAAAGTAATGTAATGTAATGTAATTTATTTCTTATATACCGCTACATCCGTTAGGTTCTAAGCGGTTTACAGAAAATATACATTAAGATTAGAAATAGGAAAGGTACTTGAAAAATTCCCTTACTGTCCCGAAGGCTCACAATCTAACTAAAGTACCTGGAGGGTAATAGAGAAGTGAAAAGTAGAGTTAGAGGAAAAATAAAAATAAAATAAACATTTTAACAAGATTTTAGTTTCCAGAAAAAGGGCTTCTTCAGGGAAGAGACTTGGCCGACAGTCCCAGGATGTCTATGTCTCCTCCCCTGCGATGTTCTCCCATCCATGCATTCCCTCCCAGACACACTGCCCGTGCCCCAGCCGCTCCAAGGAGGCTGCCCCAGATGAGGCCCACGATGAATGCAGGATTCTCTCCTCTGCGGGAAAGCCGCCCGGAGCCGACAGTCGATCTTCATAGCGGATTGCAGGGGGGGAAGAGTTCACACTCTTGGTAGGATCGGGTCTGTGTTCTCTCGGTGGTTGTGGCTGGTCTCGTTGCTGCTTAGGTGTAAAAGCAGTTGATCTCCACTGCTGCTGATATTTAAAAGCAGGCAGATCCTCCATTTCCACCAGACCACAGCAAAGAAGGCCTCATGAGCATCCTAGGCAGAAGATGTGGCTCGGCTACCAACAGTCATACCAGATCTTCATGCCACGGCCGACAGGCCCAATCCAGAGCCACCGAAAGGACGAGATGAGGATGCAGCACTATTCTACACAAAATCTGACCTATCAGAGGCCATGGAGGGAAGACATTCAGGGGCTCCTCTGCTGGCCATGGCTGGTCCAAAGCATCTACTCCTCTCTGGCTGTTGAAAAAGCATTCCATCTGCCATCTCGTCGCCCACTCCCCTAGTTTGTTCAGGTCCCTTTGTAAATCTTCGCAGTCTTCTATAGTCCTAGCCCCATTAAATAGCAATTTTATTACTTCGCACTTCATCCCTGTTTCTAGATCATTTATAAATACATTGAATAGCAGCAGTCCAAGCACCGACCCCTGCGGGAACACCACTCATGACCCTCCTCCAGTCCGAGTAGTGGCCCTTCACTCCTACCCGCCAACCAATTCTTGATCCATCTTTGTACGTCTCCTTCCATCCCATGGTTCTTCAGTTTCCAAAGTAGGCATTCATGGGGTACCTTGTCAAAGGCTTTTTGGAAGTCTAAGTATACGATATCGAACATCAGTGAGCCAAAAGGCCGCCAG
This sequence comes from Geotrypetes seraphini, assembly GCF_902459505.1. Taxonomy (NCBI): domain Eukaryota; kingdom Metazoa; phylum Chordata; class Amphibia; order Gymnophiona; family Dermophiidae; genus Geotrypetes; species Geotrypetes seraphini. The sequence continues at coordinate 218,988,314 of NC_047086.1, forward strand.
CCCTAGTTCCCACTCCCCAGGATCCCACTGGGAGTGGCTGAGAAAGTCTTTCTGGACATTTGTTCTTGCTCGCTATATTCATCATTGACAGGTGCTGTAGATGCCACTCTGCCCAATGGTAAAGGCTCACAGTTTCCAATGCTACTGCCTGCTTCCTGGTGCCACCTTGTTTATGTAGACCACCACCATAGCATTGTCCATCATCACCTGGACTGCCGTTCCTTGAATCAGAGAAAGAAATCCCACCAAAGCCAGGTGTACCGTCCAAGCCTCCAGGCAATTGATTAACCAGAAAGCCTCCACTGGGAACCAGGTTCCTTGTACCACTCAGTCCAAGAAATGCACTTCCCAACCAAGGAGACTTGCATCAATAGTAACCACCACCCACTGTGGATAGTCCAACAACACTTTTCAGAGAAGGTGAAGTGGGCTGTCCCACCAGTCCAGACTGACTCTTGCCCTGGCAAAGAGAGGCAAAAGGCACTGAAAGTTCTGAGAAACAAGGGGTCCACCTGAAAAAAGAGCTGACTGCAGAAGCTACATGTGCATTTGTACCCAAGGCATCACCTCCAGAGTCACTGCCATGGAGCCCAAGGGCTATAGGTAGTCCCAAATCCTGGGAGTTGGCAGTTCAGGCTTGATGATGTCAGAGAGGCCTAACCTTCAGGTGCAAATAAGGAAACACCCCTACACAGCAGCACCCCTTCCCTGCTCCCCCTGTCCAGCAGCAGACCTTCTCCCTTCGTTTTACCTCCCCCTGTCCAGCAGCACCTCTTCCATGCTCCCCCATCCATCAATACTTGTCCAGCACCACCCCTTCCCTGCTCCCCATATCCAGCAGTAGCCCTTCAACCTACCTTTTACCTCCCCACCATCCAACAGCAACCCTTCCCCGCTCCCCCTGTTCAGCAGCAGACCATCTCCCTTCGTTTTACCTCCCCCCTGTCCAGCAGCACCTCTTCCCTGCTCCCTAATACCTGCTCCCAAACTGCCATTCTTAACCTCCCTCCATCCCGGCTTCCTGGTCTCTTCTGGCCCACTGGTATGAACCGCTGCCGCCGCTGCTGCTCTTCAATCGTGTCTGCCCTCCTCTTCAAAGCAGCCTGCTGAGGATCGCCGGCCAGCTGTAGCGAACCTTGCAGGCCGCTCTCCACCTTGGTAGCACATTCCCTCGGACACGATCCTGCCCCTCCTCTGACATATGGGGTCACATCAGAGGGAACGTGCTACCGAGGTAGAGAGCGGCCTGCGAGGTTCGCTACAGCTGGCCGGCGATCCTCAGCAGGCTGCTTTGAAGAGGAGGGCAGACACAAACAATGAGCAGAAGTGGCGGCAGCGGTTTGTTGTCTGGCGGGCCAACTTTGAACACTTTGCGGGCCTTAGAGTGAGTGAGGGCGGGAGGGGGGAGTCGCCAGTGTGTTCGCGTCTGTGGTCGCCAAACTCCACATACAGTAGCATTCTACTGGCACAGAGTTACAGATCACGGACACGGGGAACACAAAGTTTGAAGTGGGTGCTTAGGGTTTAATTATTAGTGATGCATTCAGGATGAAGACTTGAAATAACATCCATGTTATAAGAAGTCTTTTTACTGAGAATAGTGCATTTTTTATAATACTTCAACCTCCCAATATATTTGCTTGGGGGTAAATTTGTTGTTAAAACAGGGTATCATTTGAATGATAAAAAGTAGTGGGTCAACAGAAGTGGTATATTAACTATAAAAGTGATGTGAGACATTGATGTGTAAAAAATATTTCTCAAAGCAAGTATTGTATAAATTATCCTTTATACCCTCATTTTTTTTGATTGATGATATTTATTTGTGGGGTGGATAACTTAGAAGGTGATCCGTCTGTGTTGTTAGAAACCCAAAGAGTAGCAACAGTCGAGAGCTCATATTATGACATCACAATGCCTCATTCCACCAACACCAAAGAGCCAACCTCATCAGTGATGTCACAATTGCCCGACTATCCCATACCTGGCTCACTTAAGAACATAATAATTGCCATACTGGGACACATAGGCAGCGGAACGCTTTTTTGTTTGGGGGGGCCCAAAAGCTCTGCCCAGACGCCACCCAAACCCCATCCCTGACTCCACCCAAGCTCCGCCCCTGACCCCACCCCCATAATAATGATAGTATTAATTGTAATATCATTTTTTTCCATTCATATTTCATATATACACACAATATAATCTTATTAACAACACATAATGGTTAAACACAAAATTAAACTACACAAAGCACACTGTATGCTTCTCACCATTCATTCCTACCAGAACACCTGGCCTCGGTCACACATGCAGAACACAGATAATAACCCCTATGCAAACACAGGACCACAAACTAAAAATACTAATACAGTGTTCCTCTGTGAATTTGTGGTTCGCGAATCGCAGACTTGCTCATTCACGGTCTGCTCCAACCGCCTCTTCCTGTAGTAAAGTCGGGCTACACCAATCAGGAGCTGCGTGTCAAAGCAGCTCCTGATTGGTGTAGCCCGACTTTACTACAGGAAGAGGCATGTGAGTAGACTGCGAATAATTTTCTTCACCCACCGGTGCTCCAGCTGCCCTCTTCTACCTCCCCTTCCTTTTGACAGGCAAAAAACTGCATTCGCAGTTTTTTGAAATTCGCGGGGGGTCCTGGAATGGAACCCCTGCGAATTTGGGGGGAGTACTGTATACACAAACGAAATCCTAAGATGTCAGATTACATGCATTATAACACCTGAGAAATAAACAGAAATTAATTTCTTCCTGAAGAGTGTAAAACTGACACATTTCAATCAGTAAATTGAAAATTAAATCATATTCCCTACCTTTGTTGTCTGGTGATCTAATCATCTTTTCCCAATCTGTGGTTGCACTTCTTTCTGTCTGTGTCTTTGTGTTTCCATGGCCTTCATATCCATTTGCTGTTTTTCTATTCTTCTTCACTTTCTGCCCTACATTCATCTTTGGCCTTAACCTTTAACATTATTTTACTTGGGATCTTTATTTGTACTGTACAGCATTCACACTATATGCATCAAAAATATAATGCTGTAATGCTTCTTATTGTTTTTTTACTTTTTTTTTTATTTTATGCTTTCTTAATGCTCTATATCCACAACTTTGTTAAGTGAAAGACTCTTTACAATGTGCTCAGTGCTCCTCTACCCAGGTCATTAGCAAAACGCTGTAACCGTGTGTGTGACTGCTGGGAACCATCATCGTACATGTATATTCCCACTTATATAAGTACTTAAGTTCACAAAACAACCAGCTTTAAATTGCTACTTATCTTTAGCATAGATGTTCCATGGTGATGATGTGCAATGAAGATCTGCAGTTCACAGATTTTCGTTTATATAAAAGTGCTTGTGCAAAATCAGGAAATTATATTAAAACCTTCAGTCATTTCATTACTCTTTTTCTTAGTTCTCCGGTTCTCCAACTCCAGCTGAGTTTTGAATTACATCGTAAGGGAGACTCCATATGAGTTGAACTGCGTTGAAAATCACAATGCACAGTGCAATGAACTTTCACTGCCTTATACTTTCTTTAAATTATCTTATTTCAACTTTCTTACATTTTTCAACTTTCTTCTCAAAATCTACTTTTCCGTTTCTTCCCTTCCCATCTATCCATGTGTACCATTTTCTCTTTCTTCTCTATTCCCATCTATCCCATAAGAACAATTTCTTCTCTCTCTTCCCTGCCACACCCATTGCTGTGCACCATCTCCTCCCTCTCTCTCTTCAGTGGTCTGACATCAGTCTTCCTTCTTATACCCTCATATAGACTGGCATCGTTCTTCTCTCCCATGGTCTGGCATCTCTCTCCTTCCCTCCCTCTTCCTAAGGTCTAACATCTCTCTTCTCTCCTTCCCGCAGTCTGGTATCTCTTTCTTCTCTCCTTCCTTTCTCTGGTCTGGCATCTCTCTTTCCCCTTCCAGTGGTCTGACATCTCTCTCCTTCCATTTCCCTTCTCCAGAATCTGACATCTCTCACTTCTTTCAGTCATCTGTCCTCCCTCCCAGTGTAATATTTTTCTTCCCCTCCTCTCCACCACTATCATGTCTAACAATTCTCCCTCTTCTTCCTTTCTCCATGTATACCATCTCTCTTTCCCTCCCACTCCATGCACCTATGTACAACAAATTTCTTTTTCTCTTCCTTCTCCCACTGGCATCTCTCTTTCCCTCACTTCCTAGCACCCCATCCATGCATCATCTGTCCTTCCCAACCTGCTCCCAGCCCTTGCAACATCTATCCTTCCCTGTCTCCCCCCAGCCAATGCAGAATCTGTCCTTCCCAACCCCCTCCCAGCCTGAGCAACTTTTTTCTTCCCTGCCTTGCCAACTGCCCTCCCATGCCATATCTCTCCCTTTCCAACTATCCTATCCTCCTATTCTATATATCTCCCTCTACACCACCCCCAGGTCCACCATCTCTGCCTTTCTCTTTCCTTCTTCCCTTCAGGTATCTCATTCCCCTTTCCTTCACAGCACTCCACGTCCAACTACTCTTTTTTTCTATCCCTCCAGACCATCACTAGTTCCCCCATATTTCTGGCCCTATAAGTTCTTCCCCTTCACTCTCCAACTGGCATAGCTTTAAAACCCATCCCCTATGCTACTTGATAAAAAAAAACAGTCCTGGGGGCTTCCTGGTCATGCATGTCCTCCTCTTTCACCTCCGTTTGCATTTTTGTTACAGAGGAATGCCGGCTGCGGCAGCGACTGAAACGCAGCCTTCCTCACCGCGTTCCTTGTGCCGCGATCCGTCCAGGCTGAAAAAGGAAGTTGTGTCATTGGGGCGGAACACGGCAGTGTTGAAAGCAACATAGGATCCGCACGCTTAGCTGCCCTGTTTGCACCCCCCTCTTAACGCCAGCCTTGCAGCTCCGGACTTCCCCAGCACCTCATTGATTATATGCGCTGCCATGGCCTACTACTGCCTTTGTCAACTCCTGCACCGGTACCACCAGCTCTACAGCTCAACCACCAACCAGCGCCTCACACTTCCACTTCATGATGTCACCCGGGGTCGCTATTATTTTAAAGGCAGCTGGCGCACAGCGTTCACCAGATGAGACTTCTGCCATCGGCCTGCCCCAGAACTCTTCATTCAGCAGCCCCCGCCTAGGTGGGAACTGCTGAATGAAGAGTTCCAGGGCAGGCCAGTGGCAGAAGTCTCATCTAGTGAATGCTGCACCATGGCTACCAAAACTTTTAAAATAATAGTGATGGGGGGGGGGGGGTAAGGGAGATGGGCGGGCAGGAAAGAAGAGGAGGTAAGCCTGGGGAACTGAAGTATTGTGAATTTGGGGGGAGGCCACGGCCCCTGTGGTCCCCCCGTTCCGATGCCTATGCTGGGACAGACCAAAGGTCCATCAAGCCCAGTATCCTATTTCCAACAATGGCCAACTCAGGTCCCAAGTACCTGGCAGAAATCCAAAGAGTATTAACATTCCAGAGCTGAGATTGTGATGTCATAATGCCTCATTCCACCAATGCCTAAGAGCCAACCTCATCAGTGATGTCACAGTGGCGTGATTATCCTTTACTTGGCTCATATAAGAACATAAGATCTGCCATACAGGGACAGACTGAAGGTCCATCAAACTCAGTATCCTGTTTCCAACAGTGTCCAACCCAGGTCCCAAGTACCTAGCTAGATCACAAGTAGTAAAACAGATTTTATGCTGCTTATCCTAGGAATAAGCAGTGGATTTTTCCAAGCAATCTCAATAATGGCCTATGGACTTCTTTTTTAGGAAACTATCCAAATCTTTTTTAAACCCACTAAGCTCACTGATTTCACCACATTCTCTAGCAATGGCCTTCCAGACCTTACTGCATCTTTGATCTCAATATCTGCACGTTGAAAGTTTGCACACCACTTCTTCACTGTGGAGTATGATGGGCATTTGTCACTCAGGGCCTGTTTTACAAAGTTGTGCTAGCGGCTGCTGCATGGTAATGGCTCCGAAGCCCATACAGATTTAAAGGGCTTCGGGGCTGTTGCCGTGCGGCTTTGTTTAATAGGCCCTTAATGTTTGCATCATACATTCATGGATTTCCTTTGGAGTTTTATTCTGCGGAAATAGGAACTTCATGAGAGCTCAGAGTTCCACATTTGAAAATTCCACACTTTTCGTTGGCATGGTTTAATCAATGATCTGAAATGTCAAAACATGGCATTACGATTCTGCAAACTGGCACTTTGCAAAATAAAATAACACTCTTTTCAGTTACAATGGCAAAATAACACTCAGAATTTAAGTTGGTTGGGCTGAGAACTTTTTAGCACCACCTCTAGGGGGTCCAAGGAAATGAGTGAAAAATGGGGAGCTGTGAATGGGTTGTGGGTGGGGCTGTGGGTGGAGTGTAGGCAGGGTCATATATCCTCTTTTTTGTCTTCACAAATATGGTAACCTGTCTTCACAAATATGGTAACCCTACTCATGCAACCCAACTCCTCCCTCCCTGAAATCCTTCACAGGGATTATACAAAATTCAACAAAATGATGGCTCCACCTTTCTACTAGTAGGTCATTTCAGATCTTACAGTCTTCAGTTTTTATTCTTGCGAACCAAATCTAAGTCCATTTGCTCTAGCTCTTTATAAAGATTTATCAAGATTGTATAGCCCCATTGCCACCAAAGTTAGTTACGCTGTGTAAAAATGACTTAGCTTCCCCAAATTCATTGAAGGTTTGGTCCCTTCTTATAGGGTATCCTGGCCTTCATTGAATCCTGATAATGTTGTATCATTGTGGTTTATGGCTGTAACCACAACTCCATGTAGATTTACCCTATTGCTTTCTTGGACACTTAATACAATCATAGAACTTCTATGTTAGCATTGTAACTGCTACTCAAATTGGCACTTCAATACCTGATATTTAGGGATGTAACTGTTGCTCAGTGAGAATTAATCCTAGCAGTAATAATAATAATAATAAATAATAATAATAATAACAGTTTATATACCGCAGGACCGTGAAGTTCTATGCGGTTTACAATGATTAGAAATGTTACAGATTGAGTGAATAAACAAAGTTACAGATGGAATGAATAAACAAAGTACAGACTTAGCGATTGGTGGTTCTTGCGGTTGTTTGTTAAGGACTAAGATTGAATAGGTTGGTTTCCTAAGTATTTCAGGCATAGAAGTGTTTTCAGGCATTTCCTGAATTCTCCATAGGTAGTAGGCACAAGCAATTGTTCAAGGTCTTTACCCCATAATGCTGCTTGATGTGCAAGAAGATGTTGATGATGACTTTTAAATTTACAATCTATAATCGGTGGAGAAACGAAGTTCAGGTGTGAGCTTCACTTGTGTCGGTTGGTTGTGAAAGAGAAAAGGTCTGTTATGTATTTAGGGGCTAAGCCATAGAGTACCTTGAAGCAAAAACAACCAAACTTGAATTTCACATGTGCCTCCATCGGTAGCCAGTGTAAAAGTCGGATGGATGCATCATGATCAGTGAAAGATCCTGGCTAATCACCTAGATATTCTTCATGTCCATCTCCTAGCATAGAGATGCACTGAGCAACTGAACTGTCCCCTTCCCCCTCCTCGATATTCAGACAGCTGGTGACAATACTGGAAATTCAATGTCACTGCTTAATCTGGCGACCAACATTGAATTTCTGGTCTATTTTCAGCAGGCTGAGACACAGTCAGCTAGGCTAATATTCAGCAGCTAGCTGGCTAAGTCTTTAATGGCCAAATATATACCACCCTTTTAGGCAGCTCTATCTGGCTGTTAAACTTAGCCAGTGAGCCGCTGAATATTGGCAGTGACCAGCTATGTCTTGCGACATAGCCAGTCACCGGCCAATCCGCTAAATCATATTGACAAGTCAAAAATTGTTCCACAGGTATGGACTGATCACACATTGGTTCTTGTTGGTGTGAAAGTGAATAATGTTGGGGAGAAGAACAGTATTGGCAAAGAAATACAAGAAATAAGACCTTACATTGCTGCTGACATGCAGTAGGATAAATGGGGCCCACTTTTAAGAGCAATTGATCTTACATCTTCTGAGAATGCTGTTGAAAGTTGGTACGATTCTCTGAGTAAAACAATGTATAAGGTAGCCCCATTACAAGAAAAATTAGTGAGAGCAGTGAATGATGATAGACAGTGGTTTGGTGAGGGTTTAGTAAAGATGCAGCAAGATTTGAGACGCTGTGAAAGGTTTTGGCAAAAGAATCCTTTTTGATAAAGCTGAATGAGTATGGAATTATAGATAGAGAAACCTGAAATATTATCAAAAGAAATTGGAAAAGCTCATTAAATCGGCCTAGAGAATTGTTTACAATTATGAAAAATTTGACAAGTAATAAATCATCGCTTTTTATTCCATTTTCTGCTGAAGAATTGGTTTATTTTTTGAGTCTAAAGTGAATAATATTCTTGATATTATTCCAGTGGCTGAAAATGCCATTCAATGGGGACAGTTTATGAGGTAGGGCAAAATGAAATTGAAATGTTATTGTGATTATGCCAACTGACAATTTCCTATGGCGATTTATGCAGCCCTGATTTATTACGAGGTCTGGGGTAGGAAGTAGTTTCAATGATAGCACAGAGAGTAAACTTGATTTTGAAAGAGGGTGTGTTCCCAAAGGAGTTAAAAATTGCAACAGTTCAACCTGTAATTAAAGATTATACATTGGGGGTTGCTCAGATTGACAATGATAACATATATCAGCTTTGCCAACTTTATCGAAGGTAATGGAAAAGGTTGTTTATTCTCAATTGGAAAATCATTTACAACAGAATATTTTAGACATGCATCAGTATGATTTTCAGGTACACCGTCAAAAGCACCGGACTATGGCGCGCTGCCAATCCCATAGCAACATTTGCACGCAGGACATATGTGCGCCGCTGCTTCCGCCACTTTTAAGCCTTTCTGTTAGCGCTGTGAGGGGTGTGGGGGTATGTTGGGGGAACCCTCCACTACATTTACAAGTCCTCACATTCCCGTTGGGGGGGTTTGGGGATGAACCCCCCACATACACTGAAAACTCCCATTTTCCTTCCCCCACGGGAACACAAGGACATATAAATGTAGTGGGAGGGTTCTCCCCCCATACTCTTCCCCACAGCGCTAATGGAAAGGCGTAAAAGCGGCGGAAGTGGCGGCGTGCATATGTCCTGCATGTAAATGTCACCACGGGATTGTCTGCGCACCAAAGTCTGGTGCGCTTTTGACGGATCACCAATTTTCGAAGGGATCATAGTACTGAGTTGTTGTTAGTGGCAAAACTTGGAAGAGCTGCACTGTGGTTTTGATCAAGGGAAGAGATTTTTTATGGTATTTCTTGATATCACAGCTGCTTTTGAAACATTAGATCCTAATATATTGCTGGACAGACTTTTTGATTGTGGACTTTGTGGGAATGTCTTTCACTGGTTTCAGTCATTTGACTGATAGAAAACAGGAGTTTTATGTAAGAGGTAGTGTCTCAAAATGTAGGGATGTTAAGACAGGAGTTCCACAGGGCTCTGCTCTTTTGGCAGTCTTGTTTAATCTATCCCTTCTTCCGTTATGTAGACTTCTGGGAAAGCTTAATGTTTCATATAGATTGTACGCTGATGTTATTCAATTTTTTTCCCCTGATGAAGGTTCATTGCTGACTGCAATGCAGAAACTGAATGATGTAACGAGCAATATTAAGAACTGGCTGGGTGCCAATAAGTTAATGTTGAATATCTCTAAAACAAAGATTATCCTTTATCAAGAGATCTTGATCCTGATTCTAAAGTTGCATTAAATGTACTGAACAGTCATGCATTTTTCCCCAGAGGTTTGTTATTTGGGTGTGATTTTGGATCCCCAATTAACCTTTAAGTTACATCTACAGGATGTGATTAAAAAGACTTATTTTAAGTAGTGAATATTGATTAAACTTTTGAATGTATTTATCAGGCTGTGATTTTAAACTAAGTCTTCAATCTGTTGTCGTAACTGGTTTGGACTATTGTAACATTGTGAATTTAGGAATGACATCTTCTGACATATGTGCGCTATAAGTTCAAAATTCCATTATTCAAACTTTGTTTGGGATTGAGAAGTTTGAACATGTTACTTCATAGAAACATGACAGCAGATAAAGGCCAAATGGCCCACCTAGTCTGCCCATCCGCAGTAATCATTATCTCTTTCTCTCTCCAAGAGATCCCACGTGCCTATCCCAGGCCCTTTTGAATTCAGACACAGTCTCTTGTCTCTACCACCTCTTCTGGGAGACTGTTCCATGCATCTACCTCCCTTTCTGTAAAAAATTATTCCCTTAGATTACTCCGGAGTCTATCACCTCTTAACTTCATCCTATGCCCTCTCATTGCAGTTTCCTTTCAAATGAAAGAGACTTGGCTCATGCGCATTTACATTATGTAGGTATTTAAACGTCTCTATCATATCTCCCCTCTCCCACCTTTCCTCCAAAGTATACAGATTCCATGCATTCACCACCCTTTCCGTGAAAAAATATTTTCTGTGGTGACTTCGGATCTTTAAGTCTGTCCCCATACGCCTTATGATGAAGCCCACATACCATTTTAGTAACCTTCCTCTAGACCTGCTCCATCCTTTTTATGTTTTTGAAGGTGCGGTCTCCAGAATTGTACACAATATTCTAAATGAGGTCTCACCAGAGTCTTATACAGGGGCATCAATATCTCCTTTTTCCTACTGGCCATACCTCTCCCTTTGCAACCTAGCATCCTTCTAGCTTTCACCATCACCTTTTCAACCTGTTTGGCCACCTTAAGATCATCACATACAATCACACTCAAGTCCCGCACATACGTTCTTCACCCCCTAAACTGTACCGTTCCCTCAGGTTTTTGCAGCCCAAATGCATATGTTAAATTTTAGCTGCCAAATTTTAGACCATTCTTCAAGCTTCGCCAGGTCTTTCTTCATGTTATTCACACCATCTGGCGTGTCTACTCTATTGCAGATATTGATATCATCCGTAAATAGGCAAATTTTACCCGACAACCCTTCAGCAATATCGTTTATAAAAATGTTAAAAAGAACAGGCCCAAAAACAGAACCTTGAGGCACACCACTGTTTATTAGGTCCTTCAGGTAACTGATGAATTCCATCTATATTTGATTTAATTCTTAAAATTATTTTCTATTTAATTATTTTCTTTCTATTATATTATTATTTTGGATTTGTACGTTTTGTGTTTTTTTTTGTTTGTTTTTTTTAACAGTATATTATTGAGAGTTCTATGTATTCTTGTTAGGATGCTTTATATCTCATTTCCTCTATTTTTATTTTCCTATCTATTATTTGCTAATTTGTTTGTCCTTAGGTACTTTAGTTAGATTGTGAGCCTTCGGGACAGTAAGGGAATTTCAAAGTACCAATTCTTTATTTATTTATCCTATTTCATTGTATCCTTTAATGTATTTTTCTCTGTAAACCTCTTAGAACTTAACGGATTTAGCGGTATATAAGAAATAAATTACATTACATTACATTACATCTATTGTATCTACTTTTTTCTTTTGTAAACCGCATAGAACTTAACGGTTTTGCGGTATAAAAGTGTTTTTTTGTTATGTTATGTACCATAGCTAGATTGTAAGCCTGCTGGGACAGATAGGGAAACTACTTAAGAGTAACTGATTAGATTGTAAACTGTTCAGATGGCTTCACCGATGAGTATATCAAATGCAAACTTGGAAAGACCCTTGTTGAGTATAAAATAGGGTAATCCTTTTTTTGTGGGTAAAACCTATTACGGAAATAACAATTAAGCCATGTGTTTTTAGCTATTTAATTGTCTCAGCCTACCTTAAGCAACTTCACTGGCTACCCATCTCATCGGAATAAAATTCAAAACATCCTGTATCATACATCACATAATATATGGTAATTCAGCCGCACCCCTTATCAAGCTCTTCTCTGATGCATAGTCCACCTCTCGCAGAATTCTTAACAGGATTCAACTGAACCTCCCTTGACAAAAAACCTCAAGTACAGTTTCTTTGGTCTTTGAACAAGACCTAAATGCAATTCAAAGACTGTATTTTTGTAACTCTCAAATTCTATTTCATAGAAAAAAAAGTGTGGATTTTCCCAGACGTCACCAGAAACACACAGGAACGGAGAAAACTTTTTCTGGCAATGCGACCTGAGACTTTAACTCTTGGAGCCACTTTTCTTTGGTCTCATCCCTGCAAATGCTTAGTTAAATTTCAAGGGTTAAAATATGTTTTCTTTTTGCCAGAACAACTCAGAGCCTTCCTAGATATGAAGAAAATAACATCAGGGAAAGTGTAATTCAATCTAGATAGTCATAATGAAACTAGGGCCTTCATATTTTACCATTAGGCCCATTCTTGATCATTTGCTTATTTGAGTTGCTCCTTACACTTGTGTACTCCCCCCCTCCCCCTTTTGAATAGAGGTCTAAGAAAAAATTAAAGTTTTTTTCTTATTTTTAGTATTATACTATTGGCTGTTTTCTTTGTGAAATGTTACGTTCTGTTTTTCTTGAACAAGATATCTCTTGTGAAACTACTGGCTCCTTTTACTATGCTGCGATAGCGGTTTTAGCGCACACAGAACAAGACACTAACGCTAGCATTGAGCTGGCATTAGTTCTAGTGTAGCGCACGCTAAAAATGCTTTCACAGCTTAGTAAAAGGAGCCCTAGGTTAAAATTGTAATAAATAAATAATCATAATAAAAAAAATAAAATAAAAAACCTCATGTACAGAAGAATATTCCAATCCATGCTCACCTTCCTGGGAGTCAAAATTTGGAATGACCTAGCAGAGACAATTAGAACAGAACCCAACCAAGCCTATTCCGGAAGAAACTGAAAACTCTGCTCTTTGACAATGAATATCCTCTCGATCACCACATGTACCTGTTCATTTTTGCTTGCTATGATTAGGTTCTTCTTCTCTTTTTCTCTCCCTTTACTCGCTCTTCATCCTTCCTTCCCCTCTATGCCCCAAGATACCCTTTTCCTACTGCAAGTTGCCTTGAGCCTGTTTAGGTTTGCGCGATGCACAAATATTAGATTAGATTATCCTTGTAACAGTATTCTGAATAGAACAGTCCTAGTTTAGTGGCAGGGCTGCCCCGTGAGGAATTTAGAATATGTGGCCTCATTGGCAAAAGTCAATGGAGTTGAAAAATAGGGGCACAAAAGTGAGGCCATGTGTGAAAAAAAACCCCAGTTGCTCAATTGTAGGACTGGACCTGCTTTAGTGGACCTCTCCAAGTTATGCTATCACATAGTGAAGGGACACATATCATGAACCTTGGTAATTTTCCTTAGGTTATGTTTTGAAGCTGTAAGAAAACCAGACCCTGTTTGTTTTTCCTTCTCTGATGTTTGATAAGATGTGTGTTATCTTGTTGTGAAGTAACTTCAATTGTTTTTATAAGCCGTATTTGCAAACAGAAGAGGCTTTGCTGGCCAAGGCTCTTCTGACCTTTTGGACTCCAGTCTAGAGATAGAAAAATGCTGATTTCTTTAAAGTTTCATTTGACCTGTGTCCATATATGGTTTGTGTTTACGTCACATGCTGACACATGCTGACAACACTGATTCATTTAGAATGATATAAAAGAGATGTAAAGCTCACAATAAAATTGGACATGTTTGGAAGATAATTCTTGTCTTTAAGATATGTCCCCAGGTGCACCTGACTTCCCAATGGCAGAGAAAGTATGGGGCAGGAATTGGGACCTAATCCTTTTCAACATAGTACCAGCCCTGCTCCCTGATTTGATACTCTGGGAGCTCATCTGTTAAGTAGTTCAGGTCGTGTAGATAACCTCAGTCTTTTCTCCGAGCAGAAGGCAATTGATAGGCCCCAGAGCACCCCATGTTTCTACTAGACAACTCAACCTAGAATATGTGACAATATGATAAAAATGCTTTGGTAGCTGCTGCCAGGAATCTTATTTGTCAGGGGGGCCATTAATCCCCGCAGCTCTTACATTTGACTTCAGGGTCACAACGAATCATAAATCCAAGCACACATTTACTGTATTAGGTGCCCTGTATCTTACATCATGCGCTGGAGTTCATTTCAGATGTCGCAGGGCTCAAGCAGAGGTGAGAACCCCTCCATTACAATTATAATACAAAGTGACTGCTGCAACAAAAGACTCCGTGCAGTGTCAGATCAATTTACAAATGCTCACTAAAACATGCTGTGCCTGGAAGCTGGGATAAATTTAGTCACTTTAGGGCTAATGTGGAGACAGCAGTGTCTGGGTCCTGGTGTCCTTAAAGCTTTAGAATGTGGAGCATTAAGGATTCAGAGGATCGGCAGCAGAAGAGTACTTTAAAGAAAACTAAATCTTTTGTTTATGTTGCATGACAGGTGACTTTACTCTGTCCCCCTTCCTCCCTACAAATATCCATGTATTCAAAGACTTCATTGTTTATTTTTTTCGCTGAATGTCCAGCTCTTCTTATTGTAAACCGCCTCAAACTACTATTATTAATTATTATTATTATTATAATTCTTAGGGTTACCATTTTTGTAGAAACATAAAAAGATGAGACAAAAAAAATAAAAATATTTGCTACACTTTTGCTAAAGAATTATTTAATCACAGCAAAAGTGTAAATGGCTTTTAGTTAGGGTTACCATGTTTAGAGCGGTAAAACCCTGGACACATGGCCCCGCCCTGTTCTGCCTCCAGCCCTGCCCTGTTCCACGCCCAGCCCCCCACAAAGACTCCTCTCATCTTCCCCGAGGAGCGTGCACGGACATGTGTGACATCATCTGTACATTCTCAGAGGCCCTCCAGATGCGGCCGGCACTCGTCGGGGCTTTCCAAAGCCTGGACAAACTGCCGGGTTTTTGGAAAGTCTCTCCGGAAACCCGGACAGTCCTCTAAAAAGAGGACGCGTCTGGGTTTTCCTGGACGTCTGGTAACCCTACTTTTAGGGGTCCTTTTATCAAGCTGCGGTAGGGGTTTAACGCATGTAATACCGCGCGTTAAACCGCCTGCCGCGCTAGCCGCTACCGCCTGCATTGAGCAGGCATTCGTTTTTTAGCCGGCCGCGGGGGATAGCGCGTGATGAAATGTCCGATGCGATAATCCCGCTAGCACGGCTTGATAAAAGGACCCCTTCGTGAATAAACACACTTCAAACAGTGACTGTCTTACAGTACAGCAGTAGACAATAATCTTTTCTTTTTTTGTCTATTCCTTCTCTAAAAGTTATTGGCATAAGGAGGACCACTATTTTTTCGGTCATAGCTCCTCAGCTTTGGAATACTTTACCAAGCTATTTGCGTGGAGAAACATCATTAGAAAAATTCAAAGGCTCTTTAAAAAGGGGATGCATTTGAAATAGCAGGCCCCTCTCGCACATGAAACGCCCACCTATTCACCTTTCCCTCCCTAAAAGGCTGCCTCTACAAGAGATTCATTGATAGAACCCTAGCATTCAAAGCGGGCAAATGGAACAATTGCCTTACCGCCCTCATCTCCAACTCCTCGCCCTACCACCTGTTCAGGAAGTCACTAAAAACCTACCTCTTCGACAAATTCCGCTAACGCTGCCTTCCCTCCTTCCCTGCACCCTCCTGACCTCGACATGCCTCCATTCCCTCTGACTACGCCCCCCTCCCAAGCCACTATGGCCTCTCTTTCTCAATCTCTGTTTTATCTAATTGCCCTGCCTTTTCATTGCCTCACATTTAACATCACTGTAAATGTACCACCGCTATAACATGTAACATCGCTGTATACGTACAGTCTCTTCTTTAGTATATGCCTTTTTATTACTGCTATTTATGTAACATCTCTGTAAATGTAACAACACTGTAATATGTATCATCGCTGTAAATGTACAGTCTCTTCTATTGTTAACCGCATTGAACTTCCATGGTATTGCGGTATACAAGAATAAAGTTATTATTATTATTATTATTTGAGATATAGATAAGACGATCAGCCCATGTTTACAAGTTTTGTGTTGTTTTTTTTAAATCCTATATTTTAACATTCAACATGAAATCAGGTCTCATTTGCAGGCCTTAATTTTTAATCTTTCTCCTTTTTTCATTACTCTTCATTTTTGCTTCCCCTCCCCCCCCCCCCCCGCGATGTGTTACCCATATATGTTCTCTTTTTTCTATAATTATTGTAGTTCATCCCCCCTTTCCTTTTGTACCTGTATTGAATTTTTGTATGTACATATTAGTTTGGACTAATCTACTACAAAGTTATTCCCCCATTTTTAAAATTTGTAATATGCTTTGAAACATTTGACAATGCGTGCACATCAAATTTGAATAAAAACTTGAACATGACTTTTTATTGAAGAAAAGAAAAAGGTACAGCAAACATCAGATATCATGTAAGCATCCATAATACATGGTCAAACATAAATCCAAAACTCATAACACAGAGAGAACAATAATCTCCTTTTCCAAAACTTCTGGATTTGAGCGCGACTGAGTCTGAGCCTAAGCGGTATTTATCAGAAGAGTGGAAATCCCTCAACCACCGTGGCTGGCTTCTGAGATACATATGAAAATCTTTGCATGACTTATGCTTAAAGTTGTGCTTAATAAACAAAATTCCTTTGACAGATTCAACCGACAGGGAAACAGAGAGATCAGCAATGCATTTCTCTCCCTTTAGCTCCCCCATGTGTCCAGACTGACTAATAGGCCAGAGATGGTTTCTCTCACTATCTCCCCCCTTTTAACAAAGCCTTGGTAGAGGCTGCCGCACGGCAAACGCTCTGATGCCCATTAAATCCCTATGGGTGTCGGAGCAATTACCGCAGCTTTGTAAAATGAGCCCTTTGTAAGTAAGCGTGTTACTCATAGGCACATAAAAGAAAAAGAGGATATTTTCCTAAAAATTAACAAAAACCTGTGGGACATATCTGAGGAAGTCCAAAAGAAGGACATATTCTCTTAAAAGAAGACGTATGGTAACCCCTATGAGGGGCTGCTGAAAAGTTCCCAGCCCAACCAAGTTCTCCCACACTTTTCCTGACACCTTTCGTTTCAATGATAAGAAATAAAAAGTGTGGAAGAACTTGAAGGTTTCATGGCTCTACATGAGGGGTAGGGAACTCCGGTCCTTGAGAGCCATAGTCCAGTCAGGTGTTCAGGATTTCCCCAATGAATATGCATGAGATCTATTTGCATGCACTGCTTTCAATGCATATTCATTGGGGAAATCCTGAACACCCGACTGGACTACGGCTCTCGAGGACCGGAGTTCCCTACCCCTGCTCTACATCATTCTGTGTTTGGTTGGACTGAGAACTTTTCAGCGGCCCCCCTCGCAGAGTCTGCCACTACCTCATTTCAGTTCTGTGCAGACCACAGATATGACGACTCAGACGGTACCAAGGAATTTCAATGAGCAAATCAATGAAAGCTTGTTTCCATAAATCTGTGTGTACAATTCATTCTTTCAGAATCAGAGACCTTACTTACTTCTCCTCAGTCAATTCAATATTTTACTGTGGAGCTTTTGATTTTGAAATTCTCCCTAAACCTCTGGAGGCAGCCGCGTCATTCTTCACCTATTGAAGCTTCCTCCCTTGTGGCTGAGGGAAACATGTAGGCCTGTGACTACAAATGCATATGACTTATTGCCCTCTTGGAAAAAAAAAAAAAAAATCATACCTAGTGAAGCCTTCTAATTAAAATGGGTATCTCCTCCCCACCCCCAGAAGATGGCTGCACTACTGGGTACTAATTAGGCCTCTTGAAATACGAGTGCAAAAGATCATTGATGAAATTCCAGCTTCAGAACATTGAGCAGAGACTGCTAAATAGCAACTGATTTTAAACATAAACATGAGTTTCAGAAATCATTTAGGGCTCCTTTTATTAAGCTGCAATAAAGGTTTCTACTGTGGTCCGGCTAGGTAAATGCTCCGACGCGTATAGGAATTTGCCGGGCCGTGGAAGAAACCTCTACTGTGGCTTAGTAAAACCCAGCGTTAGTGGCTCATTAATATTTCAACTAACCAACCTTAGGGCTCCTTTTACGAAGGTGCGTTAGCGGTTTAACGCTCGTTAAACCGCCGGCCGCGCTAACCACTATCGCCTCCTCTTGAGCAGGCGGTAGTTTTTCAGCTAGCGCAGGGGTTAGCGCACGATTAAAAGTCGCACGAGCTAAAGCCGCTAACGCGGCTTCGTAAAAGGAGCCCTTAGTATGTCTGGCACAAGGGAAAAAAAGGCCAACAGAACTGCAGTAATATGTCAAACAGAAAACAAAAAGAGAAAACTGCTGAGATGATGTACAAAATACCACGTCTTTAATCTGGATCAATAAACAGTTTGTATCCAAAAGATATAGTCCACTTTGGGTTATAAACCGGGACCTGATACGGTCCGTGTTTCGAAAAGCACTTCTTCCTCAGGGGTCCTGAAGGTATTGAAACCACATTCTAGTAAACCAAGTGGTAACTTTATTCTTCTATACCGCCACAGTCTGACGACTTCTCAGCAGTTTACATCGAAGAGAACTGGACAATCAGCGAAGTACAAAATACAAATAGTAAAAGTACAATATATTTCTTAAGGATAATCAGAGTAGAATTATTGCAACTATTAGAGAATCGTTGCAATTAATGTAATTTCTATTTAACAAATAAATCTATCGAATAGTACAGTTTTAATTTATTTCCGAAAAGCACCATAGGTCAACCTGGCTCCACTAATATAATTACCAAACCAGGACTGCTGTTTACTTGCTTGAAACATAAAAGTAGAGAATGACACGGGGAAAAATTCTGTCCCCGTCACTGCCCCGTCCCTGGACCACCATCCTCTTCACCGCCCCGTCCCCGCCGTCCCCTTCACCGCCCCATCCCTGCCGACCCCTTTTCCGCCCCGTCACCGTCACCGCTGTCCCTTTCACCACCCCATCCCCGTCTTCTCCTCTCCATCCTCCCACCCCCAGCACCCTTCACGCGGTCCAGCAGCTCACTCCTGCCGGCCAGCCGTGGATTTCCCCCCCCTCCCTCCCTTTCCCTTACCTTCTCTTGTTGAAACTGGCGATTTCTATAAGGCTATGCACTGTATTACAGCCGGAGCCTTGAAATCGCGTCGGGTTGCCTGCTAGAAAAGTCTCCTCGGAACCGGAAACAGGAAGTTGCGTCGGAGGAGACTTTTCCAGCAGGCAACGTGACACAACTTCAAGGCTCCAGCTGTAATACAGCACATAGCCTTATAGAAATTGCCAGTTTCAACAAGAGAAGGTAAGGGAAAAGGAGGGAGGGAGGGAGATGCATGGTGGGAGAGAGGGGGCTGCCGGATTGAACTCTCTTCACCGCGTGTTCTTGCTTGTTCACCGCGCGTGCTAACCATTCACTGCTCCACGGGGCGGTGAATGGCCTTGTCCCCAATCTCGCAGTGACCTTTTTTTTTTTGGTCACCGTTTTGGCGGGTTACCCGCGGATAGCCGCGGGTAACAACCACCGTGTCATTCTCTACATAAAAGTCCTATCCAAAAATAACCTATATCTACAATCAGTAATCCTTGGATAGGCAAATTCATTACAATTTCTGATTCTCTTTGAGGGGTTGTATACTGTTTGGTGAACATAAAATCAAATCCTTCGCAGTGCTGTACTGGAACTGAATTGTGTGGTCTATTGTGCATTATAACACACGTGCAGTGTAACACACGTTGACAATGGCACCTGACACATCCTATAAGTGATGCCACACTACCAACCTTCCTTAGACATAAAGACCACTGACACTTATATGGGATAACAAAGGTCAAAGTTTATAGTTCATTTATTTAGATCTCGCCTTTCCCAAGGTGGGTCACAATAAGATACAAACATAATCAAAATCACATACATTTCAACAATATCAAACATCACAAAGTGCTTATTTTAAGCCTAAAAACAGGTGTTGAAAGAGTTTACGAAACATAGGATGTCTGAAATTGTGCAGTAATCAGCAAAGTGCCAGTCGGTATATGCAGGAGCTGAGAGAAAGTTCAGTGATTTCTATGACATACTGCAAGTGCCCGGTGGTGAAAACAACTAGGGTTACCACATGTAACAACGGACAAACCAGGATGCATGGCCCCGTCCTGTCCTGCCCCAGCCCTATTCCACCTCCGGCCTCACCCCGTTCTACCTTTAGCCCTGCCCCCCAAAAAACCTTGTCTCTTTTTGTCCTGACCTCCAGGCTGTGTCTCGAGGGCCTCCAGCATGCGCAGATGCATGTGACGTCATCCGCGCATGCTTGTTGAAGGCCCTCCAGACATGCCCAGAGCTCAGGGCTTTCCCAAACCCGGACAAACTGCCAGGTTTTGGAAAGTCCAGACAATGCTCTACAAAGAAGACATGTCCGAGTTTTCCCCAATGTCTGGTAACCCTACAAAAAATGTTTATAAAAGTATGGAAAGACGTGATATGTCAAGTTCTGACCTTTTTTCAAGTTACCTCCTGATTCCTGCAAACTGTGCATGCTTGGAAAGTATCATTTTATGTTTCTTCTGCCCAAATAGGTAGTCTTTCCTGCTCTCTGCTGCCTTTCCCCGCAGTGCGAGCCCGTGGTTTTAAAAGTAGGGCTGAATTTTGCGGAAGGGTGGCAGAGAGCAGGAGAGTCGGGGCAGCACGAACTTCGGTCTCCTCCTTTCAGTCTCCTTTTAAAACATGCAAAATATGCAGAGATTGGTTTGTCCCCCGCCCCCCTCAGTTTAGACGGACTAAATAGTTAAAACCACGGGCTTGCGACAGTTTCTTCCAGCTTGCACGGACAGCATGCGCAGACCATCTACAGGCAAAGAAGATGGTCTGCACATGTGTCAGAATCGCTATTCAGCGATCCATGTGGTCAGTTTGGGGCATGCCTCCGATTGCAATAATTTGCATGAGGACGCATTGTGAATCAGCCCCCCGGCCACGGATCAGATCGCCCATGGATCGGATCGGATCGGATCCTTGGGCTTAGTGAATCTAGCCCCAAGTGAGAATCTCTCTGTCTCACTGGAAGTCCTCTCACAGCACCTCTTCTGGATTGAGGGGGAAAATCAGCCCTGCCCTACTTATGTGCTTGCGGTTCCTTGATGATTCACATTACAAACAATGTGCCAATAGGGCCCTTTTGAATTTTTTTATCCTTAATCAGTTACTGTGATTTGATTGACAGATAACTGAACACAAAGCTAGATTCACAAAGCAAACCAATCGTGTACCGATCGGTTTGCGACCCCTTTTCGACCAGATTTCCCTCCTACACTATTCACTAATGCCTGTAGAATCCAATCCCAATCCTCCCATGCAAATTAGTAAAACCCCATGCAAAATAGCCAAGTGATTGATTCACTAACAATTGCTTGGCTATTTTGAATCGGGTTTAACTATTGGCAAACCCGACCGCTGCAGACCTGTCGATAACTGAGTTACCGACAGGTCTGCAGGTTTTTTGACAGGCCTGCCTGTCTTTTTTTATTCATTTGTTTTTCCCATGGCACAGATATTTTGCATGTGTTACACACGCAAAACATCTGCCCCATAAAAAAAAGACAGGCAGGCCTGTCATAAAACGGCCGAGAGCCAACCCCCCCGATAATCAATCTCCCCTGGCCCAGCCCTAAGGAAGTCCCTGATTGGCTCAGACACCACAGGCCCCTCCCAAGGGCTGAGCCTATGATGCCTGAGCCAATCAGAGCCTTAGGCTCCTCCCCATGCATCACATGATGCACTGGGGCATGGCCTAAGGCCTGTATTGCATAGCGGCCCGGGAGAGCAGCAGGAGCAGGAGGACTTTGCGCTTTCTCCTGCTCCCGAAGATGAGATGACGGAGGCCTAAGGAGCAGGAGAGACCGGGCACCCCTCCTGCTCCCAACTATTTTCAAAGGACGGGGAGGATGGGGGGAAGTCCAGGCAGGCAGGCCCTACCAGGCCAGGCCAGGCCTGACCAGGAATGGGCCGGTCGGGGGGTGAGGCGGTGGGCCGGTCAGGAGTGGGACCCTCGCGTCAGGATGATTTCTTGGTTTGGTGAGGGAGAGGGGAAGGGACACTTGTCGGGAGAGGGAGGGGGGTAATTTTTTTTAAATCAGGCTGATATTTTGCATGTGTAAAATACGCAAAATATCTGCCCAAAATAAAAAAAATTTTAAAAGCCAGCAGAAGCCCTGACAGAAGTAACAGGAGGCTGCTTTTCCTGTCACTAGTGTCAGGGCTCTAGCGATCCATGCAGTTGGTTAGAGGTGTGCTTCCGATCGCCCCCATTTGCATGCAGATGGTTGGGGAATCGGTCGGCCTGCCTCCAATTGGACACGGATCGGAGGGATAGTGAATCTAGGCCACAGTGTTTATCTTGCTTTCTAAAGAGCCCAACATATCTCCCCCCCTTTCTTCCCTCCATGAATCTGGCATGTTTTATTTATTTATTTCTTCAATTTTCTAAACCATTCTCCCAAGGGAGCTCAGAACGGTGTACATGAATTTATTCAAGTACTCAAGCATTTTTCCCTGAACATAAGAGTTACCATACTGGGATAGACCTAAGGTCCATCAAGCCCAGTATCCTGTTTCCAATATCATGTCACATGTACCTGGCAAGATCCCAAACAGCAAAATACAGTTTATGCTGCTTATCCCAGAAATAAGCAGTGTATTTCCCCAAGTCCATCTTAATATTGCTTTATGGATTTTTCTTTTAGGCAGTTAACCAAACCTTTTTAAAACCCTGCTATGCTAACTGCACTCACCACATTTCCTGGCAAGGAATTCCAAAGCTTAATTACATGTTGAGTGAAGAAATATTTTCTCCAGTTTGTTTTGAATTCATCACTTAGTAGCTTCATTGCACACCCACTAGTCCTAGTATTTTTGGAAAGGGTAAACAAGCAATTCACATCTACCTGCTCCACTCCACTATTTTATAGATCTCTATCATATCTTCCCTAAGTCATCTCTTCTCCAGGCTGTGCAAAGCCCTTAACTGCTTTAGCCTTTCCTCAAAAGGAAGTCATCTCATCCCTTTTATCATTTTCGCCACCCTTCTCTATACCTTTTCTAATTCTGCTATATGTTTTTTTGAGATGGGACAACCAGAATTCCACACAAAATTTGAGGTGCGGCTGCACCAGAGAGCAATACATATTTGTTTTCCATTCCTTTCATGATAATTCCTAACATTCTATTTGCTTTCTTAGTAGCCGCCACCATACACTGAGCTGAGAACTTCAATGTATCCTCAACAATGAGGCCTAGATCCTTTCTTGGGCTGTGACTCCTAATGTGGAACCCTGTATCACAGGATTATAGTTTGGGTTCTTTTTTCCCCACATGCATCATTTTGCACTTGCTCACATTAAATGTCATCTGCTATTTTGTTGCCCAGCTGCGCAAGGATTTCTTGCAAGTTTTCACAATCCTCTTGTGATTTAACAACTTGGAACAACATTGTGTCATCAACAAATTTAATTATCTCACTAGTTATTCCCATCTCTAGATCATTGATAAATATGTTAAAAAGCAGTGGTTCCAGCACAGACCCCTGGGGAATCCAACTATTTACATACAACAAAACCCTTAAATGTTTATATTATTGTTCGTGGTGATAAGAGGCTACAGTTTTGAGAAGAGGAGGAAAAGCCTGAGACTTAAACCTGTTGCAATATATTGCTCTACAAACAGATTATTCACACATCAGGAGCAACCTCATTGGCAAAAAAACCTCCTCTCCTTTCCTCACATATCGGTAATGTCCATCAAAAAAGATATGCACAGGGTGGGAGGGAAAGGGGGGAGAGCACTACCATCTAATATAATAAAACGGTAAGCCGCGCATGCGCAGTTCCTAAGCGTGCGTCCGTTTTCCGTGCGGCTGTCGGCCCTTGCTGTTTTTTGCTCTGCCCTGCTCCTTGCCTGAAGTCCTCTCTCCTCCCCAAGGCTGATGTCGGACGCGGCGGCTGTCAGCCATGCTGTTCTTCCCTCTGCCCTGCTCCTTGCCTTACTATGCTGCTCTTTGCTGTTTTTCAGTCTGGCCTGCTCCCTGCCGAATTGTATTTTTTAGTTGAAAGACGCGGCGGTGACTTCTCTCACGATCCCCGCCTGGGTCAGACTTCCGACGCAGGTGAGGATCATGAGAGGAGCCACCGCCGCGTCTTTCAAATAAAAAAATACAATCTGGCAAGGCGGGCAGGGAGCAGGCCAGACCAAAGCTCCAACTTGAACTGCCAGTTGGCCGGCTCCCTTGCCACAGTTATTTTTTCACTTTAAAGGTGCTGCCGCGGCTCCTGTCACCAGGGAGTCGGCCAGATCACCACGGCAGCCACTCCCCCCCTCTCTCTTGGCCTATTGGGAGCAGGCGAGTGAAGCCCGGTACTTCCGGGTAGCTAAGGGGCGGAGCGCGGCGCGTGCTCAGGGTCCGGGTGGAGAAGCCGGTGCTAGAGCCGCTCGCGCACATTAGCGCTGGCTAACGCAACCCGGGTAAGGGAGGTCAAGTGGGGAATCAGTTTGGGAGGATCGCTCAGAGTTGGGACTGGCGTTCACCTTCGGATGGAACAGTAACCTGCTCCAGGGGAGTCGGACGACACCCACATGTAACAGACCAGCGCCACCCCCGATTTCCCGAACCTCCCCTCCCCCCAAACAACAAAAACTACTCCCGATGCCTGCGGCTGTGACCCCCCCCCCCACCCCAAGTAAACTCCCCTGGAGCAAGATCGGATGCCCAGAAAAGGGGGGAGGGATAGATCACTCCCAACCGTTCGAGGAGAACTGAGGGCTGGAAGAGTAGGTATAAGAAGGGGGTTGGGTTTGGGGGCTATAAAGGAATGTGTGAGAGAAGGGAGCTGGGGATGAAAAAAGGAGGAGATGGGAGAAGGGGGGCTACAAAAGGGGGCATGTGAGAGAAAGGGGCTGAAGACAG
This sequence comes from Geotrypetes seraphini, assembly GCF_902459505.1. Taxonomy (NCBI): domain Eukaryota; kingdom Metazoa; phylum Chordata; class Amphibia; order Gymnophiona; family Dermophiidae; genus Geotrypetes; species Geotrypetes seraphini. Next base: position 219,013,212 of record NC_047086.1, read on the forward strand.
GAGCTGGAAGAATAAGTGAAGGGGGAATGAAGAGGGAGTTCTATGGAGGTGAAGGACAGAGAAAGGGGACAGATTTTTAAGTTGGTGAAAAAAGGTGGAAATAGGGAAGGTAAAAGGGGAAATGGGAGCCTGAACAGAGGGGGTAAGACATAAGAAGAATAGCCATACTGGATAAGACTAATCTATTCTAGCGGGGGAAGTAAAACAAAGAGGCTGCTGCTGGATAAGGTGAGCAGTGATGGAGTGGTGGAGGACACAGGGGAGGTAAAAGGAAGGGATAATGGATGGGGAGCAGGCAAGGGGTGGTTGTGGACAGCCAAGGAAACCCCCCCCAAAAAAAAACACAGAAAGCGGCTAAGGAGAGAGAAAAATAAATAAAGACAGACACACACACACACACATATATTCTAGCACCCATTAATGTAACGGGCTATAAGACTAGTTGATTATAAATAGATTATTGAAAGTATATATGCATTTCTGTTTTTGATTAATTAAAGGGGGGGAGAAAATGATTGTTTTTGAAATATTTGTATGTTCAAAGTGCTTTTCATGATTTGTTTATGTTCAGATTCAATGTATTGCACTGTTATTACTTGAAAATCAATAAAGAATTTAAACAGAAAAAAAGATAGAAACATAGAAACATAGAAAATGATGGCAGAAAAGGGCCATGGCCCATCTAGTCTGCCCACACTAATGACCCACCCCCTAACTTCCTCGATGAAGAGATCCCACATGCCAATCCCATCTTTTCTTAAAATCTTGCACGCTGCTGGCCTCAATTACCTATAGTGGAAGATTATTCCAGCGATCAACCACCCTTTCGGTGAAGAAATATTTTCTGGTGTCGCCATGAAATTTCCCTCCCCTGATTTTCAACGGATGCCCTCTTGTTGCCGTGGGTCCTTTAAGAAAAAAGAGATCTTCTTCCACCTCCACTTCTTAAACATTTACATTTTCTACATTTCAAAAAATCAAATGCATGTTTTACCAACCTCATGTCATTTTAAACTTTTTCCACAACTTCTACAAAAAACTTTAACAATAAAGCATTCACATCTTACATTCTACAGTTGTGACTTATCTCAGAACAAATCTCCTTGAACCAAAGCCAGATGTCTTCTGCGGGCAAATTTGTTTGACCTGGAACCAAATGTCTTCTGCAGATGAACTTGTCCTCCAAATACAAAACAATTTCTTATGAGTAAATCACCTGCCTAATCTTTGGCACTCCTCCGTGCTCACTGGCAATGTGGCTTGACTGAGCCAGTTAGGGCTTTAGACTCCTCCCTCTATATTCTGAGTTACAGAGGGAGGAGCCTAAGGCTCTGATTGGTCTTAAGCATCTGATCCAATCAGGACCTTAGGCCCCTCCTTGTGCATCCCAGGATGCACTGGGAAGGGGAAGGTCCACCATTTTGTAGTGGCAGGCCTGAGGAGAAGGAGGGACCGGGCATCCTTCCTGCTGTCACCTGATTTCCAGGTACGGGGGGAGAAGGGGAGCGAGAAAGAAAAGGAGGGAGGGAGGAGATAAAGCAGAAAACCAGAAAAAGTTTAATGTTAAAAGTTAATGCCAAAGATGAATGAAGGCAGAATGTGAAGTAGAGAAAAACAGCAAAAGAATAAGAAGGCCCTAGAAACACAGTTAAGAACACAGACAGAAGGAAGTTCAACCAGAGATTGGGAAAAGATGATTAGAAAAATAAAGTTACCAGACATCAAAGGTAGGGATTATGATTTTATTTTCAATTTAGCGATTAAAATGTGTCAGTTTTGAGAATTTATATCTGCTGTCATTTTGCACTGCTCTGGAAGAAATTAATTTCTTTGTATTTCTCTGGAGTTGTACTGCATGTAGAGTCTGGCATCTTAGGTTTTACTTTGTGTATATTAATACTTTTAGGGCTCCTTTTACAAAGTTGTGTTAAGGCCTTAATGCGCGGAATAGCATGCGCTAAAATGCCCCGTGCGCTAGCCACTACCGACGACTCTTGAGCAGGCGGTAGTTTTTCAGCTAGCGTGCGCTATAGCGTGCAATAATCGGGTGCGGGTGCTAAAAACACTAGCGCACCTTTGTAAAAGGAGCCCTTAGTTTGTGGTCCTGTATTTGCCTAGGGGTTATCTGTGTTCTGCATGTGTGACCAAGGCTGGGTGTTCTAGTAGGAATGAATGTTGAGAAGCCTACAGTGTAGTTTAATTTTATGGTTATCCTTTATGTATTGCTAATAAGATTATATTGTGTGTATATATGAAAAATGAATTGGGAAAATGGGGGGGGGTCAGGGGTGGAGCATGGGAGGGGTCTGAGGTGGGGCCTTTGAGCACCCCCCAATCATTTTGAAAAGTTGGCTTCTATGATTCTAACTACAGGCTTTGACTCCTTCTACTACCATGTTTCCCCAAAAATAAGACAGTGTCTTATATTCATTTGGGGCCCAAAAAAGGCACATGATCATCTCTCCCTCCCTCTCCTTCACCCCAATTCTTCCTCTTTCCTTTCTCTCCCCCACATGTACAGCATATTTCCTCCCCTCCCTCTCTCCCATCCCCAGTTTGCCCAGCTTCTTCCTTTGCTCCCTCCCATCCTTCGTGCAGCCTTGCCCAGCTTCTATCCTTCCCTCCCTCCTATCCCTTATGCAGCAGAACCCTTGAGCCCCCCTTCCCCCACCGTGCAGCTGAACCCCTGCTGACCCTCCATCCTTCCCTCCCCGCCAACCGTGAGCCATCCCTACCTTCAACCAAAGCAGCGTCGGGCTGGCAGCACTCTAAACAGGCTGCTTGGCCCTGTTCGTCAGGGATTTCACTCTACCAAACATCAGTAACGTGGAAGAGTGAAATCGCCGATGGACAAGGCCAAGCAGCCTGTTTAGAGTGCTGCCGGCCCGACACTGCTTCGGTTGAAGGTAGGGCTCGCTTGCGGTCGGCGGGGAGGGAAAGATGGAGGGTCGGCAGAGGTTCAGCTGCACGGTGGGGGGAAGGTTGAAGAGTTGCTGGCAAATTCTGGGACTAGGGCTTATTTTGGGGGTAGGTCTTATTTTAGGGGAAACACGGTAGACATTATGGCCAACTACCTATTTGCTTAAAGACGGTGAGCCCTATTCTAACAGATCTAGATAACTAAAAGACTGTTGAACCCTGTGTCAGCCTGAGGCCAAAGCTAGCACTTGGGAACCTGCAATCCAAGGCCAGTTGCAGACTTTATACTGAATTTAAAACAAAGAGACTTCACTTCTTTATGTGAGCCTGTGAAGTAACAGGCTTAGGGCTTGTCACCAATGAAACTTTTTGTTGCACCTTCAAAGTGTGTCCAGGCTGGGTGTTTGTAAGTGTGTGCACAGAGTTTTACTTTTGAGAACCGCTCAGGCTCCTACACCCTTGTATAGGATAATCAATGAGTAGCAGTAATTAGAATTTACATGTGGATCTGCCCTGCGCCCTATTCTATACCATGTGTGCCATGGGAGGGATGTGGTTGGGTCAGGGGCAGTGGCGTAGCGAGGGCAAGTGGCACCCCTCCCCGCCCTCTTTTCTGCCTCCCCATGCTCCTCCCCGACCCCTCCTGCTGCACGTTCCCCCTTCTCTTCCCCTTACCTTTTTAATTTACCAGGTGAGAGCAACAGCACAAACTTGCTGTCTGCGTATCAGCTATCCCTCTGACATCATTTCCTGGAAGTGAGGTCAGAGAGAGGCAGCACCAATGCGGGCAGCATGTTCGTAATACTTCTCGTGCAGGAGAAATTAGAGGGGTACAAGGGAAGGGGTGCACACGCGCAGCCTAGGGGGGCGGGAAGAGGGGGGAGTAGAGAGGAGGACGGGTACCTGCGCTCTTTACAAAGATTGCACCCAGGGCGAACCGCCCTCTCCACACACCCCTTATTATGACAGTGGGCAGGGGTGTTCCAGAAGTTAGGCACAATGTTATAAAGTGTGCTTAAGTGCCGTTTGTTGGGCACCACTATTTATACCAGCTTTCAGCTGCTAATATCCAAGGTTAGGCCCAAAGGGACTGATTCTATAAACAGGGCCTAAAGTTAGGTGCCTCTTAGGCAAAATACCCTTAATAGTCTCAATAATTGGGGAAAAAAATAATAATTGAGCGATAGGTGCTTATCGCATGGCACTTAGCGGTGCCTAATGCTGAAGTGGGCATTTTTATGGGCAGAATGTGACCTTAGGTGCCACTGCGTGCATCTGGTAGCGCTATAGAAATAATAAATCGTTGCTGTTGTCGAAATATAAGTTCTCCAAAAACTCAGCATCTAATTTGGGGGGCCTTTCACTGAATTCCATTCTATAGCCTGGATTCAGAAACTGGCATGAAAAAAGAAGCATTGGGAAAAATCAGTGCCCTATATAGAATAGCGTCCAGGCACGCGAGTTGGGTGTAAATTAGAGGTCTGCACGGGAATCCCACGGGGATCCCCCTAAAGTCAACGGGACTCCCACGGGGACCCCTTCCAGGCCCACGGGGATGGAACCGGGGCTCCATTCTGAGGTCTACCTAATTTTCAAGATGATACCGGTCTGACGCCACATGTTAGATATTTTGGTTTAGTTACTTGTTTCCTAGCGACAGCACTAGCGAGCTAAATGATGTGGACTAGATCACCGATATAATTTTCCTTGAATTTTATTTTATGAGCATTTTTATGCTGCTGATGAAATGGATATTCCTTTATGTTTGTTATTTAAATTGTAATTGTCATGTACCTTTCCTTTTATTTGACTTCCTTACACATCCAGGGTGGGTGGGTGGGGGGAGGGGAATTATTGTTTGCTATACTTAATTATCTATATTATTGAAATTAAATATGTACTTCTATTAATTATGGGGAGGAGGGGGGAGAAAATGATTGTTTTTTTAAAAAAATTATTTGTGTATTTAAAGTGCGTTCTGTGTAGTGTTTATGTTTAAATTCATTGTATGTAACCATAGGCACTATATAGATGAGTTTGAATAAAGAACACTTCAATATCCAAGACAGTCAAATGCAAGACATTATCTCACATTCATTCTCCTACATTACGACTAGTCTTACTGGTCCTCAGCGGGCCACCAAGCACTCAAACTACTCTCATTGTCCTGGGCTGTATACTCCCACTCGTCATCGGATCCAGTTCAATAAATATTTTGATTGTTTTCATAATTATAATTTGGCAAACTTAAATAAATATGTGCTAAAAGTACTTCGCTGTGCAAAAGTCGCTTTTCAACCTCCCTGAAGCCTTGGAAGAGGCATACCTGCGCAATCTAGGGTTCGGAAGGCAACCCTAGCATTCCCCACAGAAAGGAGAAAACCTTTAATCATTCTTCCGAAGGGAGTGGTAGCCTTGAGAAAGCCCTTTGAATTACACGGGCAAAACATGTTGGTGATTTGGTGATTCTACCCCCGTTGAAAAGCGTCTTTTGCACAGCAAAGTACTTTTAGCGCATATTTATTTAAGTTTGCCAAATTATAATTATGAAAACAATCAAAATATTTATTGAACTGGATCCGATGACGAGTGGGAGCATAAAGCCCAGCACAATGAGAGTAGTTTGAGTGGTTCATAGACAACGGCGCGAAAGACAAAAGCGCGCGCCGACAATTGAGCACAGCGCGCGCCGCCGCACCGCTCTAAATTACAGTTTTTAGGGGCTCCGGGGGTTTTTGTTGGGGAACTCCCCCACTTTACTTAATAGACATCGCGTTTTCAGTAAAATGTGGGGGGTTACAACCCCCCACACCCCCCACAACGCCCCCCACAACGCGGCACGATGTCTATTAAGTAAAGTGGGGGGGGTTCCCCCCACGCCCCCCCCGTCAGAGCGCTAAAAACAGTAATTTAGAGCGGCGTGGGGCCACGCGCTGCTCTCAATTGTCTGGGCGCGCCTTTGTCCCGGCGCGCTTTTGACCTGACACTGTTTGAGTGCTTGGTGGCCCGCTGAGGACCAGTAAGACTAGTCATAATTTAGGAGAATGAAGTACGGCACGAATGTGAGATAATGTCTTGCATTTGACTGTCTTAAATTCATTGTATGGCACTGTTAACATTTAAAAATTAATAAAGATTTATAGATGTTTACAAAAAAAATAAAAATAAAAATTGTAACAAATGTATAAAGAAATTTTTTTAAAAAAAGGAAACAGAATGAAGAGCCATTTCAGTTTATTTTCAGAGTACAGTAGTAGTTATAGATGTAGCGTCACAGGACTAGAAGAAAACCACAAGGGAAATGACAGTAGAATGGAAGAAGAGAACAGCAGCAGCTTCTGTTTGGATTTTTCTTCCCCTTAATCTTAATAGCTATCTGCACCAACTTCTTCATAATCCTTCTCCAGTGCAGCCATGTCCTCCCGGGCTTCAGAGAACTCACCTTCCTCCATACTCTCACCCACATACCAGTGCACAAAGGCACGCTTGGCAAACATCAGATCGAACTTATGATCCAGACGAGCCCAGGCTTCAGCAATAGCGGTGGTGTTCCCTAGCATGCACACAGCACGTAGCACTTTAGCAAGGTCACCTCCGGGCACCACAGTTGGAGGCTGGTAGTTGATGCCAACCTTAAATCCAGTTGGGCACCAGTCCACAAACTGGATGCTACGTTTGGTCTTTAGGGTGGCAATAGCAGCATTGATATCTTTGGGTACCACATCTCCACGATACAGTAGACAGCAAGCCATGTATTTTCCGTGGCGTGGGTCACATTTCACCATCTGGTTGGCTGGTTCAAAGCAAGCATTTGTGATCTGAGCTACAGAAAGCTGCTCATGGAAGGCTTTCTCTGCAGAAATTACCGGGGCGTAAGTGACTAAAGGGAAGTGGATGCGTGGGTAAGGCACCAAGTTGGTTTGGAACTCTATTAAATCCACATTCAGGGAACCTTCAAATCTGAGAGAGGCTGTGATTGAGGACACAACTTGAGCTATCAACCTGTTCAGGTTAGTGTAGGTTGGACGCCCAATATCCAGGTTCCTGGCGCAGATGTCATAAATGGCCTCATTGTCTACCATGAAGGCACAGTCAGAATGCTCCAGGGTCGCATGGGTGGTTAGGATGGAGTTGTAGGGCTCAACTACAGCTGTGGAGATTCGAGGAGCTGGGTAGATAGGGAATTCCAGCTTAGATTTCTTGCCATAGTCCATGGATAGATGTTCCATCAGTAAAGCAGTAAAACCAGAACCAGTGCCACCGCCAAAGCTATGGAAGAGTAGGAAGCCCTGGAGACCTGTGCACTCGTCAGCCTGTTGAAACAAAAGAATCCATGTATACAACAGCAACCAACTCTACACTGCAGAATATAAAAATATGTGTTGACTACAATCTTACTTGTCCTCTCAGGTTTTCCGCAGCTGGCATTGTGCTTGTAGCAGGTTTCCGGATCTTGCTGCGTCTTGTGAGGTAGAAACCAACGCCATGCTCTGGCTTTTTTCAGGATATGCTTTCAGGTTTGCAGTTTGTCTTTGTAAATCAGGTCAGTGAACCCATTATTTACAAACTGAATCTCTTAGCATACCCTGGAGAAAGCCACAGCATGGTGGCTGAAACGTCAGTTTTTACCTCACAAGACTCAGCAAGACCTGGAAACCTGGTACAAGCACCATCTTTCTTACCCACAAAGGACACCTAAATCATTTCAATTAACTATAGTACGGTACATACTAACAAACCACATAACATCTATGGATGGAAGGATCATTTCTTTAGGAAAAGAAGGATAGCAGCTTCCCCACACGGGTGCCATCAACCAGTGAAGCCCAAGCTGGAGCAACAAAGCTTAGGAGCATTCTAGAATGTTCTACTGCTCACAGGTGGGAATTTCTGCATCAGTGTCATTGCATGAGACCACCTCAGTTCTACTTTTCTGTGAAGCCCAGAGGTCACATTTTACTCAATTTGCAGTCAGGTAAATTTTAGCTTTCTTTTTTTTTGATAGACTTTCAGTTCATTTTTCCCATTTCCTCCTTTGAGTAGTTTTGTTAATATTTTGTTCAGTCACAGCCTGCAGCAGTATTAGTATATTGTGAGGCACTGACTGCTCCCTTTTCTCAATACGGAGTCATTTTATTTCAGTTTAACCAGTGGCGTAGTAAGGGGGGGTAACGTCCACCCCAGGTGCTGTCTGGCTTGGGGCGCCAGCACCCCTCCTCCCCATTCTGCCCCCCCCCAATTCCTACTCCTCCCCTTGCCCTGCACACACCTCTTCCCTTCCCCCGTACCTTTTTAACTTCAGCATGAGCAGCCACCAACTTGCTGCCCGCATCTGCTTCGGCGCTCTCTCCAACGTCACTTCTGGGACCCGTGCCTAGGAAGTGATTCAGAGAGAGTGCCGAAGTTGATGCAGGCAGCAAGTTGGTGGCTGTTCGTGCCAAAGTTAAGAAAGGGGCACATGTGCGTGGCAGGTGGAGTCAGGAGAGGGGCGTTCACCCTTGCTATACCACTGAGCACAACTATTTTTTATTCAGTGACACAAAGAATTAAGATGACCAGCAGCTTCAACAGCAGTACAGTCAAACCTTGGTTTGCGAGCATAATTCATTCCGGAAGCGTGCTTGTAATCCAAAGCACTCGTATAGCAAAGCGAATTTCCCCATAGGAAATAATGGAAACTCGGACGATTCGTTCCACAACACAAAAAATATATGTACTTGTATTGCAAGACCTCGCTCATTTAGAACAGTCACTACACTCCTGCAGCGTCATAGAGAGAAGAACCATCGGCTCAGATGTGATGATGTGATGCGTGTATACTGTATGTACTCATTGTGCAAGACATTGCTTGTATATCAAGTTAAAATTTAATCAAATGTTTTGCTTGTCTTGCAAAACACTTCCAAACCAAGTCACTTGCAATCCAAGGTTTTACTGTATTTCAAATCCATAGTAGATAGTCATTAAAAAAGAAAATAAAAAAGAGTGTTCCCAATGTGGCAGTACCACGTGAGACATTCTGGGCCTGTGTGGTAGGAAGCTAAATATTCCCCAGCAGTTTCATTTATGTGAAGATGACAGCTAAGGATCATTGAGGTCATCAAGAATATACGGAAAGGCTCTTTGGCTCCAAAGTGCAATACAGGTCCATCAGCATCAACCTCCATGGAATTCAAAGTTGCACTGGATGCTAGTAATACATCAGTGCTGAAGAAGCCTTACTCAGTCTCAGTGCTAAATACTCACAGAGCCCACTAAGCCATTATCATCATGATCAGTGGTGTGGTAAAGGGGGTGCGGGGGGAGCGGTCTGCCCCGGGCGCAGTCTTCCTATGGGCACGGTGCCCCTCCTCCTCTCCGTCCCCTGCTCATCTCCTTGCCGCGCGCGCCCCTCGCCTTTCCCCGTACCTTTTTTACTTCCTTGGCTGCCCGCGTTGACACCAGTGTTCTCTCCGATGCCGCTTTCGGGACCTGCGCCTAGGAAGTGACGTCAAAGCGCAAGCTGACCCCGACGCGGGCATGCCGCTCATGCTGGAGAAGTGAAAAAGGTACAGGGAATGGGAAGGGGACACACACGCATAGCAGGGTGGGGGAGGGGTGCCACCATCGCGGGCGCCGCTCACCGTTACTACGCCGCCACTCACGATGCATGCAATGGATTCTGCTGCACTGACACAGGCAATGAAGGACACCAGTGCAGCATTTTGAGCAAAGATAAAAGCGACACCATCTCTGTGATTATTCACGGTCTTCTATTCGGCAATTTAGCAAGGAGTACATCGTAAAGCACAAAGCAATTCATACATTTTGGAACAAATAAATGATTAAACGGTACAGGTGAAGGTACAACAACAAAAGCGCGCCGGACAATTGCACATCGACAATTCCACTCCGTCAAATGCATGCACCGATAAGTGTGCGCACGAAGGGAGCAGGATTTTTGGGGCGGAATTGTAACTGTGTTGGGGGTGTTAGCGGCAATCGAGCGCATCGGCATGGGCCTGAAGGAGGGCGTGATTGGAGTGTGGGGGGGGGATGTTTTCCCCACCACACCCCCCCTTAGAGCGGAAGAGCAGAAAAGAGAAGTTTTCGTAAGGAGAGCAGAAGTTTTACTGTAGTGGGGGGGTTCCCCCACAGACACCCTCAATGGGAGCGCGAGTACCCCTCCCCCTCAGAGCACAAACGGGCAGGCCTGGAAGCAGATACGACAACGGTGCACATTTGACCTGCGCGCCTATGTCGGCGCGTGATTGTTGGGGCGCTATTGTCCGGCGCGCTTTTGACGGGTCACCTTTTTGAAAGGATGCCCAACTCAGAACATCCTAAATGGACGTCCGTCTCACATGTATTTTTGAATGGGAATGTGTCAAGATTTCCTCGTCAAAAATTACGTGAGATGGACATCCATGTGCTGATGACATCCAGCATGAACATCAATTTTTGAAACTGCAGCATCCACATTATAATTGGGGAGGAGGGTGAAGGGGACAAGGGACATCTATGTCTGTATAGCAGCATTCTGTGAAAATGGCCACACAGATGCCCTCGTAGAGCAGAGGGGCAACCTAGTAGTTAGTGCAGTGGACTATGAATCGTGGGACTAAGGTTCAAATCTCACTTTTAACTCTTTCATTTTGTAATTGTGAGCTCTCCAGGAAAAGTAGCATACTTATTGTAGCTGAATGTACACTACTTCTGTAGCCTTTAAGCGTGCTGATGGCTTCAAAAAGGCCGCACCTTCAAAAAGATATAAAAAAGGATGGAGTCGATCCAGAGGAAGGCTACTAAAATGCAGTGTGGTTTTCATCATAAGGCATATAGACTTAAAGATCTCAATCTGTATATTTTGGAGGAAAGGCAGGAGAAGGGAGATAGATATGTTAGAGATGTTTAAATACCTACGTAATATAAATGTGCATGAGTCGAGTCTCTTTCATTTGAAAGGAAACTCTGCAATGAGAGGGCATAGGATGAAGTTATGAGGTGATAGGGTCCAGAGTAATCTAAGGAAATACTTTTTTACAGAAAGGGTGGAAGATGCATGGAACAGTCTCCCAGAAGTGGTGGAGGCAGAGACTGTGTTTGAATTCAAAAGGGCCTGGGATAAGCACATGGGATCACTCGAAGAGAGAAAGAGATAATGGTTACTGTGGATGGGCAGACTGGATGGGCCATTTGGCCTGTGGAAAAATCCGACTGATGGGAATGGGCAGAAACTAAAGACTGGGGATTAGGGGGAAGCAGGGGGAAATGGGTAGGGCTCGGGTATGCCCAGTGGGGCCCGGGCACTGCACGTGCTCAGAGATAAAAAAAAAAATAATAATCTCTCAGAGCTATTGGAGAGCTTATCCGCAAATTGGGAGCTGTTGGGACAACACCCATATGTGGCTGACTATCTTGCTGTCCACGGAGAACCTACGTTACAGGTAAGTAACTACACTTTATCTGCCATCATGTTTCTATATTTTAGGTACAGTAGATATTTTTCTGTTTCAGGAAGACTCACAATTGCAAAAAATATATATATATACATTACACCCCCCACGAATTTGCTGTTGGAGATTCACGGACTCAGTCATGTGCAGTGTTTTCTGCCCGCCTCTTCCAGTCAAAAAATAACACAAATGACTGACCAATGGAGAAGCTCTCCATTTTCCCTGGCCACACGCCTCCCGTGCACCGTCCCACAACGCAGCGAGAGGGGAAAGTAGAACTACAAATTCCCTCCTCCCACCACCATCATGGCGATCGCATCACTCCCGACGTCAGCCTCTTATCGCGGAAACCTGGAGCGCACTTCCCATGCGGGGTTGTGCAGGAGGAAGAGGTTGAGTGCGCAGCAACCGGCAACATTGTAAGCTGAGACGCTGCCGACTAAGGCGACCAGGTAAGCAGCGCAGCTCGGGCCGAAGCAAGAGAGGAGGAGGAGGGGGGAATGCCGATTACAGTACTCTTCCGATATTCGCAGTTTTTCAATATTTGCGGTCACTCCACGAACGTAACCCCCGCAAATTTCATGGGAGTACTGTATATATAAACAAAAAGAGCAGAAATAGGGTTTCAACCCGGCTCCTTTGATTTACAGCTCACTGCATTAACCACTAGGCCACTCCTCAAACTTGCTTTGTCCTCTGTTAAGAATGCCCAAAATATCTGAAGCATCCCCTTTCAGTTTCAGTGGGGGGACGGGGAGCAGTGGCGTAGTAAGGGGGGGTGGTCTGCCCCGGGCATCATCATGGTTTGGGCGCCAGCACCCCTCTTCTCCGTCACCGCCTCTTCCCACTCCTCCCCCCCGCCGCACGCCCCCCTCCCTTTTCCCGTACATCTAGTCATTCACCACCACCTAAGCAACAACTTCAACATGCTCCTTGTGACCATGTCGGCTCTCGCATATGTCACTTCCAGGTGCCATGCACAGGAAGTGACATCAGAGGGAGAGCTGATGCCATTGAAGCTGTTGGTCACACAGTGAACAACTAAAGGTACAAGGAAAGGGGCACCCCAAGCGGTTGGGGAAGGAGCAGGGGGCACCATCATATCGGGCACCTCTCATCTTTGCTACGCCACTGGGAAGTGTGGGGTGGGGAGGAAGCAACCACTGGGGGATTAAGGAAATACCGTGCTTTATTTCTTCCAGTGGATAGGAACAGGTCTAAAGAAGGATGACCTTTTTAAACATTCATATTTCTTTCCCTTCAGTAATCACTGCTGGATATCCAGATTTCAGACCCTCCCTAATCCCACCCAAAATTGCCCAGAAACCCTCCCCCCCTTGCTAGCTGGACAGACTGTAATGTTGGGCGTTCTTATTCTGCTTTTGCACAACTGGGATTTGAACATTTCAGGCACATGGATATATATTCCAGCCATTTGAGACATCTGTATGCTTCAATAATGAGAATCATAGTGCGTATATGCAAGAGGAGCATTCACCAGGGTGGAGCATGGGAGGGGCATGAGCAGTGCTGCCACTTGGGTGAACGGCTAACAGAATATAGTCGACAAATTCAACAAATTCATTGACTAAAACAGTCCTCTCCCTCTCACTAGGATATCCCCCTCTGTAAACACCTTTTCTTTCTCTCAAGAAGCTCCTTTTCATGTATTCTTTACCCATGGAACTCCAATTAGTATGTAAGTTTTCTATTTAGGCTTATTGTTATTCGCTGTCTGTCCAGCCTTCTTTCAATGTGAACCGCCTAGAAGTCGCTTGACTATGGCGGTATAGAAAAATAAAGTTATTATTATTATTATTATCCTTGTCGCTCTGAACCGGCAGGAGTTTGTTTATAGCCCAGAGAAGGTAAAAACATATGTTTTATAAGAGGGCACAAGTATTTAGCTGGTTTCTTTAAAAAGATAGTAACTGTTTGGATTTTTATTTTCCAGCGTTGATAAAAAGACTCTTCCTTGATGCAGCGAGGATGTAATTTGATCCCGCGAAACGTAGACCACATTGGACTGCGAGTAGCAAGCAATGTTCCTGGTTCTTAAAGAGCATAAGAGCATGAGCTAAGTACTTTAAGGGCTTCTTTTATTAAGCTGCACTAGCGGTTTATCGCGCGTAATAGCACGCGCTAAACCACCGAACGTGCTAGCCGCTACCGCCTCCTCCTGAGCAGGCGGTAGTTTTTGGCCAGCACAGGGGGTTAACGTGTGATGAAAAGTCACGCGGCTTGATAAATGGAGCCCTAAGTTCTAAGAGTTCCAAAAGTTTGAATGGAACCAAAAAAAATTTACAGCACAAATGTACTTTTGATATAGCACTTTAAAGCACTAGTACACATTTTTGCACAAATGCACTTTCTGTTGGTTCTGAGTTTCTGAAATGAACTTTGAGGTTTAAATAGTTCTAAGTATTAATGAATTATAAAGTTTTTAAGAATTAAGTATTTAAAATAATCGAGTTTATGATAAAGTAAATAGTAACCTAGTTAGGTACGTTTTAGTATAAATTAATTGGAGATTGAAGAGTAATTGAAGAAATAAAGATTAAATCCAATGTTAAATTAAAGGTAGGGAGGATGGGTTCAAGCCAGTGATGTTAATATGAGTAAAAGAAAAGAATTGTCTTTCTCTTCGAAAGAACCCTGAATGGGTGAAAACTCAATAATCTGAGGCTTGTTCCCGTTTATATGATAAAAGAAAAAAAGAGAGAAATTAAAAAAAAGAAAAATAATCACCTTCAGTGTCATTTTGGCTTATATTGGTGGTTCTATATATTACATAGAGAATGACACGGTGACAAAATTCATCACCGTCCCCGTCCCCGCGGATAACCGCGGGAAATAATCCCATGTCATTTTCTAGTGTCTATTTCAACCTCGGTCCTTCTACACCAGCATTCTTCAGAGCAAAGCATGCGGGTTAGTGGTTGTGGCCATTCATACTCTGATTCTTATGTGAGCCAAGGATAATGAAGCCATTGTGACATCACTGATGTGATTGGCTCTTAGATACTGGTGGAATGAGGCATTATGACATCACAATATCTGCTTTGGATATCAGAGACTGTCATTCTTTAGTGTCCTTCCACACCAGCATTCTTCAAAGCAAAGCTTGCGGGTCAGTGGTTGTGGCCATTCATACTCTGATTCTTCCCTCTCTCTTTAAAGAATGACAGGAAGATGGTTTCCCGCGATTATCCACGGGGACGGGAACGGATATGAATTTTGTCACCATGTCATTCTCTAATATCACACACATCCTTGCCATATTAAAGCGCCTCCAGTTAGATGTCAAGTTACACCAGCATCCTAGAATGGAATCTGGGTGTCCAGATGCTGATAAAGAATAGGCGCAGTGATGTAACGAGGGCGAGCGGTGCCCGGGCTGGTGGCCTCCCTTCCCCCCACTCCTTCCCTCCCCCTCCTGCCACGCACCCCCCCTTCCCGTTCTTTTTTCATTGTTCAGGTGCGAGCAATCTCACGAACTTGCTGTCCCATGTTGCGCCAGATATTCCTCCGATGTCACTTCCTAGACGTGGGGCCCGGAAGTGACATCAGAGAGAGGTGACGCCAACGCAAGCAGAACGTTCGTAAGTGGTACGAAGGAAGGGAAGGGGCACACACGGCTGAGGGGGGAGCAGAGAGGAGGACAGGTGCCGGTGCCCCTAACAAGACCACGCCCAGGGTGGACTGCTCCCCTGCCCATTTACTACACCATTGAATAGGCAGTCACTGCATGGCATCGGGAGACCTAAACAGAGGTGTCCACTAATACAATATTTACATAAGAACATAAGAATTGCCACTGCTGGGTCAGACCAGAGGTCCATCATGACCAGCAGTCCGCTCACGCGGCGGCCCTCTGATCTAAGACCAGCACCCTAACTGAGACTAGCCCTACCAGCGCACGTTCTTGTTCAGCAGAAACTTGTCTAACTTTGTCTTGAATCCCTGGAGGGTGTTTTCCCCTATAACAGCCTCCGGAAGACCGTTCAAGCTTTCTACTACTCTCTGGGTGAAGAAGAACTTCCTTACGTTTGTACGGAATCTATCCCTTTTCAACTTTAGAGAGTGCCCTCTTGTTCTCCCTACCTTGGAGAGGGTAAACAACCTGTCCTTATCTACTAAGTCTATCCCCTTCAGTACCTTGAATGTTTTGATCATGTCCCCTCTCAATCTCCTCTGTTCGAGGGAGAAGAGGCCCAGTTTCTCTAATCTTTTGCTGTACGGCAGCTCTTCCAGCCACTTAACCATCTTAGTCGCTCTTCTCTGGACCCTTTCGAGTAGTACCGTGTCCTTCTTCATGTACGGCGACCAGTGCTGGACGCAGTACTCCAGGTGAGGGCGTACCATGTGGTATTCTGTGGAATATTCTTATATTCCACAGAATACCACAAGAGGGACTACGTCGATCACAATAAAGAAGCTAGTCACTGCTAGGACACATACGATGATGCAAGGGAAGAAGGTATGGCTCACTGGTAGAGCTGCTGCCTAGGTCTGCACTCAGAGATTTTGATATCAAATCCTGGTGCTGCTCCTTGTGACCCTGGGCAAGTCACCTTCAGTGCCCACCACTTTGAATGTCAGCTTGGAATGCCAAAGCCCCAAAAAGGCAGTATACCAGTTCCCGTTCCCAAGCGGTCAAGCCCTTTCCCACACTTTACGGCAAATATATTTTTTTTCCCAAACATACAAGTCTAACTTTCTACAAAAACATAAATAATTCCTTTCTAGACTGAATTCCACATGAAAGAGGCTTGATACAATAGTCTTATATGAGCATGTCGCCTATATTTTAATATGGGTTACTGTTGCAATTGCAGCCTTCTAAGTGCTTGTTCCAAATGTAAGTTAGTACATAATATGGAACAAAACAGTGGAACCAGGCCCTGGAGTCAAAATATCACAATTGATTTATGTTCACAACAAATCAATGTCACAATAAAAACAAAATCCGACAGGTGCCAACAAGATAAAAACATCAAAATTGTACACAGTACACAGTACAATTTTGATGTTTTTATATTGTTGGCACCTGTCGGATTTTGGTTTTATTGTGACATTGATTTGTTGTGAACTTAAGAATTGCCGCTGCTGGGTCAGACCAGTGGTCCATTATGCCCAGCAGTCCGCTCACGCGGCAGGCCCCAGGTCAAAGACCAGTGCTCTAAATGAGTCCAGCCTCACCTGCGTACGTTCCAGTTTAACAGGAACTTGTCCAACTTTGTCTTGAATTCCTGGAGGGTGTTTTCCTCTATAACAGACTCCGGAAGAGCATGAACATTAATCAATTGTGATATTTTAACTCCTGGACTCCAGGGCCTGGTTCCACTATTTTGTTCCATATCCATTGACTTTTGTAGGCACCTAGGTCCACTGCTGTGGAAGGTAGGACCGCCTTTGTGGCGTAGACCACCCCAAAGCATTTTTTTGTCCTTTGTACCTTTTCTTTTTATTGCACATTTTTTTCATATACAACCAAGGAATGATCAATAAAAAAAAAACCCCAAGATTAGGTTGACCCATGTGCCTAAGGCCACACCCACAGGAGGGGCTTTAGGCAACTAGCCCAATTCCGGTTGGCCTAGGCCCCTCCCTGGTGCATCTTACAATGCACTGGGAAGGGGCAGGCCCACCATTCGGAGGAAGGCAGGCCTGCCAGATGGACGGAGGGAGGACCCGTCTGGCCAGCCAACTTTTCAGGTTAGAGGGTCTGGGGAGGTGGGGGTTGGGGGGTCTGGGGGTGTGTGGAGGGGGTATCCGGGGGGTCCGAGGGGGTTGCCCGGTCAGGGGGTTCAGAGTTGGGGTGCTTGCCTCTTGGCAGGAGAGCTTGGGCTCCCTCCATGCTAGGCATTGCGGGTTTGGGGGGGGGTGGTTCTTGCCGGCAAAAGAGCTTGGGCTCCCTCCTGCCGTTGATCGCAAGGTTCGGGGCGTGGTTCTTGCCAGTAGGATGGCTTGAGCTCCCCCCTGCTATTGATTGCGAGGTTCGGGGGCGGGAGGTGGTTCTTGCCTGCAGGAGGGCTTAGGCTCCCTCCTGCCATTGATCGCAAGGTTCAAAGGTTCGGGGGAGGTTTTTCGGCAAGAGGGCTTTGGCTCCCACGATCTTGGGGGGGGGGACAGTTACAGGATTCTGTAACCGGCATTGTTTATGACAGACGCCAGTTAGAGAATCCTGCTTTTAGGTGAAGGACTGGCCCCTCCTTCGCCTAAAAGGTCTTGTTTTGGGCGTTTGGGATTTGGGCGATTTTGGAAATGTGTCTTAAGCATAGACATAGTGGTGGTTTGGGCGATTAAACTGGTGAACGTAGAAGTAGGCCAATCTCAAAAAAGCCCTCATTTTGGACTTTTTTTTTTTTTTTTTTAGAATGGACATTTCCTTGCTGCCTTCTTTCTGCATCTAGGGACTTAGGCCAAAAGGGGACTTAGATGTTTCTTTTGATTATGCCCCTCCACGATGCAGCCACCATCTTGTCTCCTGTTCTCTTTACTTTTCTAATTCCGCTATCTCTTTTTTGAGATGCAGTGACCAGAACTGCACATAGCATATGAGGTGCAATCGCCCCACAGAACAATACAAAGGCATCAAAACATTTTCATCTTTTGCATTCCATTCCTTTCCTGATAATTCCTAACATTCTATTTGATTTCTTAACTGCCGCTGCACACTAAGCAGAGGGTTAATTTATTAATTTTTCTATCCCATTTTCCCCAAATAGTTCAGAATGGATTACAGGTTAAACATACATAATATACAGTTAACAGGTTACGATTTACACTGGATTTGCCAAAATTACAGTACAAATTTATGATACAAGATTTTATCCTAACGACACATACTAGGGGTCTAATACTAATATACTTTTAGGGGCATAATCGAAAGAAACATCCAAGTACGATTTGGATATAGGGCTCTAGTCGCCCAAATTCGGCAGTGGAAAAAGGTCCATTCTCAAAAGATACGTTCAATATTTTTTTTCCTCAAAAATCATTTACCTGTACGTTCAGCATTTAATCATCCAGAAGTCTTAGGGGATGGGGGTAGTCTTCGGGGGGGACGGGTTCCTTGCCATGGCCGCTAAACTGATTGCAGTAGGGAGATTCCGTTGCCATGATCAACTCAGCAACAACCCAATTCTCTAACCAGCTCTTATGATAGACACTGGTTAGAGAATCGTGCTGCTAGGCGATTCTAAACAGGATGCCCATGTGCGAATCTCAAAAGTTGCTTAGGTGGCTTCTGAGACCGGGTGTCCTATACAGAATCTGGCCCTTAGACTTGGTTTTACATCGTCTAAGTCACAACGTATAGGTTCTGTCCAGATAGCCTCGTAAAACATTTGATTATCCCTGCAGTACGACTAAGTGTAGGTTGGTCCATCTCCTGCCCTCACCACACCTTCAAAAACGCCCCTTTCTGCTCCGGGTGTACAGTGGGATTCAGAGGCCTAAAAAGCCTCTGGATATGTCTAAAACTCCGTTTTGTTTATCGGTACTTGGATGACCTGTCTTTTAGGTCATCCAAGTGCCAACCTAGGTGAGTTTTTAGACGTATTTTTATTTGATTATGAGCCCCATAACATACAGTTTACAGGTTACAATTTGCCATAGTTACAGTGCAAGATTTTTCAGTACAATAATTTCCCAATATACATTTCTTTGTAATCCATCGATCATGGGCAGGGGAATTAGGTGAAGAAGTATGTTTTTATCGCTTTCCTAAAGTTGAGGCATCCTTCAAGGGATCTGATCTGTGGGGGCAGTTGATTCCAGTAGCTCGGGATGAAGTGGGAGTAGGAATGTCATTTGGCGGGTTTCAACATATCATCAACGATGACACCTAGATCCATTTCCTGGGCGGTGACTCCTAATATGGAGCCCTGCATCACGCAGCTATAGTTCAGGCTCCTCTTTCCCACATGCATTTTTTTAATGTTTTATGGTTATTGGTATGACATCGCTTTTCACGATTCAGCAAATTACATTACATTACATTAGTGATTTCTATTCCGCTTGTGCCTTGCGGTTCTAAGCGGATTACAAATTAGAAGATATCTGGACATTACCGAGAGAATTATATAACAAAGATTCATATACATTACATGATACAGTTGATAGTTACAAATTAGAGGATATCTGTATTTATCCTATGGAATTACATAGTAAAGATTCAAGTACTTACAGGAAACAGTGGAGAATAACAATATATTCGGGTAGCTGAGGAGGATTACCTAACATTGAAGGGATAAGTTTATTGGATACATGTGGTAGATGCTTATTTAGTGGTCTGGATATTTTTTGGTTGGTATGATTCGAGGAATTGACTAGTGTGTTATTCACAGGGGAGAATGAGGCGGTTTACAAATAAAAACAGTAAGTGAAAAAGAAACGAACATGGCAGGGTGACCCGTAGGTGAGGAAAATAAAAGTAAAAAGAATTGTTAAAAAAAAGAGAGAGAGAGAGAGAGGAAAAAAAAAAGCTGGTGTTTGCTCACATTAACCCCACCCCACTCCCTTTTACAAAACCGCGCAAGAGATTTTTAGCGCCGGCTGAAGCACTGAATGCTTTGCGCTGCTCTGACACATTTAGAAACTCTAGGACCGTAGGAGCAGTGCAGAGCATTCAGTGTACTGGTTGGCGCTAGAAACCTCTTGTGCGGTTTTGCAAAAGGGTATGTGTGTGTAAATATCATCTGCTATTTTATTAAATATACAATATCTAGCATGTGGTATGTGACACGTGAATGAATGGTATCACCCACACTAGTTACTTTTCTGTTACATGTATTGAACTGCGCTTAGCACCACGAGTAAACTTTAAATGTATGTTACATGCCTCTTGTGTGATGCTGTACTAGGATTTCCCATACCAGGTGCTGCTACTCTAGAGACAAGTAAGTACTGTTTCATTCAGATTTTGGGGGGTTGGGATGGGGGTCAGTGACCACTGGGGGGGTGTGGGGGGTCATTACTTAATCTCTCCAGTGGTCATCTGGTCAGATTGGTTTCCTTTATTGCACTTCGATGCTTTTAAAACAGGTCTAGCTCCAGACGTTTGAGTTCCATCCAGAACATCTTGGGAAACGTTTGATTATCGCCTCAAGACATCCAAGTCTAAGCACACCCAAAGCTCGCCCAGAACATGCCTCTAACATACACCCCTTAAGGTTTGGACACACAGCTGCTAGGATGCCTCGCAAGACACCCTGAAAGAACATTATAAAAAATCAGCACTTGGACGTCCTGGTGATTTGGAATGCAAGTACCGGTTTATAATGTTTTTTGGACATCTTTCTTTTTTGAAAATGAGCCCCAAATTCTCCAATTCCATCCAGCTTTCTGTTTTCAACTTCAAGAAACCTGTTTCTACCATTACTAAATGCACACTCTCTGACTGGACAGCAGTCTGCATCTCTTTCTGTTATGCTGGACTGTAGAAGAAATCTCCAGGTTCATGGTATCAAAAATGTAGTAGCATTGCTGGCCCATCAGTCACTAGCCTTTCAGCAAGACTGCAATGTGGACCTCTGTCCATACATTCACATCACATCCTTGTTTGAATGGGGACTGCAGGGACCATTTTAAAAATTATTTTCAGACTGCCTACTGGCATTATGTTTTCTGTTTTCTCCTTTTATTTAAAAGAAACCTTTATAGCTAGGCATTTTTGTGTGTGGACCGGTATCTGGCTTGTCATCGGAGAAAACAAAGTGGTTTACTTGTAACAGGTATTCTCCAAGGACAGCAAGGACAGTCCTCACAACTCTCCCCCCCCTTCCCCCCAGTAGTTGGTTTCTCCTTGTATAAGTTTTGGTTTGAGCTGAGATGAACACACACAATGACACTGATGTGGGAACTTCACGCATGCTCAGTCATGCACTCTTAAAAGATCTTAAGTTTGTTTACACTGCTCTAACCAGAGGTCCATCAGATGATGTCACTCATGCGTGATGACTAGTCTCCTGTTGTGCTTGGGGGACCATCTGTTACGGTAAGCAGCTTTACTTTCTGTGTCACCTTTCTTGTCCACCATTTGCCTGCCCATCGTGTTGGTAAAGCTGCATCAGTCGTTCTGCTCCCAGGGGTAGGAAAATTTTAATTGTTACAGCTGCTTACTGGATCTGGCAATCCCATAGGCTGAAACACCAAAAAGCTAATAATACCTCAAATAGAGATCCCAGTGCAACAATACAGCCATGATGTGAGAAAAAGCACGATGACACTTGTATTAGTGGCTGACGCTTGCTGCAGTTCAGTCAAATTTGAACCCCACTATTTTGCAAACTAAGCAGACCTTGGAGTGGAGGAGTGGTCTAATGCTTAGTGCAATTGGCAGAAAACCTGGGGGATCTGGGTTTAATTTCCACTGCAGCTCCTTGTGACTCAGAGCAAGTCACTTAGGCCCAAATTCTGTAACCAGTGCCTAATGTTAGGCACCTATTTTGGAGGTGCCCATCCAGATAGGCGCCTATCGAAATTGAACAACAAGCTCAATTAAGCTTTTTAATCAGCACTAATTGAAACTTAGGCGCCTATCAAGAAAGAGCGATTCTGTAACAAGGCGCCTCTAAAAATTTAGGCGGCCTTCAAAAAAATAGGCGCTATGCATGTTAGGCGTGGGCGTGGCTTCGTGTTAGGCGCCTTATTACAGAACCGCTGCTCTTAAGTGTGCTTAAGCGCTCGGATGGCTGCCTAACTTTTAGTTCTTCCTCGAGCTGGCCTATTTATTGGGCGCCTCCAAAATAGGTGCCGCTCAGCGTGATTCACTAAACAGCACCCAATTTTACTTGAATCGCGCTGAATGGTGCCTAATTCGGCGCCTAACTTTTGAGCGCTTCTTATAGAATTTGCCCTTTAACCCTCCTTTGACTCGGGTACAAAACAAATTGTGATTCCACTGGGGAGAGAGAAAGTGCCTGAATGCAATATGTAAACTGCTTTGATTGTGCCATAGAAAGACAATATAGAAAATGAATGTTTGTTGGTTGATATTTCTGTTTCTATGCTAGTCAGCCTATGAACTATTTAAATAACAAAAAATATATTATTTACGTGGGGGGTTTTTTATGACCACTGATGTGAAGAAAGATGATTAGCTTCAGTGATTTACCAATGAGCAGTCTGGTCACTGAAGTCTTTTCTTTGTTTTAATATCTATCTTCTTAGGCCTAGATTCACTAAACTCACCGATCATGTCCCGACCAGTTTGCGATCGTTCCCCGACCCGATTCACTAACCTTCTGCCCGATCAATCTCCCACCCAATCTGATCCGCCCATGCAAATGAGGGGAAATGACATGCATAAGTAGGAAGCCATCGATTCAGTAAGCAGAAGATCCGAAATAAAGCAACTGCTGAGGACCAGTCGCTTACTGTCCTTGCCGACTCTCCTGCTTTCTGCAGCCCTGAAATTCCAGTATCGAGGTTACAACCCCAACCATCAATATAAAAAGTATCTCACGGGCTGCATCGAGGCGGAAGAAGATATCTTCTTTTTCAAGGGTCCCGCGGCAACAAGGGGGCATCCGTGGAAAATCAGGGGCGGGAAACTGCACGGGGACACCAGGAAATTCTTTTTCACTGAAAGGGTGGTTGATCGCTGGAATAGTCTTCCACTTCAGGTTATTGAGGCCAGCAGCGTGCCTGATTTTAAGGCCAAATGGGATAGACATGTGGGATCTATTCACAGAGAAAGGTAGGAGAGGGTCATTGGGTTGGGCAGACTAGATGGGCCGTGGCCCTTATCTGCCATCTATTTCTATGTTTCTAAACTGTAAAATATCTATACATATGCATATGAACTCCCTTATAGTCTGCAAAAAGCGCAGTGCTAGCCCGTGGATTTAACCCACGGGTTTAAAGCGTGTTCTGTTCCATGATCTGGCTGCACAAAAATCATTCAAACCTCTACAATGGACTAAGCCCCCTTGGTTTGCAAAACAAACTAAAATTAGGACTTATACGAATGATCGTTATATAGATCCTTCTTAAAGTGCACTGCTGAGCTCTCAGAGACCTGTGCTGTTCAACTACATTACTTATCTTATTAGAAGTGAATTGTGGCCAAAATTTGTAGCTGAATGGCTAAACGCCCTACGGGACCCGTTTCGCCCCAATACAGGCTTCTTCAGGGGTCATGAAACTTTTAGTGTGTAACTCTGCTTCCGCTAACACTCAAAAAAATGGCGCTGGCCACAATTCACTTCTAATAAGATAAGTGCAGAAGTTTTATTCTATTTGATATTTATTGCATTCAGCACTTTAAGAGAATTTTTTGCACTATTGCCTTTTTTTGCACTTATATTATCTATAGCTCGATGAAAGAAACCATTTACCTGTAAGCACTGTTTCAAATACTAATGTAGTTGAACAGCACAGGTCTCTGAGAGCTCAGCAGTGCACTTTAAGAAGGATCTATATAACGATCATTCGTATAAGTCCTAATTTTAGTTTGTTTTGCACAAAAATCATTCCTTTTAAAATGTCCACCTGTAGAGCCAGCAAGTAAACTGCAGCCACCCCTCCCCCTTTATTTTGAGCTCGCTTGTGCGAAGAGCAAGCGTATGCGCAAATAGCATCTTCAACCAACAAGGATAAGCTGCGCAAGCGTCTCGATCGCTCTACAGTGATCTGTGGGTGTGCGTCCGATCAGATCATTTGCATTCTGGATCTGTAGTGAATTGGTCGCTCGGCAAAACTCGAGCACGAATTGCCCAACAATGATCCAGATCGTTGAGTTTAGTGAATCTAGGCCTTAGTCCTTCAAGCTACTAGAGGTCTTTATATGATTCTTTTTCTGTTTTTGATTGGGTTCTTTTATGTTATGTAAACAATTTGAGATGATATTTTATCAGGAAAATGGTATATAAAAGCCAATGAATAAAATATATTTGAGGTGTTACCAGGTTTTTTGATGTTGCACATTAATAAGGATCTTTCTAAGACCATTACTAACCCAGTATGCTCCTATATTCAGGTCCATACCAATTTAGGAAAGAGAGGCGAACATACTATGGCCCAGATTCACTAAAGATAGCGACTCAATTGATGTTGGCCAATTCTATGGCTGATTTTCAAACAGCAATTGATTCACTATCAAGTTTCATTTTTAAAAAATTTTATTGAAGTTTAACATATAACAAGTGATTAAATAAAATACAATGAGATTTTACAGAACAAATGATTTATAAATATGAAACATAGATGCAGAGAAGACTAAAAACATCTATTTAGACAATTTTAAATATACATATGTAGCCATACAATTAGATAAAGACCAAAGATTAGATAAGATTCGATTAGCACTCATTTTAGTAAATTAAGCATCACAAGCAATAAGTAAAACATTAGGATAAGAAATTATACGCAAAGTTACCAGCTGAAATGTAACAATTACCTCAAAAATGAGAAGAGACATTTGTTATTGGAAATCATATTTTGTTAGTTTTAAAGCTCTTATTAATAAGGGAATTGGCTTTGAATTCATATTTATGAATCATCATGACCGTAGCCCACCAAAAAGAGGTGTTTAATAATTGAGCTGACTTCCAGTGTGAGACAATCATTTGCAGAGTAAGAGCCATAAGAATACAGTCAAATCTCGGTTTACGAGTAACGTGGTTGGCGAGTGTTTTGCAAGACGAGCAAAAACACTCTTGCAAATCATGCCTCGCAAACCGAGCTTCAACTCGATTTTTGAGCCCCTACCCCCGACAACCGGCATCGCCTCCACCCCGCCTGCAAGTTCCCACCACGAGAACTGGCATCGCCCGCCTGCCAAAACCCTTACCGCAATCTGGCATTGGCGCGCAGCACCAACCCACAGGATATGACGGTGCCGGAAGAGCCTGCCTTTTGTTGCTGATCTCTGCTGGGCTGGGCCTTGAGCATCTGCGCATGCTCAAGGCCTTCTGGCTCTCGCTTCTAATCGGAGAGAGCGGGAGCCAGAAGGCCTTGAGCATGCGCAGATGCTCAAGACCCAGCCCAGCAGAGATCAGTGGCAAAAGGCAGGCCTTCTGGCACCGGCATGTCCTATGGGTTGGTGCTGTGTTCCGGTGCCAGATCACGGTAAGGGTTTGGGTTTGGGTGGACGATGCCAGTTCTTGGGGGGGGGGGGAGATTCCAGTTCTCAGGGGTGGGGTAGAAGTGCGCCAATGGCCTAGGGGGTAGGGATGAGGTCTTTTTGGGATGTGGTGGGGTTGGGTGGAAGCGAGCAGCGCTGGTGGCCTCGTGGGAGGGGGAATGTGGAACCAATCAAGCGAGTTTCCCTTACTTCCTTTGGGAAAACTCGCTTTGATATACGAGCACTTTGGTTTAAGAGCATGCTTCTGGAACGAATTATGCTCGCAAACCAAGGTTCCACTGTATCATGTAACTTAGAATGCCATTTGTCCAGTACATCAGGCAAAGCAAAAGAACAAAAAAGAACAATATCAAAAGATAACTGAGAAGAAATTGGAAGTACAGTGCATATGGTTTTCCATACTGATCTCCAAAATGGTTGAATATTTGGGCAGTCATAAATCATATGCTTAAGGTCACCCAAATTTCCATTACAATGCCAGCATTTATTTGAATTTGTTAAATGGGCCCTATGTAACTTGCTAGGAATCCAGTATGCTTTACTGAAAAATATATATAGTGACTGCATTAAACTGGTGGATAGTGTAGGACGTTGTGTATACGGAGCTGCAAATCATTTGCATACAAACTCACAGACTCAATCGCCCAGTGATGATGAATTTACTAATCAGAATAGTGAACAAACTTTCCTCCAAGCCCCAGGCCACAAAAGACAGATTAGTCAGGCCTCTGAGTAATGGAAGCAGGTGTAAATGCCTGTGGGTAAGAGTGTCCATGTACACCTATGTCACCTTTATAAAATTCAGATTGACCATATGTGAAAGGAACGCTCGGAACACTCCCAAAATAGTCCCTCCTTTCTCTGTGCATTGGACTCTGCATTATGCCATATACAGATATAAAATCACCAGTAACGTGGATTCACATCTATCCAGTACCAATAAAATAACCTCCCATATGTATATCTGCAAAAAAAATATTGGCTATGACAGGGAAGGTGCTTTTTCTACCTAGAGGTCCCCCCCACCATCCACTCACTGCATTTTCTGTTCTTAAATAACAATTATGTTTAGCTCCATTAGGTATGTTGGTCACTCTCTTCAATTAAATATCTATTCACCTATTTTAAGAGACTTCTGTTTTTTTGTCTGATTTTTCCTAAAGATTCTTGTTCCATGTCTGTTGTAAGTATAAAGGTGTTGTGTGCACCTTTATAACCTCCCTTTTTATCAAGCCGCGTTGGGGTTTTCTTTTTTTAAATTGCCAGAGCTTTTACCGCAGCAGCCGGCGATAAAAAATCCTAATGTGGCTTGATAAAAGGGGCCTTAAATGTGGAGAAGTGCTGCAGTCGAGGAAGGCCACCTTCATACTTGAAGCAGCATCATTGCAAGACCCTTTCTGCTCAGGAAATTCTAGGTCGGTCCTGTGCTGAGGCAAGATTCACTTTATTCAGGGAATTGAGGAACATACCTGCACCCTAGTGTGTGCCCCTTATCTAAGGTTACCAGACATCTGGATTTCCCCGGGGGTCCGGACAGCTTTTCAAAACCTGGCACTTTGTCCGTATTTTGAAAAGCTTCCTGTAAAAATCGTATCGGGAGAGGGCAGCCACACATGCGTGGACGCAACGCAGTGACATCACATGCACGTCTGCGGATGCCGTCAGAGGATGGGGCTAGGGGGCAGAACAGGGAATGACACAGGCGGAATGGGGCAGGCCTGTGGGCATGACTATGGGTTCAGATTTTCCTTCAGTAAAATCTGGTAATTCTACAGGGACCACTGTTTCAGGCAATAGGCCTGATGGGCCGCCGCGGGTGCAGACCGCTGGGCAAGATGGACCTATGGTCTGCCTCAGCGGAGGCAACTCTTATGTTCTTATGTACCTCTACCACTTATAAAAGTTCAAATCTTAAAGATCTCAAAGCACAGATTCACTTACCAGCTTGCGAATCCTGTCTAGAACTAGGTCAACGATTTCCCTGCCAACGGTGTAATGTCCACGGGCGTAGTTATTTGCAGCATCCTCCTTGCCAGTGATAAGCTGCTCAGGATGGAACAGCTGACGATAGGTTCCAGTGCGCACCTCATCTACAGGAGAACATTTAGCTAATTTATTTTTACAAACCTTTTGAAAAGAAAAACTTGCAACTTTTACGTGACTAGTCTACTCTAATGGTGGACTCATTGATTAAAGATAAAGTAGGGGGAAAAAAAAGCAAAAGAAACAGAAATATTTGTCCAAAGACCCAGCCATGCAAACTCACTAGGGCAGGTGTGGGCAACTCCGGTCCTCGAGGGCCGGAATCCAGTCGGGTTTTCAGGATTCCCCCAATGAATATGCATTGAAAGCAGTGCATGCAAATAGATCTCATGCATATTCATTGGGGAAATCCTGAAAATCCGAGTGGATTCCGGCCCTCGAGGACCGGAGTTGCCCACCCCTGCCCTAATGCTTGGTAATACACGTGCACCACCACTTACTTCACCACGTCCACTCTGTTCCTTATACTCTGCACATGAGTCTCGTCTATGTATTCCGTCTATCGTTAGCAATTTGAATTTACAAACCACCCTGGTTTTTTTGTGTGTTGTCCCATCCTTATGGAATTCTCTACTCTCGAACCTTCGTGAGGATCCCTCTTATTTAAAATTTAGAACTGCTTTAACAAAAACTCACCTATCCCAACAAGCCTTTGGCTTATCATCCCTCATACCTTGAATTTCTGCCCCCAGTTTATTGCAGGAGTGGTATTGGTGCAGTGACTTTTTTTTTATTTTTCTTTTCTTTATGATTGATGGCCTTCCTTTTCTCTCTTGATTTTAGATTGTAAACTGCTTTGAGTGTGACCTCATTCAAACTAGGCGTGGCCTAGTGGTTACAGCAGCTGCTTCAGCACCCTGAGGTTGTAAGTTTGATTTCCACCGCAGCTCCTTGTAACTCTGGCAAGTGACTTCATTGACTTACCTGTCTAAAATATGTAACCACTTTGATTGTAACCACACAGAAAAAAAAGCAATATATAAGTCTCATCCCCTTTATCTTTATTAGCTTACAAGTAGAGAATGACACGGTGACAAAATTCATCACCGTTCCCGTCCCCACGGATAACCGCGGGAAATAATCCCATGTCATTTTCTAGTGTCTATTTCAACCTCGGTCCTTCTACACCAGCATTCTTCAAAGCAAAGCTTGCGGGTCAGTGGCTGTGCCAATTCATACTCTGATTCTTATGTGAGCCAAGGATAATGAAGCCATTGTGACATCACTGATGTGATTGGTTCTTAGGCATTGGTAGAATGAGGCATTATGACATCACAATATCTGCTCTGGATACCAGAGACTGTCATTCTCTAGTGTCTATTTCAACCTCAGTCCTTCTACACCAGCATTCTTCAAAGCAAAGCTTGCGGGTCAGTGGTTGTGCCCAATTATACTCTGATTCTTCCCTCTCTCCTTAAAGAATGACATGAAGATGGTTTCCCGCAGTTATCCGCGGGGATGGGAACGGTGATGAATTTTGTCACCGTGTCATTCTCTACTTACAAGTGCATTCACTCTGCAGCTCCTCAGTATCTCTCCTCTCATAGTTTCATAGTTTATTTAAAATTTGATTACACACCTATCAAAATTCTAGGCGAGAATACAATATTAATAAAAATAAGGGATACAATAGTTTAAAACAAAGACATCGACAGACTAAGGACAAACCATACTGATTATACTTGGGAAGGGGAGAGGGGAGGAACTACAAGAAAGTCAAGAAAGAAAACATAAAAGGAACAAACACAGGGAATGGGAAGACACATATTATGCAGTGCATTCAGAAAGGGTACCTGGTGCTCTTTGGCATCTTTGAACAAAAATCATTTTAAAGCACCTTTGAATTTCTCTAAGTTAGTTTCTGATCGAATATATAAAGGTAAAGAATTCCAAATTGTGGGAGCAGTTACAGAAAATACTGTTGTATGTCGAGTGCCGATTATTTTCAATGAGGGTACAAAAAAGATGTTGGTTTGAGGATCTTAGTGTTCTAGACGGTTCATGTGGGATAATCAATTTATAAATGCTGGTTCATTGATTTTATGTGTTTTAAATGTTATCAACGTGAGTTTATGTTATTCTATGGGGGATAGGGAGCCAATGTGCCTTTATCAACAACGGAGTGACGTGGTCGTATTTCTTAGATCCTGTGATAATCCTAATAGCGGTATTTTGGATGAGTTGTAGACGCCAAATCTCTTTCTGTAATATACCCTTATATAGAGAATTGCAGTAGTCAGTTTTCGCCATTACAAGTGAATGAATCAGTATAATTAATGATGGAGGTTCCAGAATAATTGATAGTGATCTAATCATTCTCAATTTGTGAAAGCAGTTTCTAACAGTACCTATTTGCATGTTGAAAGTGAGTTTAGAATCAATAATTATACCTAAAATTTTAAATGATTTAATCTGGTTAATAACAGTTTGTCAATGCAGATGGGAGAATTTAATTGTAGACCATCTTTCCAGAGAAAGAGGAGACAGTTTGTTTTAGAAATACTAAAGGAAAGCATATTTCCCCTTAGCCAATCGTTTATTATATTTAACTTCTTATATATTTTGTCTATTTCAGAATTATTTACAGTATTGATGGGATGAATGATCTGAATATCGTCAGCATAAGAAAATGCTGTGAGGCCAATAGATTTGCATAACGTCAGTAAAGGAGCAAGATAAATATTAAACAATAGCAGTGATAGGATCCTTGAAGGATTCCAAAAGAATTCGAGAAGGCATTTGAACTGGAATTATTAAAGAACACGGTATAAGATCGATCCACGAAGTAAGATTTAAACTATTGGGTATATCTCTCTTATCTGTACCCTTCTCCTCTCCTGCCAACTCCAGACTCTGGCCCTTGTATCTTGCTGCACCCTATGCCTGGAACAGACTGCCTGAGTCAGTACGTCAAGCTCCATCTTTGGCTGTATTCATATCTAGGCTAAAAGCCCATTTTCTCAAGGCAACTTTTATCTTCTAACTCCCACTCACTTATAAAGTGAGTGGAAGTTTATAAGTTCATCCCCTCTGTGAGAAATTCCCTGTTTGTCCATTTTGATTAGATTTTAAGCTCTATCGAGCAGGGATTGTCTCTTAAATGTTTTAATGGACAGCGCTGTGTACGTCTAGCAGTGCTATAGACATGATAAGTAGTAGTAGTATCTAGCCATATATTAAATCCCTTGTACACAAAAAATACACATGTCGGGTCCTGACAAGCACTCAAAGCACCATTTCAGAATGGCTTCACCTCTACTTGTGCATAAATAAACAGTTGCACTAGGTACTGCTTTTCGTGATGGATTTGTCTTGGAACGCTAAAAAATATGGACTGGTTAAAACTATGCAAAAATTTAAATTGTCTTTTCCCTCTTTGAAAGGCATAGCCTCTACTAGCAAATTGGGGAAGTCTCTGTTCTTCAAACTAACTGAGCTATGGAATAACATCCCTTTTTGTCTGAGAGAACTAGATTCTCTTCAAATCTTGCATAAACATCTAAAAACTTGGTTATTCACTAAATTGTAAATTTTCCTTCTTATTATTTTACTTCTTAATATTATACACTGTAAATGGAGTCAAGCTTTATTTTTCATAAAGATGACATGGTCTATAAATTTAAGTTTTAGTTTACTTTAGTTCAATCACTAGGGAAAATAATAAGGAAACCTGGTTCATCAGTGTGTCTTATGCTGGTGATATCTAGTTGGTATGTCCTTTAGAAGGCAGTAAGGTATCGAGCAGTTTGTATTTATATCTGACTTAGATAAAGTCATGGTTGTAACAAAACAAATTAAATCTGATTGCGCCACAGCCTCAAGGAAGGCAAACAGAATGTTGGGCATCATTAAGAAGGGTATCACGACCAGGATGAAGGAAGTCATCCTGCCACTGTATCGTGCAATGGTGTGCCCGCACCTGGAGTACTGTGTCCAGTACTGGTCGCCGTACCTCAAGAAGGACATGGCGGTACTTGAGAGAGTCCAGAGAAGAGCATCTAAGCTAATAAAGGGTATGGAAGACCTCTCATATACTGACAGACTGAAGAGCCTGGGGCTTTTCTTCCTGGAAAAGCGGAGACTTAGAGGAGACATGATAGAAACCTTCAAGATCATGAAGGGCATAGAAAGAGTAGACAGGGACAGATTTTTCAAATTACGGGGAACCACAAGTACGAGGGGGCACTCAGAGAAATTGAAAGGGGAAAGGTTTAGAACAAACGCCAGGAAGTTCTTTTTCACTCAGAGGGTGGTGGATACATGGAACGCGCTACCGGAGGATGTGATAAGCAAGAGCACGCTACAGGGCTTCAAAGAGGGTCTGGACAGGTACCTGGAGGACAAAGGGATTGAGGGGTACAGATAGGAGTAAAGGTAGGTAATAGGGATAGGATTCGAGGATTAGTGGCAGTTACAAAATTAGTCAGGGACACTGTTCAGGCAATTAGGCCTGATGGGCCGCCGCGGGAGCGGACCGCTGGGCAGGATGGACCTCTGGGAGGCCTCAGAGAAGGCAACTTCTTATGTTCTTATGTGTCAAAAACTACTTGTTTGGGATTAGGTAATATACTGCCAGATGACTTGGGGAATTATTTAGGACTGGTAATGAAAACTGGAAAGAACCAGGTGAAGAGGGTGACCTGCAATCAGATGGCTGGACATGTTGAAAATAACCATGGGGGTGATGCTGGAGGACCTTACTGGACTAGCACAAAACTGATTTATTTTTAGATCTGCAATTCATCAAGTCGCTAGGACTTGAATAAGTCAATGGCATCTAACATAACAATAAAGACCATAGTTGGATTCTGCTAAGGTTTTGGAGATAACCAAAGAAAAGAATGGCACTGGACAAAGATATCTCAAATATAATAAAGGTAGTTGATGGTTCTATTATTTAAAGTATTTAATAGCCCAAAACATAGAAAGATTGAACCATTATGTTCCGATTGAAGCCTTCTGATCTTCTCTTAAGTCATTTCTTGAAGGTTACAGTCATTGTCCAAGAGTTAGATGGAGGCAGATATGTAGGCAGACATCCAATTTTGGGCGGGTCTGAGCCCAAAGTGGGTGGGCTCCTGCCCTCTTCCCCCAAGCAAC
Organism: Geotrypetes seraphini; assembly: GCF_902459505.1. Lineage (NCBI taxonomy): Eukaryota > Metazoa > Chordata > Amphibia > Gymnophiona > Dermophiidae > Geotrypetes > Geotrypetes seraphini. The sequence continues at coordinate 219,045,804 of NC_047086.1, forward strand.
TGGGCATCTCTCCCCATCCACACCATCATCCCTCCCCCTCGTTCCTTTTAACTCCTTAATTTCTTTGCCAGTAGTGAGCAGCAACATTGCACACACCAGCCTGGAGCCTTCCCTCTGACCTGATCCTTTCTCTGAAAAAACAGGAAGCTGCATCAGAGGGAAGGCCCAGGTCAGTGCAAGCAGCAGGTCTGAGTCACCGCTCGTTGCCAGGAATGATTTGAAGGCTTTATAAAGTACAGGGGTGTTGGAAGGTGGTATTGAGAAATGCCGGATGTTTGCAGTGGAGGGGAGAGAGAGAAACTAGACGTCTTCAGCTGGGAAGCCCCATCAGCCACATCAGTGATGTGCCCTTGTTGGGTGGGCCTGATCCCAAAGTCCATCTTTGAATTAGTAGCTATAACTTTTCTATGCTCTTTCTTTGAATGGGAGAGAGGAGGGACTGTGATGGGGGAGATTAAGAAATGTTAATGTTTATTAGTACTTATAGACTGCCCTTCGCAGTAACAGCAGAGCGGTTTACAAATTTAAAACCAAAAGAAAGGAACCCCATTAACAAAAGGAAAGATAAAATAAATATAACCTCCTAAAAAATTAAGATCTGGAATCCCTCCCTAGGTTTCAACCAAAAGGTCTAATTAGAGTAGGTAATAATAATCTTCTAAGAATATGCTAAACTGAAAAGATAGGTTTTCAAAAGCTTCTAAATTTAGTATAAGAAAGTTCAGGATGTAATTCGATAGGAAGAGAACTCCTTAAATATGGTGCAGAAGCAAAAAAGACAGAATTTCATGTTGAAGTCAGTCTTGCCAGGTGAACTGAGGGTAGAGACAACTGCCGAGTGTTGGAAGAATGCAAATTTCTAATTGGACTGTATGGTACCAAAAACTTTGATAAGTAATCAGGTGTACCTAAATGTAAACTTTTAAAAGTCAAAAAGGATGTTTCCAATCATTTAATATGGTTTTGATAGTTATCATAATTAGAGATTGGAAGAGAACAATATGATGTTGAGACAGAGTAGAGTTTAGAGCAAACTCACCAAAAAGTATTTTCGCTAGTTTCCTTGATTGGTAAAATTTGAGAAATGAAGTCCCAAATTTGGGACCAATATTTGGATGTTATGGGACAGTAATATATATCTTGTGGTCAAGAGACCCAACATCCAATTTACAGGACCAACATCTGTTATTACCTTCCGAGGATAATTTAGAGAGTTTGTATGGTGTCCGGAATGCCCTATACCTGTGTTACTCGTCACACCTATGTTTAAAGTTGTTGTATAACTTTTCTTATTGTTTACTACTATAAAACAATAAAAATATTGAACAAAAAAAAAAAAATCAAAAAGAGAAAGGGAATAAACAGGCTGATTCGCAACATGATTTAAGTGGGCAGGAGAGGCTTCTGCCCACTTAAATCCCCTGTTACCATCTAACCCCCGATATTCAATAGCACTGAATCAGGCAGTGCCACTGAATATTGTCTTTGACCAATTCCCCCCCCCAAAAAAATAAAATAAAATGGGCAGATTAGGAGCAATATGGGGGGGGCAGCATTAAGGAGGAGCCCTGTGTTATGCGGGTACCAGTAATATTCATTGCTGGCACCCACATCACTCAGCAGACTAATTTAAAACAGCTCAAAAGCTGTCTTAAATTAGGCTTCTGAGCGATGCAGGTGCCAGCACTGAATATTACTTTTTAAAGTTGAACCCCTCGAGCCCCTTCCCCCAACTCATAGCCAAGAAGCAGCATGTCTCCCCCCAGAATGACCAGTGACCAATGGTCCATCTAGCCCAGTAGCCCATTCTCATGGTGGCCAATCCAGTCACTAGTATCTGGCAAAAACCTGCATAGTAGCAACATTCCATGCTACCAGTCCAGGGCAAGCAGTGGCTTCCCCCATGTCTGTCGCAATGGATTTTTCCTTCAGGAAATTGTTCAAACCTTTCTTAAATCCAGCTACATTAATCGCTCTTACCTTAACCTCTGGCAACACGTTTCAGAGCTTAACTATTCTCTGAGTGAAAAATTATTTCTTCCTATTGGTTTTAAAAGTATTTCCCTGTGACTTTGCATGTCCCCTAGTCTTTGTAATTTTTGACAAGAGTAAAAATCGATTCACCGCTATACCGGGCCATGGTGCGCCCTCACCTGGAGTACTGCATCCAGCACAGGTCGCCATACATGAAGAAGGACACGGTACTACTCGAAAGTGTCCAGAGAAGAACGACTAAAATGGTTAAGGGGCTGGAGGAGTTGCCGTACAGTGAGAGATTAGAGAAACTGGGCCTCTTCTCCCTTGAAAAGAAGAGACTGAGAAAGGACATGATCGAAACATTCAAAATACTGAAGGGAATAGACTTAGCAGATAAAGACAGATTGTTCACCCTCTCCAAGGAAGGGAGAACGAAATGGCACTCTCTAAAGTTAAAAGGGGATAGATTCCGTACAAACGTAAGGAAGTTCTTCTTCACCCAGAGAGTGGTAGAAAATTGGAACGCTCTTCCGGAGTCTGTTATAGGGGAAAACACCCTCCAGGGATTCAAGACAAAGTTGGACAAGTTCCTGCTAAACTGGAACGTACGCAGGTGAGGCTGGACTCGTTTAGAGTACTGGTCTTTTACCTGGGGGCCGCCGCATGAGCGGACTGTTGGGCACGATGGACCACTGGTCTGACCCAGCAGTGGCAATTGTTATGTTATATTCTTACTTGTACCCATTCTACACCACTCAAGATTTTGTAGACTTCAATCATATCTCCCCCTCACTTGTCTCTTTTTCAAGCTGAAGAGCCCTAACCTTTTTAGCCTTTCCTCATACAAGAGGAATTCCATCCCCTTTATCATCTTGGTCGCTCTTCTTTGAACCTGTTCTAGTTCTGCTATATCTTTCTTGAGATAAGGTGACCAGAACTGAATGCAATACTCAAGGTGAGGTCGCACCATGGAACAATATAGGGGCATTATAACATTTTTAGTCTTGTTAACCATCCCTTTTTAAATTATTCCTAGCTTCTTGTTTGCTTTTTTGGCTGCCACCACCCATTGGGTGGAAGGTTTTATCATATTGTCCTTAATGACATCCAGATCTTTTTTTTGGGTGCTAACCCCCAAGGTGGACCCTAGTATCTGGTAACTATGATTTGGATTATTCTTTCCAATATGCATCACTTTGCATTTGTCCACATTAAATTTCATCTGCCATTTGGACTCCCAGTCTTCCAATTTTCTAAGGTCTGCTTCAATGTTTCACAATCTGCGTGCGTTTTAAGTGGTTTTGTTTGTTATGGAAGTAGGAAGAATGGTCAGGGTCTGGATGGCCTTATTATGTTGGTTGGGTGGGTGCCCAGGGTTGTTGACCAGGTGAGCAGTGTGATACCCTGTGTACTTAACTGTTTCCCAATTATGTGGTCATGGACAAAAAGCTCATCATCCCACTCATTTCAGTTATGAAGAATATACTTTTGTCTTGGTACATTTAACAGCAGCATATTTACCGTATTTTCACCCATATACTGCGCACCCGTGTAAAACACGCACACGGGTATAGCGCGCGGGGAACACAAATTTATGTAAAAAAAATTTAATATAGCGCGCACACGCGTATACCGCGCATGCTAAAACATCCTCCCGCCTACTCCGAACCAGCATCCTCCCCCCGCTCGCTTACCCAAGAGAGCATTTTTTTTTCATTCGAATCCGGCATTCCCCCTGAGAACCAGCATCCTCCCCCCCGCTCGCTTACCCGAGAGAGCATTTTTTTTTCATTCGAATCCAGCATTCCCCCTGCGAACCGGCATCCTCCCCCCCCGCTCGCGTCATCCCCCTCCCCCCCGATCCTACATCCCCCCCAGCACTACAAAACATCTCTTACCCGATTGGGCACCAGCACCGGCACCAGCACCAATGCACAGGATGGGCCAGTGCCAGTGCCCGAAGATCGTCCCTCATTGGGTTGGGCTGGGCTGGGCTGGGCGGTGCGGTGCGAGAGAGATCCTCCTTCTTCCTGCGCCGGGCTGGACTAGGCTTTGAGCATTTGCACATGCTCAAAGCCTTCTGGTCTCGCTCTCTCTCTCCTAGTCCAGCCTGGCGCAGGAAGAAGGAGGATCTCTCTCGCACCGCACCGCCCAGCCCAGCCCAGCCCAACCCAATGAGGGAGGATCTTCGGGCACTGGCACTGGCACATCCTGTGCATTGGTACTGGTGCCGGTGCCCAATCGGGTAAGAGATGTTTTGCGGTACTGGGGGGGATATAGGATCGCGGGGGAGGGGGTGACGCGAGCGGGGGGGGATGCCGGATCGGATTGAAAAAAAAAAAGTTGTAAAATGCACTCACACGTATAACGCGCACGGTTATGCACGGTTTGTAAAAATCGTGTATAACGTGCGCGTTATATGCGTGAAAATATGGTATCCCATGCACTACCAAATTAAATGGGTCATCCTACTGTGCCAGTGCAAAGACCTGACTGCTGTTTTCACACTAGAGGTCTGCACGGGAACGGGGATCGCGGAGGTCCCGCGGGAAATCCCCCCTAACCCACTGGACTCCCACGGGGACCCCCCTCTAGCCAACGGGACTCCCACGGGGATGAAAGGCTTTGGAAGCAGAGTTCGTCCATATAATATAATGGACACGTCAGCCTTAGTAAAAGAGGGGGGTTATAAGTTAATTACCTGAACAGAAAACAAAAAAAGGGTTCCACCAAAGAGATTCCACAAGGAAAACAGCAGCGCAAACACAAAAGAAACTGTGGAATTGATGATCCTGTCAGAAGTAATTGCTGCTTTTTATGGGGACGGGTGGCGATGGAGGTAATTCCTTGTGGGGATGGGTGGGAATGGAGAGGATCCTGGCGGGGACGGGCGGGATTTCTGTCCCCGTGCAACTCTCTATTTCACACTCACCAATGACAGTTGGTTCCAGGTCTATAAACACAGCCCGGGGAACATATTTCCCAGCTCCGGTCTCAGAGAAGAAAGTGCTGAAAGAATCATCTGCTGCTCCATAGGTCATGTAACCTGGTATCTGCCCATCAGGCCGGATCCCATGTTCCAGGCAGTAAAGCTCCCAGCAGGCATTGCCAATCTGGACACCAGCTTGGCCAATGTGGATGGAGATACACTCACGCTGTGGCAAGACAAAATGTTTATAATTTGTATTTTTTTAACAATTCTTTTTTATTGGTACCTACAAATTACTGACATACAGTAAAGATTTTGGGCCCAATTTTCAAAAGCAGGGGGTTATTCTAAGTGGGCACTCCATTTAGACATCCTAGGGCTGTGCAATAAAAACTTATTGTATAATGGAACCAAAGTGCCTAGATTCCATAATAGATTTAAACATTTTTTTTATTGAAGTAACAAAAAGAAAATACATTCATATAATATATAAAGATATTCCTTACAAATGAATTCACATATTTAAAAATTCCATTCCATATAATACATATTATCAAATAATATTATCATTCCTCCAGTCATTTTATATTATAAACCATAATCCCTCATTATCACACCCCCTCTTTCCCCCTCCCTCCCACCAATTTCCTATTTCCCCCCCTCCATCCCATTCCCCCTGCCCTCCATTCCATTTCCCTTCCCCCTCCCCCTCCCCGGATGCAAGGTGACAAAAAACTGCCAAGATCTGGAATGCAATTAAGGCAACCATAACTTCAATGTAATTCATTGAGAATTAGACTTCTTGCCCTAGGTGAAAGTTTTTGAACATAGGGATCCCAAGTCTTCATAAAAAGACGAGTTCATCTAGGAGATCGACGAACCTCCCAGACCTTTTTTAGAAAGCACACGTCTCGAGCCCGGATATTAAGTTTCAAGTTGAATTAATTTTAATATACCGACCATCGACGTGCACCTGGCCGGTTTATGTTGTTAAAAATTAAAGGTTAAAATAAATTTTTGTAGGGGGGGAAATATGAACATTAAATAGACAAATTACAAATACGAACATGAGCTTGAGGGGAAAGGGGGAGGGGAAAGTTAATAATTACATCATTTAAAACAAATTAATTAAAGGGAAGTGGGGGAGGGTAAAACACCAAGACTAGGGATTGCTTCTTAAAAGCGGTTTATGTTTATTATTTTATTTGCTTGTTGAAAGCCGATGATGGCATCTCCCCTCTTTTCCCTTCCCTTCAATTGTGCTGGCATGCCTATGATTAACACAATGATGTAGCGTTTGCTGGTAGTTCTCCACCCTTCCTATCCACCCATGCCTCTTTCCGTGGACTATTCTGTGCATATGCCAATCGCTGTCTCATGTAAATTTGGGGACCCTCCGCGAACCTCATTTCACGATTCTTTGAGAACAGCTCATCTTTTATGAATCGTTAGATTTAGGGCCGCTACAGCGACCCACTGGATTTTACCGGCAATATTAGAGAATCCAGCCTTCACCCCCTCTTCTATTAAACTGCGCTAACAGTTTGTAGCGCTGAGAGCGGCGCTGAATGGCCCGTGCTGCTCCCAACGCACATAGGAACTCTATGAGTGTCGGGAGCAGCGCGGGCCATTCAGCGTGGCTCACCACGCTAAAAACCGCTAGCGCAGTTTCGTAGAAGAGCTCAGACTTGAATTCAAAAGCTAGACTGAATGGATGAATTTCCAGGCTGCATATAACATTTAGTCCTATCTTCTGAACGCTGCAAATCCCACCGACTCTCGCTCGGAACCAAATGTAAAGGGCAATTCTGTCATGTAGACATTAACTTTTACATGCATGCCATACACATTGGGTAATTATTCAGTTGGTGATGATGACTGTTTGGTTGACCACCACCGGCATTATTCCAGGCCATGTCCAGACTTTGGCACAGAATATCCGGTGTATGCAACGCCGACCAACACGTGGCCGTGTAAATGGATATTCAGAACTTAAGTGGCCAAGAGTTGCCACATAAAGATAGGACTGTGTTTCATGTGGTCCTATTTATGCAGTTACCCTGACCAGTTAAGGCTGAATATTGGCACTTAACGAGCCAGGAGCTGACTCCGTCCTTGGAATGCCCCCAGAATAGCACTAAGGGGTAAATTCTCTATTAGTACGTCTAACTTCGGCGTGCTTTAGACGTCCGGCAAATGCAAGTGTCAATCAAACGGTACTTAGGCGTGCGGTAGACGTCTCTAGAACCGCTTGGCGCAAGATAGACGCAGGTTTCTGAAACGTCATTAAGACGTCTCCAATGGACCCGTGATAGACGTGGGTACGATTTTTTTTTTTTTTTAGATTATACTTTTTTTATACTCTTTATTATCACTCATTCAGTATTGTAAGTATAGGATGATGAAAAGGATAACCAAAACACAGTATACCATTTTGTAAACTATATATTAGTTGATCTAGCAATATCAGTGAGGTAGGGAATGGCAGACAGAGAACACTGCTGTGTTGTATCTTTTTCCTCTAGGATATCAGAATTGTACAGTTTACCATTAATACAAGGAAAAAAAATATGTTATGTTTCAAAGGAGAACTAGAAGATGAAATGTACCAAGTGGGTGTTGAACTTACATTATCAGTATGGAAGGTGGGAACCGGTAGATGTATGCTACACAGAAAGCTGTACAGGAATGTCATACTCACCTCCTATTAGAAGTGGAAAGGATAGGACTTTGAACACCATATAGACTTCTTATAAACTTCGTTTAAGTTCCACAAAGACTGGCAGGAAAGGCACCCTAAGTCATCCAATAAGCTTTCTCTCGATTTCCCAGAGACATTATTTCAGAGAGGATAGTTTAGAAGTGATATCTTGCTCGAAAGAACACTCTCCTGGTCTTAAAACATTGCTACAATCAGCTCATTCTTCAGAACAAAGGTAAATCCCATAACTTATACTGGCCCAACTTAGAAACAGAATCAAAACACAGATTAGACCTGAATGTGGCTTCTAGTTCACAGGAAGAGGAAGTAGCCAGCAGCACAATGCTGACCTCATTGTGACATAATCAAGGTGCACCTGGAAGGTAGATATGCCACAAGTAAAAGACAAGCCGGGAGTTGAACTCACAACCTACAGATGATCGATATAGTGCTTTTACTCACTGACCTACACCTGTGTCTCTGGTTCCCCTGTCATAGCATACCTTAGTGATGTGCTAAAGTATACTCTACTTAGCTATCATATCACAGTCAGTCGAGGCAAAAGACTGGTAGCTCAATGGTGTAAAGCACCGTTGTCATGGATGCAACACCCATATTCTTAAGTATGGTTCAATAAATGTAATACAGAGTCAAAATTATGCTGTTTATTTTATCAAACCCAAGCTCAACTTTGTAATGTATTGTGTATATAGTCTCGCTAATGTGTTTGTGATGAAACTGAGATGCGATAGGTGTATATCCTATATAATAAAACCCTAGCCGCGCATGCACACATACCTGCATGCTTCTGTGATCTCTGCTCTGAGTAAGTCAGAGGGGTAAAGAAGCGACAAGCACAAAAGGAAAGCACATAAAGGAAAGAAAGAGACAGACACAAAGGGCCAAGCCATTCACACAAGTATACCAAGGAGGCAGCAAGCAGGCAGAGGGAGAGAGGACACAAGCAACATAAGGAAGCAGCAGGCAAGGGACACAAGCACACACGAGGGAAGCAAGAAATGGAAGCCCAAGGAAATCAGAAGGTGAGCTTTCCGGTCTTCTGTATCGGCTGCAATATGTATGACTACCTCCCTTCGGGGATCCAGGCATACATTTGCAATCGATGTATGGAGATGGATAGCTTGAAATGTCAGGTAAGACTATTGGAAGGAACAGTGATGGAGCTCGAAGACAGAATCCGAGCACAGGAGAAGATTCTAGTGGAATACAGCCCAAACGACGAGGTCAAGGAACTAGAAATGTTCATAGAGGAAGCTCATCAGCACCACGTAGAGATCCCAGGGCTGGAAAACTGTACTCAGGAAACCCATGTGAGGAGAGAAGACACCCATGCAAACACAGAAGAAACCGAAGACGAGGTAGGAGACAACCGCACACCAGGAGTAATAGTGAGAGCACAGGAAGACATCGCCCCACCCAAAGAACAGGAAAAAATTTCAAGAGTATCATTGGAGGAAGAAGACTGGCCCTACTCCAAGGACGTGGACCTACGCCCCCCAAGGAACTCCCGAATAAAGAAGATGGGGATCATCGTAGGCGACTCCATTATACGACATGTGGACAGCCACACCGCAGGAGGAAGAGAGGACAGAGTCGTCACCTGTCTGCCTGGAGCAAGAGTGAAGGATGTGACCAACAGGATCTCCAGGATCATAGATGGCGCAGGGGGAGAGGACACCGCTGTGCTTATCCACGTGGGAACAAATGATGTGAGCGGGCGGAAGTATGACAGGGAAGAGCTGAAGGGCCAGCTCCGCTCACTCGGAAGACAACTGAAGATCAGGGAGGTGAAGGTGGCCTTCTCTGAGATCCTCCCAGTACCAAGAGCGGATGGAAAGAGACAAGGGGAATTGCAAGTAATCAACGCCTGGATGAGACGATGGTGCGAAGAAGAAGGCTTCGACTTCGTGCGCAACTGGACGGCGTTCTGGGGAAAAAGCAAGTACTACAGAAGGGACGGACTACACCTCAACAAGGAAGGAGCAAGAGTTTTGGCAGGCAACATGAAGAAGGCAATCGAGAAGGCTTTAAACTGAAAGATAGGGGAAAGCCGACAGTCGACCACCGGTCGATGGCACGGATAGCGGGATGCCCCGACGAAGAAGCCAAGGACTACTACTCCTACACAAGAGAAGACGACCTCACAGCCAATAAGGGAGAAAAAGCAGGAAGGGACAACTCAGACACAGGAGGGGATGACCACACAGCAAACAAGGGTGATAACACAGGAGCAGTAAAGGATACCGTAATTGAAACTATAGGAATGGCCAAGAGTAGAAGGTCCAAAAAGGTAACACGAAGGGAACTTAGATGTATGTATACGAATGCTAGAAGTCTAGGTAACAAAATGGGGGAACTAGAGACAATAGCAAGACATGACATATTGGATATCATTGGCATAACAGAAACATGGTGGAATGAAGAAAACAAATGGGACACAGTACTATAGGGATACAAACTGTATAGAAGAGATCGAGTAGGGCAGAAAGGTGGAGGTATTGCTCTATATGTTAAGGAGGAAATAGATTCTGCTGAAATGGTTACAACAGAAACGAAAGAGAAGCTTGAGTCACTCTGGATCAAAATTCCTGGTAAATATGGAGCAGACACGAAAATTGGCCTTTACTATCATCCCCCAGGACAGGCGGAGGAAACTGACTCAGAAATGATGAAAGAAATCAAACAAGAATGCAAGACAGGCAATGTAATTATATTGGGAGACTTCAATTTCCCAGGGATAGACTGGAAACCAGCAACCTCCAACTGCGGCAAGGAGGCCAAGTTCCTGGAGGTGCTAGGGGATTGCTTCCTGGAACAAATGGTAAAAGAGCCGACAAGAGGCAACGCCACCTTGGACTTGGTCCTAAATGGCCTCACGGGACCGATAACAGAAGTGGAAGTCATGGTTCCACTGGGAACGAGTGATCACAATGTAATCAACTTTAAACTTAACATCGGAAAAGGGAAACATGCCAAAACCTTAACCACCACCTTAAACTTTAAAAAGGGTAAATACGATCGCATGAGAGCCATGGTAGAAAAACGACTCGAGAAGATGGTGGACAAACTTGAAACGGTAGATCAGGCATGGTCCCTACTGAAAAATACTATCACAGAAGCACAAGATCTCTACATTCCGAGGATTCCCAAAGATCGGAGAACAAAGAGCAAAAGAGAACCGGCATGGCTTACCATACAGGTGAAGGAAGCCATAAAAGAAAAGAAGAACTCTTTCAAAAAATGGAAATGCATAAAGACAACCGAAGCCTGGAACAAACATAAAGATGATCAGAAGAAATGTCACAAGGCGGTGAGGGATGCAAAACAGGAATATGAGGAAAAAATAGCCCAGGAGGCCAAAAACTTCAAGCCCTTCTTTAGATACGTGAAAGGGAAAAAAACCTGCAAAAGAGGCAGTGGGACCCCTGGACGACCAGGGAAGAAAAGGGTACATCAAGGAAGATAAACAAATCGCAGACAAACTAAATTCCTTCTTTGCGTCCGTCTTTACGAAGGAGGACACCTCAACAATACCTGAAGCGGAGAAAGTGTTTGCAGGAGAAATAGAAGATAGCCTCACCACAGTTGAAGTGGACTTAGACCAGATATACTATCAGATCGACAAACTTAAAAGTGACAAATCCCCTGGACCGGATGGAATTCACCCGAGAGTCTTAAAGGAATTGAAGGTTGAAATCGGAGAGTTATTGCAAAAACTTGCAAACCTGACAATCAGAACTGGACAGATACCGGACGACTGGAGGATAGCGAACGTCACGCCAATTTTCAAAAAAGGATCAAGAGGGGAAGCGGGCAACTATAGGCCTGTGAGTCTTACGTCTGTCCCCGGCAAGATGGTTGAAGCACTGATCAAAGATAGCATAGTCCGGCACTTGGACGCACACGACTTGATGAAACCCAGTCAACATGGATTCAGGAAAGGGAAATCATGTTTGACGAATTTACTCCAATTTTTTGAGACCGTGAACGAGCAAATTGATAGTGGGAAGCCAGTGAACATAATATACTTGGACTTCCAGAAAGCGTTCGACAAAGTTCCACACGAAAGACTTCTCAGGAAACTACAAAGCCATGGCATAGAGGGAGATATACAAAGATGGATAGGAAAATGGCTGGAAAACCGAAAGCAGAGAGTGGGCATAAATGGGAAGTTCTCCGACTGGGAGAAAGTGACTAGTGGTGTACCCCAGGGCTCGGTACTTGGGCCGATCCTTTTTAATGTTTATATCAATGACCTGGAGGAAGGAACATCCAGTGAGATCATCAAGTTTGCAGACGATACAAAACTGTGCCGGGCAATCAGATCGCAGGAGGATAGAGAGGAACTCCAGAGCGACTTGTGTCGGTTAGAAACATGGGCGGAGAAATGGCAGATGAAGTTCAATGTGGAGAAATGCAAGGTAATGCATTTAGGCAATAAGAATAAGGAATACGAGTATACAATGTCAGGTGCAACTCTGGGGAAGAGTGAACAAGAAAAGGACCTGGGTATACTGATAGATAGGACCCTGAAGCCGTCGGCACAATGCGCGGCAGCGGCAAAGAAGGCAAATAGAATGTTGGGCATGATAAAGAAAGGAATCTCGAGTAGATCGGAGAAAGTTATAATGCCGCTTTATAGGGCAATGGTCAGACCGCACTTGGAATACTGCGTCCAACATTGGTCTCCCTACCTAAAGAAGGATATAAAACTGCTGGAGAGGGTGCAGAGACGAGCAATAAAACTGGTGAAGGGTATGGAGAAACTGGAATACGAGGATAGACTTATAACACTAGGATTGTTCTCACTTGAGAAAAGGAGACTGCGTGGGGATATGATCGAGACCTTCAAAATACTGAAAGGAATCGACAAAATAGAGCAGAGAAGATTATTTACATTGTCCAATTTGACACGGACTAGAGGACATGAAATGAAGCTAAGGGGGGACAGATTCAGGACTAATGTCAGGAAGTTCTGCTTCACTCAGAGAGTGGTTGACACCTGGAATGCCCTCCCAGAGGAGATTATTGCGGAATCGACCGTCCTAGGCTTCAAGAGCAAACTAGATGCATATCTCCTTAAGAGAGGCATATAAAGATATGGTGGACTACAAATTACGCCAGGTGTACACCTGGCAGGGCCTCCGCGTGTGCGGATCGCCGGACTTGATGGACCGAAGGTCTGATCCGGAGATGGCAGTTCTTATGTTCTTATGTTTATCAGTAGGTCTGTGGCCAGCAGGAGTGCAGATGCAGCAGCCAGGCGACTCCCCCCTCCCGCCCTCACTCACCACCAAAACCACCACCTCCAAAGCCTCCTCCTTCTGCCCAGCCGGGAGGAGGGCTCCGAGTCGCTGAAGACTGTCCCAGATCAGCTTACACAGTCCCTAAAAAATTAACCTTTTCATCTGAGGCGCGAGGCTGCGGTGACCTTCCTCCCCCGGCTCACTAAGGTTTCGTCTTAAGAAATTCAAATGCATTGTTGAAAACGCAAGTGACTATTCTCTGTCATCCTAGACACCCCTGCAACACCCCAACAACACACTCCTGCAGCATAAACCCCTCATGTTATAATCAAGTAAAAGACAAGCCGGGAGTTGAACTCACAACCTATGGATGATTGGTACAGTGCGTTTACTCACTGAGCTACTTAACTCTAGCCCTAACCCTAACCATAAAGTAGCGTCTGATGTCATAGAAGCTGTTAGAATTTTGAAATCGTTTTGGACGTTCATGTCACAATGGCTTTATGGTGTTCTACTTGCCTCACTTACTTACGCTACATTTTGATGTTTACAGTGGAGTAGGTGCTTTGCATCCTGTTATTAGCATTTGAAGAAAATAACGTAGTAAACAATGTCATGTTCAAAAGTGTTGTGGACATATCTGACTGTATCCTATTTCTCTCTTGTCAAGCAGCAGCGCAGGCACCCCCTCAGGAGGCACCGCAACTAATGGAGGGAGCCCCACCCTGGTCCTCTGCGGAGGAGGAGGAGAAAGAGGAGAGGGAAGAAGAGGAGGAGGAGGAGGAGGGGGATTATTCTCCCTGGCAGCCTCAGGACCACCCACACCGCCTGCCCCACCACTGCCCCCTGGACTTCCACCACCTGCCCCACCACTGCCCCCTGGACCCCCACCGCCTGCCCCACCACTGCTCCCTGGACCCCCACCACCATCCCCTGTTGGACCTTCCCCTTCCCCCACCCATAGCCCTTCCCCTCACTCTCCTGCCCTTCCTGTTCCTGATTCCATCCCACCCCCTTTCCTTGCTGTTCCCCCCCAGAAGCAGCCCGACCAGCCTCAGGACCAGGAGGGGGCGGGCAGGGAGATGGAGCCCTACTCTGCCCTCTTGGAGGAGGTGCAGGTATTGAGAGGGTGTTTTGAGAGGATGGAACATGCCCTCTTGCGGCTGGTAGCCGAAAGAGGGCATGGTGCCAGCAGCCATACACCCTCTCAATAACTGCACCTCTTCCGCCCCCCTTGCCTGAGGTAGCTCAAGCTGCTTTTGGGGGGCACCCACCCTCTTTCCCTGCGTTATGTGTTATGTAAATAGTTATTTTTTTCAAAAGTTTAAATTTTTAAAAGTTTTATATTTGAATAAAAAAATTGTTTATAGTTTAAACTTTCCTGTGTGGTTTTAACCTTGTAGCATCAGCAGTTTAGTGTACAGAGTCCAAGGTAGATAGGGGTTCAGGAGGGACTGCTGAATGGGCCCTTTTCAATATAACAACAAGGTGACATATAGAAAGTTTGACAATCTTTATTGGGGTCTGTCATTCATTCTATTACCTGCTAGCCACTCTGATGTCAAATCATTGCAGAATCTAGGAAAGAAGCAAGTGAATGCAAGGGTATATGCAACTGTAGGTAGATGACGACATCTCAGCTATGATGTGCAAAGTAAGCCAGTCCCTGTTCCAAAGTAAATGGCTACATAAGGAAGAGAATATAAGTCACTGTGGTAGATTTGTTGTTGAGGAATAGGGTTACTGCTAGTAAGAGTTGGCTCCACACCAGGAGAATCCAAATGAGACATGTGGGTTTTTCTTCCTTTCACGGAAGGTGATGGAAGTAAAGGCCAGATACCTCAATCTATCCTCCTGGTTCTTGAGCTGCACTATTTTGGTTAAGCAGGTGTGGAAACCACAAAGATGCTCACAGCTGCACTGCTCTCAGTAATACAAAACTCCATCTGACAATACTGCAGTTGCCTGTCTAAGACACCTGAAAACAGAAAAGAGGAGAAGCTGGTTTACACAAGGTTCACAAACAGGGGGGTTCAACCCCCAAGGTCCATATCTGTCCTCCCTTCCCTGAAGCAAAGTGTTAACCTCATTTATGTTGAGCTGCTTAGATGTCACCGTGGTATAGTTGTTAAAGCAATAGCCTTAACTCGCTGATGGTGTGGGTTAATATCACCTGTAATCCTCCACTGCTACTGTTTAGAACTCATGTGAGGGAATAGACTAACTGAAAACAAAAAGTTTGTGTGCATATAACAGCAGGAATGCGTGCCATGGTGTTCTATGAGGCCAACATTATCAATTTACTATTGTTCCAGAAAGTCATCAAGGATACCTGTGTGAAGAGAACAATAGAAGTGTGAAACATTTATTTCACTCATCAGAAGAGTGACTCAAGTGAAGAATAGTAGAGTAAGCAAATAAAGGTTACCATATATCATTCTCACCTACAACTGTTTGGCTAGGTGCAAGCTGGTGTGCTGAGCTGCTCGTCTGGTCTCTCTCTGGCAAACACATAGGTGATGAGCATAGTTAACCTGAAATGAAGAATAAAGAGAAACTGTTAACAAAGACCTATGTCTCCAAAATTAAACACTGAAGTTGTGGCAGAACACACACCTAGAAGTAACAGAGGTGCTAACATACCTTTAGACTCCTTATTAAAAATGGCAGCCATTAGGAGTTTTCCACCTGAACCATGTACACTGATTGGATGTCCACTGAATGGCAGTGTTTCCCCCCCCCCAACACACCCGACCTATTCTTATCAATGAGTTAGTACACAGAACCATTCCTCACCTGATTTTAACTTGCCTGTAATTTGATTCTACAAAGAATTAACTTTAACTCTATGAGTAAACCCTCTCAGATTTATGAACACATCCATTTTACTTACATATCCATTTTTCTACCAGCAAAATATCTACCAGCATGGTCTTTATCAGTCTTCTCAGTCATTTTTGTCAGCCCTGTGGAATGGAGAGTAGGAGATATCAGAAATAAAATAACTATTATAAACAATAGCACACAATGAAAGCCCACAAAGAGAAGTCAGTTTTTGCTGGTTGGTTTCTTTAGTTCTATCATAAGGACACCTAAGTAGCTTACAAAATATCATTCTCACCTGGACTTACTATCTGAGCTGCTTCTAGAAAAGATAAAACAACATATTAGAATGACATGTAGCTTGTTAATGGCTCTGTGGAATAGAGAGAAATGGGAGGCAGAGATAGGAAAAAAAAATGTAAAAGACTAAGACAGAGTAAAGTCTCAAACATCTGCATAAGCAATAGGACAGAATAGAAAGGAAACACTGCTCACCTGGACCTTCTTATACCCATGCATGCCTATGTAGCGTCTGATGTCATCAGGGCGGGAAAACTTTCTCTATGCCTATTGGGCGCCGTTCGGGTGCGGTTGCTTGTCCCGCTTCCTAACCACGCCCATCACACCTCATTGGCTGTCCTATGGGGGGGTGTTTGAACGTGTTGTACAAGTAGCCTGAAAAGATGTCTTCACCTTGCAACATGGCTCCAAAACGGAAATCAAATTTCTTGCATGGAGAGTTGCAGATATGGAAAATGGAGGTGGGGCAGACCATGACATTATGAAAGCAGGGAGAGTGGTGGGTGTGGGCATCTGTGTATAACCTGGCCTGGCCCCTTCTTTTCCCTAACAATTGATTCCCCTCCACTCTTAACACAAAACCTAAGTCCTCAACAATCCCTCACACCAACACCCAGAAAAATCCATAAACTAAAGAAATACAGATAATGGGGGTGGGGAGGAGTGGCAAAGGCAGAAGGGAGTATAAAGGAGAACAGGCAAGTCATAGCACAAAGTTTCATCATTGAGGAAACGAAACTCCACAAACACCAACTCACATGAGGGGGTCTTACATAGGAAAAATGGCTGTGCTAAAGCTTTTTATATACTAAGCACGCCTAATTAGCGGCTGACGTCATAGGAACCGTTAGTATTCAAATCTAATTGGATGTGCATTGGATGTCATTTTGCCATATACAGCTGTAGTGACGTTGTAGTCATTTCCTTCACATCTCTAAGCTTTGATACGAAGCTCTATGTTCTAAACAAAGTTACCTCTATAGCTCTATGCCTTAAGGCATTGCTTTTCATCTTCCATACATCAGGGGGTTCAAGTCTTGAGTAAGGTTAGCAAATAGTTTATATTCATTTCTCAGCCAGGACACCTGGTAACTCTTTAGCCTTGCCTTTACATATCAATATTTTGCTTCAGCTTTTATTATGTGCAGCCATTGTCTAATATTTAATGCAATCTGTTCTCTCTCATGCTGAACACCCTCCCCCCACCAAAAACATCCCCCCCTAACTGGATCATTCTTCAACACCTGTCCAAGCCCTCTGAAGTTTGATTTAACTCATAGCTGTTGGCCAATGCCTATATTGCATCAAAAGAAACACATTCCTACTAGAATGGCTTGTAGTTAGGAGCAAATGAAAGTATCTCATGCACCTGTGGCTGCAGAATGCTGAGGAGAAACAGCAAATTCCACCACTTCTGAGAACTGTTAGGATGCAAGGAAACAAAAGTGAACAACAAACAGCACTGCAATCGGCTCTCTTTTGAAAGCAAAGAAAAATCAGCACACATTATCAGCACTTAAAAAGAGAATAAACAGATACACACCTTAACATTCAGCTTCCCTCATTGCAAAATGGAGGTCTTCAGTTGCACAAAACTGACCTCATTGTGACTTCATCAATCTGCACCTTCAAAGTAGTATGCCACAATTAAAAGATGTGCTGGGTGTAGAACTCACAACCTTTGGATGTTAGGAGCACAGGCTCCTAACACATAGAGCTACAGCTGCTTCTACTTAGGTCCATCTCACCACCCTTTCATATCATACTTGACTAAGATTTGGAAGGTTTTCAAGTAGAAAACAAATATCTAATATGTATTAAAGAATTGCAGCACAAATGACGCTGATCGGTAAGGGCAAAAAAACACCACTTTTCCGGGTATGACGCCTAAACGGAACAGATTACTTACAGTCATATATCCATTAGTACAGTGCTTAGAATGAAGATTAGCGTGTGAGAAAAATGGAGCTCCACCTCACATGTATTCAAGCACACTTGGGAATATGGGTTTGGGGCTCAGTGAAAGCAGCGCTTTTAACCATTGAGCTACCACTCTTTTGTCTCAGCCTACTATGACATTATAGCTAAACTCCTTTTCCCTTAGCACTTCACTAAGATATGATATGACAAGGGAGCCAGAGACATTGGAGCAAAAGGTGCTGTAGCTCAGTGAGGCAAGGCACTCTACCAATCTTCTGGGCTTTAAGGGTTCAAATCCCAGCCTGTATTTTACTTGTGGTATATCTACCTTCCAGGTGCACCTTGATGATGCTTTCCTCTTCTTATAGGAGTTGAATATAACATTATTGTACAACTTTGTTGTGTAGCAGAAAAATAAACTTTTCCCCCTTCCATGCTAAGAATTTGAGTTCAACTCATCTTATATTTCTCCTTTTAAACATGGCATACTTTGTTAGTTTTTATCATGGTAAAGTATACATTTCTGAAATGGTGAAGAAACAATAATATACAACTGCAGTGTTTTGTCTCCTAGCAGAATTAACTGCCTATAAGAAGCGGTATAAGCAAATCAAAACTGCTATCAGCACAAGAAAGCATTTCTAGCTCAACACGGTAATGCTCTTGTTCTGAGCTCTGACCTCTGAAACTCCCTGGTTTGACTCCCACCTTTGCTCATTTTAATAAGGTCCTAGTTTTTTCCTATTAGCTCTTATAACAGGGTCTACATGGTAGACTTTGCCATTTGTAAGGTGCACATTTCCCTTTCCAGGCAAACCTATTTTCAACTTACCATGGCTCGGACATCCTAAGCAGTGATGAGAGGAAACCTTTCATCTGACAGCAAGATGATATTTGTGGATCACCTGGTTAATGTGCTCTATTACGTGCTCTATTAGTTTTGCCTGGAAAGGGAAATGTGCACCTTATAAATGGCAAAGTCTACCATGTAGACCCTGTTATAAGAGCTAATAGGAAAAAACTAGGACCTTATTAAAATGAGCAAAGGTGGGAGTTGAAACAGGGAGTTTCAGAGGTCAGAGCACAGAACAAGAGCATTACCGTGTTGAGCTAGAAATGCTTTCTTGTGCTGATAGCAGTTTTGATTTGCTTATACCGCTTCTTATAGGCAGTTAATTCTGCTAGGAGACAAAACACTGCAGTTGTATATTATTGTTTCTTCACCATTTCAGAAATGTATACTTTACCATGATAAAAACTAACAAAGTATGCCATGTTTAAAAGGAGAAATATAAGATGAGTTGAACTCAAATTCTTAGCATGGAAGGGGGAAAAGTTTATTTTTCTGCTACACAGCAAAGTTGTACAGTAATGTTATATTCAACTCCTATAAGAAGTGGAAAGCATCATCAAGGTGCACCTGGAAGGTAGATATGCCACAAGTAAAATACAGGCTGGGATTTGAACCCTCAAAGCCCAGAAGATTGGTAGAGTGCCTTGCCTCACTGAGCTACAGCACCTTTTGCGCCAATGTCTCTGGCTCCCTTGTCATATCATATCTTAGTGAAGTGCTAAGGGAAAAGGAGTTTAGCTATAATGTCATAGTAGGCTGAGACAAAAGAGTGGTAGCTCAATGGTTAAAAGCACTGCTTTCACTGAGCCCCAAACCCATATTCCCAAGTGTGCTTGAATACATGTGAGGTGGAGCTCCATTTTTCTCACACGCTAATCTTCATTCTAAGCACTGTACTAATGGATATATGACTGTAAGTAATCTGTTCCGTTTAGGCGTCATACGCGGAAAAGTGGTGTTTTTTTGCCCTTACCGATCAGCGTCATTTGTGCTGCAATTCTTTAATACATATTTGATATTTGTTTTCTACTTGAAAACCTTCCAAATCTTAGTCAAGTATGATATGAAAGGGTGGTGAGATGGACCTAAGTAGAAGCAGCTGTAGCTCTATGTGTTAGGAGCCTGTGCTCCTAACATCCAGAGGTTGTGAGTTCTACACCCAGCACATCTTTTAATTGTGGCATACTACTTTGAAGGTGCAGATTGATGAGGTCACAATGAGGTCAGTTTTGTGCAACTGAAGACCTCCATTTTGCAATGAGGGAAGCTGAATGTTAAGGTGTGTATCTGTTTATTCTCTTTTTAAGTGCTGATAATGTGTGCTGATTTTTCTTTGCTTTCAAAAGAGAGCCGATTGCAGTGCTGTTTGTTGAGAAGAAAAAGGGGGTTGTAAAAGCCATGTGTAAATTATATTATTGTTTGGGCAGAAATGTGGTTTGTTATCCATGCAATATAATGTGTTCCATTGATATGGTGTCATTATATTTATTAGGACAGAGAAAAGATGAAAATTACATATTCAAACTCACTATTGGAATTATTGATGAAAAAACACAGCGGACGTCTGCCTCGCGTCTAACAAAGAGCCGCAATTACGAAAGTTGAAACGGCACTGAAATCCAAGTTAGACCAGGGTTTCTTACGCCTACATAATACACGATATTTAGACGCAGACGTCCGCTCAGGAAGCGCCTATCTAGCGTCTCCATTTGTCACGCCCATGGCACGCCCACGGAACGCCCACGTCTAAAGCTGGAGACGCGACTATGCTTTCTATAGACATCAGTCCGTCAACTACCTCTTAGGGACGTCTATGTGCCGTTTATTTCCCAATTAACATTAATTAAGACCCTTAACTCTGTAATTATTCACTTACTTCGGACGTCCAAAGCACGCCTAAGTTAAACGCAGTAATAGAGAATTTACCCCTAAGTGCTAATCTTCAGCGGTAATTGAAAATTAGTAGATAGCCCCCAATAAGTAATTTAACTGGTCAGTAGCTGTTTCTGGCCAGTTAAATTGTCTTTAATATCAACCAGATAAACGTTTAGATTGCTAGCATATAGGTGCGTTTCTGTGCAACATTCTACCTAGGCACATATTTATTGAATAGTGTTTATCTTGCACTGTTCCCTCGAAGCTGAGCGGGTGTCTGTGGGGGGTGGTTAGGATTACTAGATGTCCGGATTTACCTGGACATTTCCTCTTTTTTTAAACGATTGTCCAGGCGTCCGGATGGGTTTTCAAAACCCGGCACTTTGTCCGGGATTTGAAAACCATCAAGCTGGGGGCCGCGTCTAGAGGTCATCCTAGTATACGCAACTGTGATGCGATGCGTAGATGTCCTCCAGATGCACCCCGAAGAGACGGGGGTTTGCGTGGGGCCAGGGTAAGGGGGCAGAACGGGATAGGGCTGTGGGTGGAATGGGGTGGGGCCAGGGGCAGGGCCACACATCCTCTTTTTTGAGGGCAAAATCTGGTAACCCTAGGGGTGGTGTTTCGCTATTGCATTTTCGATTGCACAGGCAGGTTCCCTGGAGTAGAGAACGACACAGGACAAAATTTTCCCCATCCCCACGGGAACTAATTTTTCTGTTCCATCTCATCCCGGAGAGTTCTTTTCCTGCCCCTGCCCCATTCCTGCAAGCTCTGTCCTCATCTGCACAAGCCTCAAACGCTTTAAAATCCTAAGTAGCAACATTCTAGAGCTCAGACTGTGATGTCATAATGCCTCATTCCACCAATGCCTAAACTCCATCCTCATCTGCACAAGCCTCAAACACTTTAAAATCATAAGTGTTCGAGGCTTGTGCAGTTAAGGCAGAGCTTACAGGAATGGGGCAGGGACAGGGACAGCGACAAAACTTGCAAAGACGGGACAGGAAAATTTAGTTCCTGCGGGGATGGGGAAAAATTTGTTCCCGGGTCGTTCTCTACCCTGGAGTACGGCAGAACTTGTCTCTCTCACTATTGAAATCATGTTAGCTGGGTTTTTTACCTCCTTTGCTAGTCTAATTCTTTAAATAAATTTTTCTTTTGTTTTTCAAATACTGCCAGGCCTTTCTTTCCATCTGCTGATAAGACTCTGCACTTATTCCTTCTGCTCATCAGGAAGCTTGTCCAAGTGTAATGATGAAGACCGACTCCTTGCTTTCATACCTCAGCAAATTTTGAGTATCTGTGGTTGTTGATGCTGTTAAGCAAGTATGCCTAAGATGGTAGCTCTCTAGAGCAGTGATCCCCAGTCGGGCAACTCGTGGCTTTCAGCCAGTTGGGTTTTCAGGATAGCCCTAATGAATATGCATGAGGAAGATTTGCATGCCTGTCAACTCTACTATATGCAACTCTCTCTCATGCATATTCATTAGGGCTATCCCGAAAACCCGACTGTGAAAGCCACGAGTTGCCCGACTGGGGATCACTGCTCTAGAGGTAATGTTTAGAAAGCTTAGAGTTCTCTTTTTTTTTTTCTCCTCTCTCTCTTTTTTTCTGTTCCTCTCTTACTCAATCAACCGCTTTAAAAAAGCGACCCCACCCAATATGTTTTACCCTACTCCCACTTTCTCCTTCTCTTCTCAAAATATGTAACTTTTCCCCTCCTTTCCCTTTTTACCCTCACATTCAAGTATGTCCAGTTAATGTCTTTGATGTTCGCTTTCATCATTTTTAAATATCTATTATTTTTCCTTCTTTTTAATATTTTATTGTTAACCGGCCAGATACCTGTTGATGGTCGGTATATTAAAAGTTAATAAACTTGAAAAAAAACCAACCAATATGTAAAGCCCATGTTACATAGAAAAATATTTTCTATAATATTGTGCAACCACATATGCATGTATCACGTGCCTGCATGGAAAATGTGTACCTACTTTTAAGCTGAGCACCGACATTCCTAGGAGCATAGTTTGAGCAGGGCAGCAGCGGGGTTGTAATGTACGTGCATATTTTATAAAATGTGTGTATACACTGATACGTGCACACATTTATATCTTCTTTGAAGTAGGTGTAAATGTGTGTTGGCATTTGTTCTCTGTTGGGGCTGCATCTGGAAGCCTATTTTGCAAAGACACATTAAACTAAGCCCTTATGTGTAATCTATTTCTGTGATACACAATTGTAACCTACACTGGTTCTTATCGATTACTTGGTGGGCAGAGAGGAGTTTTCTTGTTCTTACAACACATTTTCCAAGATCTTTAGGAGGACAATCTACAATTCCATTAGCAAAATGAGAGCACAGGGATAGCAAGCTGATTGTTAGTTTTAAACTTATGCTGTGCTTTGAAGAACACTTTTCAATATTTCACATTTTATGCCACATTTCACCTTTATTTGCTATACCTCTTATCAAAGCAGATCTACGCAGTTTACAATAAAAATGAATGAGGGCAAATATCAGATTCAGCTTTCTGTGTTATTCCTTGTTGATCTTAAATAATTTGTGTTGAATTGTTGAACCTTCTTCTATGCCTAGATATTTATTTATAGTTTCCTGTTCGAGTTCTTTTATACTAGTCTTCTGTTAGAGAGGAGTTTTCAATTACTGAAGTCTGTCTTTGCACATTTGTCCAGACCAAGAATCACCCCGATGTTATCGGAGAAACTATTCACTGCTCACATTTGTTCCATCAAATTGATAACATGAGCTATACAACATCAAATCATCCACCAACGGTAGGTATGTTGCTATCTGGGCTTCATCAATACCTCTAGGATTAAGAATAAACCCAAGGCCCAAAGTGTTAATAAGAGTGCTTAGTGGGTTTAACATCAGTGAGAGCAAAAGTGGTGACAGGGAATCACCCTGAAATATTCCTCATCACACATTGGCCTGCCAGCTGAGAGTATGTCCCTGTCAGTCTGTACTGTCAGGGATGTAGGTCCATGTCAGGCTATGAATGTAAAATAAATGTCCTTTTGGCAGTATCATACATCATCACATTCATAGCTGCAGAAACATGTCATACAAAAATTGACTCTATATCCTGAAAATTACTACATAGGTTAGTTCTATCCAAAATGCTTCAGTTAATAATATTCTGCCATTACAATCAATGCTTGAAGACACATACAAGATCTCCATTTAGCTCCTAGCAAAGATGCTCTGTAAGACTGTTCACACTGACTGCTGTTTCAGGCTTTTCATAAAGCAGGAAATATTGTTTCAGTTCTGATTAAAACAGTAAGGAGGTTATTTTATAATGGGGTGCCTATGTTATCATGAAAGCTAGGCACCTAGTCAGCGGTAAGGGCGGCGATCCAAGATGGTAGATTATCCGTTGGACTGAGCGTTCCGCTTCAGAGCGCTCATCAAAACTTGTTTTCTTTTATAATACCTGCAAAATGCCGAAGTGGAGAGGGCGCAGTGCCACTGGAGCCTCCTGGCGATCGGGTTTGGCTCCTCTTGGTAATATAGACGAGCTCCTGCACTGAATGCAGGACATCACGGGAGCGTCGGCACGCCCGCTGGAGACGCGTCGGAGCAAGATGAGGGAATCCTCCTTGGGCTTAGATACCACCCTGAGTCCCAACGCTGGAGTGCCTCCCCCTCCTCCCTGGATTTCCAGCTCCCCGCGGGTGGAGGAGCCATCGGAGGTCGATGAGAGACTCTCCCCGGAGGCTAATGGGACCATAGAGAGGAGCTAGGAGGTGGAATCCCTGTATCTACAGGGTATTCCTCTAGAATCTGGGGACCTGCCAGCACCACAACTTGTTTGTGAGCGGGAGAGCAGCAGCCGAGAGGGAGGTGAGAACATTGACTTCTTCTAAAAAACTTTCTTTTACAGTGAAAAAACCCCAAGAGGTAACCCTTGAATCTATCTGGAATCTTGTGGCGGATTTAGCTAAAACAATTAATCCTCAGCTCTCTCAATTAGAGCATAAAATTAATACTCAAGAAAATGAAATTAAGAATATTAAAGTTGATTTACAAGACCTGAAAAACTCGATATTAAATTCTTCCCAAGAAATGAAAGTTTCCAAACAAATTACAGAAACACTGGTGAGAGATAATATCAATTTAAGAAGAAAATTGGAATCTTTAGAAAACTTTTCCCGTAACAATAACCTTAGACTGATTAACTTTCCCAGAGTTGCTTCAGCAACTCCGAGAGACATGTTGAAACATTATATGATAGAGGTGCTGGAAATTACTAAAGACCTATTACCGCCATTCACCCAAGTCTATTATTTACCTTTTAAAAGGGAAGAAAAGCTAAAGGAAGATGATCAACAATTGCTTAATATTTCCACAATGCTGGAACTTTCAGATAGGGAAGCCACAAAACCGGCAATCCTTCTTCTTATAGTTGCCTTAGCACCGGATAAGAATTGGTTATTAAGACTTTTCTTTAGAAATAGAAAGAATTTCTAGGGTGTAAAATACAAATGTACCCGGATCTGTCACGAGAAACACAAAAACGTTGTTGTGAATTTTTATTGTTAAAGCCAGGTGTTATTGCTCTTGGGGCAACTTATTTTCTTTGTCACCCATGTAAATGTGTGATAGTTTCTCAAATGCAAAAATATGTTTTCTTTGAACCTAGCCAACTGACAACCTTCTTGTCAGCTGCCCGACTGAAAATAGGAGAAGGAATTTGAAGTACTCTTAGATTGTTTGATTTCCTGTCTCAGCCAACATATTGTTAGGTTTTTTTAAATTCTATTTCTTTGATAAATGCTCACTGATTTTAATCTTGGATCCGATTGAGGACTTGAGTTAAAGTTAAGACATAATGGGTTAGTAGATTATAATTTGTATTGTACTTTATTTTCTGTCTAACTTTACCTTTCTGTAGAAGTGGATACTTGATATGTTATTGAAAAATGATAAATAAATAAATAAATTTAAAAAAGAAAGCTAGGCACCTACTTGTCTTGATATAATACTGTTGTAAGTAGGGTTAACCATATGGCTCCAGAAAAAAATAAAAATAAAAAAAGAGGACGGATTGAGACATCCGAGTATTACTTCCATCCTCTTTTTTCTGGAACCACATGGTAAGGGCTCCTTTTACGAAGCTGCGTTGGCGGCTTTATCGCACGCACATTTTTTAGTGCTCGCTAACCTCCGCCCTAGCCGAAAAACTACCGCCTGCTCAAGAGGAGGCGGTAGCGGCTAGCACAGCCAGCAAATTAGCACATGCTATTACGCGCATTAAACCGCTAATGCGGCTTCGTAAAAGGAGCCCTAAGTGTGCAGGCATGGACAAGGATACCAGCCTTAGAGAATGTAGATGTCCATACCAATATTTTTCACGTCAACTGTAGCATACTCCATCCAAATTCTACCCCTATGTGTACTCACTGGCAAAGTACACGTCATCATTTCATTACGGCTTCCTAAGATGTAACCACATATCCATTTGTAATTCAAGATGTTTGTACAAGTCTTGTGTATTTTATTCTGTGTATGTTATTTTTGTAATGCCGCCTAAGAATAGGCGGTTGATAAATTTTTTAAATAAATACATTTCAAACTGTGTACTTTTGCACAAATTGGTGACTTTTTTTTTAAATTCTTTATTCATTTTTAAACGTACAATAAGTGCATCAATATAATATAACAAATAGATCATAAATATATCACTTAATAGTCATCAAGAGTACACATAAAATGCTATTAACCCCCACCCTCCCCAACCCTTCCTATTATATAATCAAATACTGTACAATGTACAATATACATTAATAAAATAATAAAATTATCCCCCCTCCCCCCTCATAATTGAACCTGTAAATCAAGGGAAAAGAATCATTTAATCATTGCAATATTTTGTTAATGGCTCCCACACATCTTGAAATTTTCTAAAACACCCTCGCTGTATTGCAATATATCTTTCCATTTTATATATATGACATAGGGAATTCCACCCAAATTTATAGTTTAGTCTACTCCAGTTTTTCCAATTGTACGTAATTTGTTGAATGGCAACCCCGGTCATTATAAGTAATAATTTGTTATTATTTGAAGAAATTGGTGACATTTTTATTATATACACATACACATGTTTGTGGCCATAGCCCTGCATAGGCCCTTTTACCAATCAGTGGTAGAAAGTGTTCTTAGTGCCCTTATTCTCATATGCTAAGGTCATTTTTTTCTGATAGGGTAAAATAGTCAATTTTCAGAATTTTTCAATAATGGCCACGCATTAATATAGAGGTACAATAACATAATACGACACCTGCTAACTATCATTAAATCACACACAACCACTACTATTACTACTACTATTTATTATTTCTATAGCGCTGAAAGGCGTACACAGTGCTGTGCATTTTAATATACAATAGACAGTCCCTGCTCAGAAGAGCTTACAATCTAATTTAGACAGGACATTTCAGGGTTGGGGGAGGTTATAGTGGGTATAGGTATCTGACAGCAGTGAGGGGGTACATTGGTACATTAATGAGGGCTAAAAGCCAAATATCTGCTTGGAATAACAAACTTCTCTTTATAATGGCAGGGGTTGCCATACAACTTATTTTGAGGAACTGGAAAAACTGGGATTGATTAAATTATACTTTTTGATTGGAATATCTATGTCATACTTTTAAAATGGAATGTATGATGGCCATACAACAAGGACATTATAGGAAGTTTATGGATATTTGGGAGCCATTGACAAACTTCTGTATGTAGTGATTGTTGATTTTGCCCATTGATAATACATGTCCAGAGTGGTGGGAAGATATATTTTTTATTTGAGTGCAAATTGTTGGATATGTAGTGGGGGGGGGGGGATAAATGTATTTGTCATATAATATATTTTTGATTGATTTTAAGTACTGTTAAAGTATAAAATGACTGTATAATATATATGTTGCACTTATTTTTGGCTTTAAAATGAATAAAGATTTATATATATAAAAAAAGAACCACTAGTAACGTGGAACCCTGCAGAACTTCCATATGTAAAGGTTTAGGGGAAGAGAACAGGTTTCCAATTCAAGTTTATTTAAAATTTGAATTGATCGCAATATCGTGATCCAATGCGATTTACAAATATAAAAACAAAGTTTTAGTAAAAAATACAAAAAACAACAAACAAACCATACTTTAAGACTATAACAATACATAAAACAAGAGGGAAACAGGTTGAACTACAATATTTAGCAAAAAAGAGAACATATAGGGTTAGAACATTAGGATAGAGAATTGTTACCCATTAATTTTCTTTTAAAGGGATATTAGTTCACTGAGGAATATTTGAGTTTTATAGAATTCAAAAAACTCAATTGAAAGCATCCTTGAAGAGCCAGCTTTTTAAAAGACCTTTGAACTTATTAAGCAATTTTTCTTCCCTGATATATATCAGAAGTGAATTCCATGTTTGTGGTGCCGTAACGGAGAGAATCGTGTCCTTCCGCGTGTAAGTAAATCTTAAGGAAGGGACTGAAAGGAGAGATTTCTCCTCAGATCTTAAGGATCTAGTAGGAACATATGGAATCAGGAGTCTTTCTAAGAATCTGAGAGCTTTGTTCATTAATGTTTTATGTGTCCGTAGTGCTGATTTATAAGTGATTTTGTGGTTTATGGGTAACCAATAAGCTTTCTTTAAAAGGGGAGTAACATGATCAAATTTTTTCTTTTTGGTAATTATTTTTATTGCAGTGTTTTATATTATTTGTAACCTTTAATGTTCCTTTATTTGTAGTTCCTTTAATGTTATTCCTTTGTATAATGCGTTACAGTAATCTATTTTTGATATGACCAATGACCCCATTCGTCATAAAAGATGTAAACTAGCTCAAAACTATATCCAAACATTGGCAGTCTTTAAAGAAGTCTAACTATATCAAATGCAGTGGAAATACCTAGTAAAACCAGAAAATATCAAAAGCATTGATCCATGAAAAGGTCTCAGCACAACCAACCAACTTCCTAAATTTTGAGCGTTATATTGCCACTGTAGCTGAAAAATGTGTTATTTTGTTGTGCCAATTTGCAGAAACCAAATTCTCTGTTTTGACATTGTTTCAGATCATTGATCGAACCATATCCATGTCATTCTCGTCTTGGTTGGGCTGAGAACTTTTCAGCACTCCCTTGCAGTCTATCTAATGATGACAATAGAAGACAACAATGTTTCTGTACTATGTGCCTTGGGGAATCCACACTGAAAATGATCCAGTATTGCTGCTTTATCCAGATACTCAGTAAGTTTCAATAAGTTTGGTTAGAACCAGCAGGGAGGCTATCAGTCTTTAATTTGAAACCAACTCCAAAGATCAAGATTACCTTTCTAGGAACTGGAAATATAGCAACAATCTTCAATGAGTCCGAAATAGAGGTCTGCACAGGAGCGGGAATCCCGTGGGAATCCCCCTTAACCCACGGGACTCCCACAGGGACCCCCTTCTGGCCCATGGGACTCCCATGGGGGATCCCCTTCTAGCCAACGGGACTCCCACGGGGATGGAAGGCTTTGGAAGCAGGGTTCATCCATATAATATAATGGACATGTCAGCCTTAGTAAAAGAGGGGGTTTATAAGTTAATTACCTGAACAAAAAACAAAAAAAGGGTTCCACCAAAGAGATTCCATAAGGAAAACAGCAGCGCAAACACAAAAGAAACTGTGGAATTGATGATCGTCAGCAGTAATTGCTGCTTTTTATGGGGACGGGCGTGGATGGAGGTAATTCCTTGCGGGGATGGGTGGGGACGGAGAGGATCCTGGCGGGGATGGAGAGGATCCTGGTGGGGATGGGCGAGGACAGGTGGGATTTCTGTCCCCGTGCAACTCTCTAGTCAGAAACAATCCCAGAGGGAGGTGACTGATTAATCAAATTAGTAAGCAAAGGTCCAATAAGTCATTTGGAGAACAAATGAGCAGAATCCTGAGAAGAATCAGTTGGTTTCAGAGAATATAATATTTGGTTGACTTGAATACAGATTCAAAACTTGTCCAGGAGCGTGCATAGGAAGGTCTTCTCTAGATAGGTACAACCTTAATTGTCAAACACTAAAGCTAATAGTGAATGTAATCAAATAATTACCAAAGCCTTCCTGAGTAAAAGCATCCCCAATGTCCTTGGCAGTATTACCAGAAGTCCAATACTACACACTCACCAGATTTTACTAAATAAGAATCCTTATCATCCACATCTGTGGTCTTCCTCCACTTCTTTAATCAACTGAATCGCATAAACATATTTGCTATACATAAATGACTATGAACAACATTGACCTGTAAATCCAATAAATTGTCAATAACAAAGGCTTAGAATTCAATAGCCAAACTCCAGTTGTCCGTCCCCAGTCTAGCCCCATATGCCTTAGTCACGTGATAGTCCCTGTAATAATGAGCTCCCTGGAACTTCCGGGATCCGGGCCGGGATTTCCCATGGACCCTGGGAGCAACCCCGCCCTTCCCTGCCCCTCGCTCATATTCACCATAATGCTGCAGCTGCTGGTGCTCGGTGGCTTAGAAGGAGCCTCTCACCTTGCGACCATTATGAGTCTCTATGAAATGTTTATCAAACCTGGGGGCTAGGAGGGGCTCTTTATATTACTTTGCCCGTTAACGTCACTGAACAATACTCGTGAGGCTGTTGGCCCCACCCAGCCTGATGAGTTACCTCTGCCGCATCCTGTTGGCCCACAGTTTGGCCGCTTAGCTTTCTATTTGTCCCGTTCGGACTTTTCGCCGAAGCCAGAACCCTTTTCCTTATATGGAAGAATCTGCGGCGCGCTACTGCAGTGCGGTTCCGCGTGGGTGGGACTTGTCCCCCAGCTTAATGAATGGAGGGTCACAGCTGATAGCTGGAATATGCTGCTGCTTTGGGGAGTCAAGGTGATCAGCGGTCTCAAGAATTCCACTAACGGCCCCTTAAACGCTCTGTGATGAACTCGGGCTGTGATCATGTTTTGTTGAATAGTGTCTGTCTTTCACAGACCACAGAGGACCATCTTATATAATTTCTCACAGTTGTAATTATGATGAAATTTTTACATAAAACATTTTGTAATGGTGATAAAATTGAAGATCATAAATTTTGGGAGGTTAAGGAAGGAAGGCGTAAAGGAATCAACTCAACTGGGCAGAGAATTGCTGCTTATCTACTGCATTAAGGGCTCCTTTTACGAAGCCGTGTTAGCGGTGTAACACACGTAATAGCGCGCGCTAATTTGCCAGCTGCGCTAGCCGCTACCGCCTCCTCTTGAGCGGGTGGTAGTTTTTCGGCTAGCACGGGGGTTAGCACGTGCTAAAAAGGTGCGTGCGATAAAGCGAGCCCTATATGTATTACAAACTTGAGATTGGCTGCTATTGTTTCCCATGGACTTGCTTGAACCTGAACAGCTCAAGGAATCACAGACTCAACTTTTTAACTATTATGTTCCTTGTAGAGGTCTCATTCTTTTTACAGCTTTCACTTTAGACCAGTGGTCTCAAACACGCGGCCCGGGGGCCACATGCGGGCCCGCCAGGTACTATTTTGAGGCCCTCGGTATGTTTATCATAATCACAAACGTAAAATAAAGCAGTTTCTTGACCATATGTCTCTTAAGCTATAAATTACAATATTATTATTAAAACTTAGCCAAAAGGAAAGATTTATAAACTATAAAGAGTTTTATGTCATGCAAAATTGTCATTTCTTTAATAAGACATTAACTATTTTTTCTGAGGCCCTACAAGTACCTAGAAACCCAAAATGTGGCCTTGCAAAGGGTTTGAGTTTGAGACCACTGCTTTAGAGTCATTGTAATGGGCTGGCAAGCCAATGACCATAGTAGCATACTAGCTGATGCCCCGGCGTTGCACGGGTATTTAATTATAGCAATAACACTGTAAATGGATTCAAATAAAGATACTTTATAGTGGTGAATGAAATTATTTTTTTACAGCTTTATAAAAAGTACAATATTCAAATTATAATGTGAAATATTTGACAAAATGAATACAATACAACTAACACAAAACTTGATTATAAACAACATTTTTAGTTTCAACTCCAGGAGCAAGAACATATAAATTCTTGGGTGAACCTACCCTTGAGCAAGCAACATAGAGTTGACCATGGGAAAAACAGGGGGATCTTAAATCCACTCCACAGTATGTAATAGTCTCTCCCTGTGATTTGTTGATTGTGATAGAGAATGCAAGTCTCACTGGAATTTGCAAGCTCTTAAACTGAAAAGGAAGATGTGTTGCAAGTTTCGTTCAAATCGGGCAAGCCGTTTTTGCGTTGGCAGCTTTTTACAATTTTTCCATTGACATGAATGGGTGAAATCTGATTTTCTGTTTGTAGCTCCGCCCACGTGTGCAGGTGGGCCGCGAGACCCCCAGAACATATCACCCCAGGTAGTGAGGGATCTGCATACCAAGTTTAGTTCAAATCGGGCAAGCCGTTTTTGCGTTGGCAGATTTTTACATTTTTGCCATTGACATGAATGGGTGAAATCTGATTTTCTGTTTATAGTTCCGCCCACGTGTGCAGGAGGGCCGCGAGACCCCCAGAACATATCACCCCAGGTAGTGAGGGATCTGCATACCAAGTTTCGTTCAAATCGGGCAAGCCGTTTTTTCGTTGGCAGCTTTTTACATTTTTGCCATTGACATGAATGGGTGAAATCTGATTTTCAGGTTGTAGCTCCGCCCATGTGTGCAGGTGGGCCACGAGACCCCCAGAACATATCACCCCAGGTAGTGAGGGATCTGCATACCAAGTTTCGTTCAAATCGGGCAAGCCGTTTTTGCATTGGCAGCTTTTTACATTTTTTCCATTGACATGAATGGGTGAAATCTGATTTTATGTTTGTAGCTCCACCCACGTGTGCAGGTGGGCCGCGAGACCCCCAGAACATATCACCCCAGGTAGTGAGGGATCTGCATACCAAGTTTCGTTCAAATCGGTCAAGCCGTTTTTGAATTACTGTGAGAATGGCAGCTTTTTACATTTTTTCCATTGACATGAATGGGTGAAATCTGATTTTCTGTTTGTAGCTCTGCCCACATGTGCAGGTGGGCCACGAGACCCCCAGAACATATCATCCCAGGTAGTGAGGGATCTGCATACCAAGTTCGTTCAAATCGGTCAAGCCGTTTTTGCGTGATCGCAGCACATACACACACACATACATACATTTACACATACATACCTCCGATTTTATATATATAGATGTTAAGATTTGTTGTCCAGCTGTGGTACCCAAGGATATGACTTGAATGTTACCACTTTATATTTTAGAATATAAGTCCTGAGAGGAAGGTGTGGAAAATTTCCTTCATTATGGGAGAGAGGGGAAGGGGTAAAACGCGGACCTGACGGACCTCGCGGATCTAAACCCGCACGTCCTTAAAAATCTGAGGTCCGTGCCGTTTGGAGTTAGTTTCTGGCTCTGACAGACCTCGGTGACAATTTAGCGCTGACGGATCCGTCTCGGCATAGGGAGGGAAATGTATTAGGATCCGTCAACGCTAAAATGTCACCGAGGTCTGTCGGAGCCAGAGACTAGTGCTGGAGCGGCTCTAAAACGAATCCTTTAAACTGGTTTCCTGCAGCCCCAGTAAATCGGCTCTGACAGACCTCGATGACATTGTAGCGCTGACGGATCCTAATACTTTTCCCTCCCTATGCTGAGACGGATCCGTCAGCGCTAAATTGTCACCGAGGTCTGTCAGAGCCAGAAACTTAAATACAAGCGGCACGGACCTCAGATTTTTAAGGACGTGCGGGTTTAGATCCGCGAGGTCCGTCAGGTTCGCGTTTTACCCCTTCCGGGGAAAGAGTTTGCACTTCTTTAGAAATGGAACTCAAGAGATTATGTCCCAAGCAAGTGAGTTTTGAGAACCACCTAGTTTCTTAGGTTTTGCTTCAGAATTGATCACGTCCTTACACTAATTTCTGCTCACACCTGACAAAATGTATTTTTCTAGTTTCCTTGGTGAATTGTTCCAGGACTCATTAACACAAAGGTGATCTTCCTTTATCTCTCAAATTGTCTTGCCATTAAATGGAAGAACAGGAGAAACAAACAAAACTGCAGACTGTGTACAAGATGCAGGCAAAAATGTATTGTACCAAAATTAAAATGCAAATAAGTAAAACAAAACCCTTTTAATCAAGGGACCCGACACAGTCCGTGTTTCGGACAAACCTTCGTCAGGGGTCCATGGTGAAAAAGGTTGGGACATACCATTAAAAAATGAAGTGACAAAGTGCCTGTATATTGTGTTTGCCGAGGATCGCTGCAAAAACTAAAGCGTCTCAAGGAAGCAGTAAAAAGAGGCCATTAAATGAACAGTTTTAACATTACAGTCATTTCCCTTTGATAGACCTTCTGCAAAGTATCCTCAAGGTCCTATTGTCCTTAAAAAGGGCACGTAGTAATAGTGGTCCCCTTTTCAGTTACAGTAGGTCGTTTCAGTCCTGCAGAAACGCACTATGACAACACATGAGCATTTTTTTCACCAGGTCTGAGGTTGTATACAAGGGTTCAAAGAGAGGATGTCATGCTGGTTTTTGAGATCTAACTTAGTTTCTCACCTTTTGCAAACT
Source organism: Geotrypetes seraphini (assembly GCF_902459505.1). Lineage (NCBI taxonomy): Eukaryota > Metazoa > Chordata > Amphibia > Gymnophiona > Dermophiidae > Geotrypetes > Geotrypetes seraphini. The sequence continues at coordinate 219,080,086 of NC_047086.1, forward strand.
GATGGAATCCCCTGCGAGCTTCAAAAGAAGGCAGGAGGTTACAGACATGCACATGTCTGAACCAAACCTAAAGTGAAAGTAGAGAATGACACGGGGACAAATTTATCCCTGTCCCTGCAGGAAACATAGAAACATAGAAATAGACGGCAGATAAGGGCCACGGCCCATCAAGTCTGCCCACTCCAGTGACCCTCCCTATCTATCTTTGCGGATAGATCCCACATGTCTATCCCATCTGGCCTTAGAATCCGGCACACTGCTGGCCTCAATAACCTGAAGTGGAAGACTATTCCAGCGATCAACCACCCTTTCAGTGAAGAAGAACTTCCTAGTGTCACTGTGCAGTTTCCCGCCCCTGATTTTCCACGAATGCCCCCTTGTTGCCGCTGGACCCTTGAAGAAGAAGTCTTCTTCCACCTTGATGCGGCCCGTGAGATATTTGAATGTCTCGATCATATCTCCCCTCTCTCGACGTTCCTCGAGCGAGTAGAGCTGCAATTTCCCCAACCGCTCCTCGTACGGGAGCTCCTTGAGTCCCGAGACCATCCTGGTGGCCATTCTCTGGACCGATTCTAGTCTCAGCACATCCTTGCGGTAATGCGGCCTCCAGAATTGCACACAGTACTCCAGGTGCGGTCTCACCATGGATCTATACAGTGGCATAATGACTTCAGGTTTACGGCTGACGAAACTCCTGCGTATGCAACCTATGATTTGCTTTGCTTTGGATGAAGCTTGCTCCACTTGGTTTGCAGACTTCATATCTTCCCTGACAATCACCCCTAAGTCTCTTTCTGCTTCAGTTCTTGTCAGGATCTCGCCATTTAGGGTGTAAATCTTGATACCAATAATTGAAAGTTACATGTTTAAATGCTGGATTCTGTCTGAAGCTGGCACACATAAATGGCAAAGCCCACAACTGCAAGGTGCAAAATATTCTTGTAAGTAACTTTTATCTTCTTCTGGGACACTTGTATGTTTTTATTACACAGAAACATAAGATGACCCATAGGCGTGATTCGTTTGCCGGTGTTCCGTCAGCATGCAGTTTTTGAACACTTTTAATTACACTGTTTCGTATTCAGACGCTTGTATGAGTAGTATCATAGAAACATAGAAGATGACGGCATGAAATCATCAGAGACGCGGCAGAAGAAATCAGAGCATGGGAAGGCCGCGAAGCAGCGTCTTTAGTGTGATGCGGCCGCTGCTGGAGCCGGGAGGTTTGACGGTTGTCTCACGGTGGGAGGGTCAGTGGAGTCGGCTGTACAGCGGCGATAGTGGTGGGGGGGAGAGGGTTTTGCTGCACAGGGGAATGGCTGGCAGGCAGGTTGGCTTTGGAGGGTGCGGGAGGGACAAAGTATGGAAGGCAGTGAGGGGGAGCAGGGAAGAGGTGCTGCTGGATAGGGGGAGCAGGGAAGAGGTGCTGCTGGTGGGGGAGAGTTTTACCGCACAGGGGGATGGCAGGCAAGCTGCCTTTGGAGGGTGGGGGTGAGACAAAGTCTGGAAGACAGTGAGGGGGAGCAGGGAAGAGGTGCTGCTGGACCAGGGGAGCAGGGAAGAGGTGCTGCTGGGCCAGGGGAGCAGGGAAGAGGTGCTGCTGGGCCAGGGGAGCAAGGAAAAGGGGCATGGGAGCAGGGAAGAGGGGCAGGGGGAGTAAGGAAGAGGTGCTGCTGGACAAGGGGAGCAGGGAAGAGGGACCAGGGGAGCAGGGAAGAGGTGCTGCTACACCGGGGAAGCAGGGAAGAGGGACAGGGGAAGCACAGAAGAGGTGCTGCGGCACAGAGAAGTGGGTTGGGGGAGGGAAATGCTGCTGCACAGGAAAATGGAGGGGGAGTGTATGCTTCTGCTACTACTGCACAGGGAAGTGGAATGGGGAGGGAAATGCTGTTGGTGAGAAAAGGGGGCTGGGGCTGAAAGGGAAAAGACGGGAGAAAGGGGCTGGGGGGGGTAAAAATAGGTTTGGAGCTGGAGCTGGGGCTGAAAATAGGGGACATGTGAGGGAAGGAGGCTTTACTAGCACCCGTTAATGTAACGGGCTTAAACACTAGTTAGTCCATAAATTGAACCTAATTTCCTCCAGAATCTTTTTCAATTTCTTGTTCTTTATCTGAAAGAAAAGATTCTGAGGAGGATCATTTAAAAAAAAAAAAAGTCTGTTTATTATAGGTCATACAATGACATGGAACATGAAGGAAAAAAGCTGCATCGTTTATGTTGGATTTTATATATTTTTTCCTGTAAACTTAGCAGTAAGTGGGGTATAAATAAATAACACAAAATATTGATCCCTCTTACATTGTTTTGAGGAACTTAGGACCATTCTTCCATATCCCTGTCACCAGCCTAAGTGAAGATGTCTCAATGTGTCCTCCTTTTTCTGGAGCCTTATGGTAACCCTAACTTTACCCTTCCTCAGACCTGGTATTAAATCTCCAACATTAGGAAACCCCATGCTCAGCCTCTAGGTCTTTTGCACATTTCTTCATATGGATTTGGACAATTTCCTAAAAGAGAAGTCCATAGGCCATTATTGAGATGGCTTGGGGAAATCCACTACTTATTCATAGGATAAGCAGCGTAAAATCTGTTTTACTAATTGGGATCTAACTTGGTACTTGGGACCTGGGGTGGCCACTGTTGGAAACAGGATACTGGGCTTGATGGACCTTCGGTCTGTCCCAGTAGGGCAATTCTTATGTTCTTTTTGGAAGAAATTAAGAGGCCCTTTTAATAAAGCTTAGCATGTGCTAAATGGTAAGAACCCATAGCCATGAAATGAGCTTCTTAGTGTCCATAGGCTACTGCCCAGAATGGCAAGTCTTATGTTTTTAATATTTAAAACCTTCATCGGCATGGCTTTCAAATGAGCCGTGCACTAATGTCAGTGCAAGTAATCATGCAAAACTCCTTTTAGCGTTGGGTAGTCACAGCAGCGCTAAACTGTACGCGAAGCTATGGCGTTGGTCCCCTGGTAACCCAAGGCCCCAGAAAGTCCTGGTTGTTTTTGTTGTGCTGCACCATCATTCTGGTACCAGCAGATGGCGTCCAAGTTAAGTCTTTCTCTGGCACTCCGACCAGGGTGAAGGCTACTGCTGTGTGCTAAATATGCCACCGAAAGCCAGGAGCTAGCAGATGATGCAAAGTGACCAGTTCCGGTCTCCATTTCATCTTAAGGTCACATAGCTCACTGTGTTTTCCATGCTTAAGACTCGTATTAAAAAAAACAATTGTGTTTTTGTTTTAAAGCATTCCCATTACAGCACAATAATCTGCTGCCTTCAAGTTAATGGAGTGCCCAGGAAGGAAATAGTAACCAGGTACTGTTGCCCCTCCCCACGGAAAGAGGAGGGAACTTACCCCTTTCCCTTGCTAATGAAGTTGTAGTCACTTGCTACTGGACATAGAGGGCCAGGGGTGAAGGTCATAGGTGGAACCTTGGTCTGCATGCGAGTGATTAAAGAGAGCAAGTCATGTGGCTCCGCCTCTTCTTATGTTCCTGCTGCCCATTGTCCTAGACCTACTGTTAGGATTACCGGATGTCCAGGAAAACTCAAACACACCCTCATTTTAGAGGATTGTCCGGGTTTTGGAAAACTCCAAGCTCGGGGCTGCATCTGGAGGTCCTCTGCACAAGTGTGGACAGCGCTGTGATGACATCATCATGCCAACATCTACACATGTGCAAAGGTCCTGAGGTCAGGAAACGACATGAGGTTTGTGTGATCAGAACGGGGTGTGACTGGGGCAGAATGGGGTGGGGCCAGGTGTCCTCTTTTTATAAAGAGGAAATCTGGTAAGTAGGTAAAGGGTCATGGATCTGACATGAGCTAGACAGTACTCCCCTGATATTCGTGGGCATTCCATTACAGGAACCCCTGTGAATCTTGGAAAAACCGTGAATACGGTTTTTCATGGGGGAGACTGGAGAAGGCAGCTGGAGAGGTAGGAGAGAGCAACCGGAGCGCCGGCGAGTGAAGGAAATCACTCGCTGTATGCTCCGACCGCCTCTTCCTGCACTAAAGTCGGGCCTTACCAATCAGGAGCTGCTTTGACTCGCAGTGATTTCCTTCACTCGCCGGCGCTCCGGCTGCTCTCTCCTGCCTCTCAGCTGTCCTCTCCTGGTTGGTGGCTCGCAGTTGGAAAATACCGTGAATGACTGGGGGAACACTGTACTGCCTTCCTGTGGTACACCAAAGCACTTTGCATTTTATTATATGCAGCTACTTTCTCTGTAGTGGGCTCACAATTTAAGTTTTTGTACCTGGGACAGAGGAGGGTTAGGTGACTTGGTCAGAGTCACAAAGAGCTGCAGTCGGAATTGAACCCAGTCCCCTCCCCCCCTAATTCTTAGCCCTCCACTACATCCTCGGGGCTTTCACCATGTTCTCTCCCTGGCTTGGGCTTCCCCTGTGTTCCTTCTGCTGGTTTCAGTCCCATAAGCCCTGCACAGCTTGCTGCTGGTAAATAACAGTGACAAAGGGGAATTTAAGTGCAAACACTTCCTCCAGGCATACGGCTGGTGTGTTTGTGTCTAAATACCAGAGATTCATGCATAGCATAGTATTCTGTAAGTTACATGCAAAAGAGTGAGTCCTACCCAATCTACCCAGACTCCGCCCATGCATACATTTACAGAACCTGCAGGAAAGTAGAGGTCTGTTTGAGACATTTAAATTGAAAGGAAGCTCTGGATCAAGGGGTATAGTGAAAGGAAAAGAGGATAGACTGAGCAGTACTCAAAGAAAATATTTCTTTATGGAAAGAGGGATGCATGGATGCATGGAATGGCTTATGTGTGGAGGTGGTAGACACAGGATGGTATCTGAATTTAACAAAGCATGGGGTAAACACAGAAGATCCTTCAGCTGAAAACTTAGGATTTGTAGGCTTCTAAATTTGGCTGAAAATAGGCACCCACCTGAGGTTTCTAAATTTACGAACAGCTTTTTCAATATGTGCCTCTAACATGTTAAATTTGCTCCATTGTCCTTTCCATTAGCAGTGACTTCATTAATTTACTTACACAAAGGTAACTGACCTGTAATCTTAGGCACTGGAATGGGGGAGGCGGGTGACCATAGGGTCTCCCCATATTTGGGGGTCAGTCAGAAGAGTCAGTTCTCAACTCTCAACTCCAATCAGCCCGCACTGAGCATGTGCGAGTGCCTTTCCGCCCTACATACACACAAGGTCCCTCAGTTTCTTAGTTTCCACGGAGTTAAGAAGACGCATTTCAACGGCTGTTGAAAACTTTTTTGCCTTCCTGCTCTCACATCGGTGACTTTTTAGTCATTTTCGAGTTACTTCGGTAAAAATTTTGTTTTTTTAAAAAAAATCTTTATTTATTTCCCTTGCGGGTTTTTGGCCCAGTGGGGCCTGTTATACCACCTTGGCCTCCGAGTTTGATTTTGCTGAGGCGGTCCTCCCACTGATGTCCTGCCTGCAGACAGGATTCAAGAAGTGCGGTCACTGTGCTCGGTCCATCTCTGTGACTGACCCACATCACTGGTGTCTCCAGTGTCTAAGGCCCGAGCACCGTCCAGAAACCTGTACTCGTTCATCACTTCAAAAAAGGGCTTTGAAAAACTGCATTTTTCAACAATACTTGTTCGGTGTCGCTATGGAGAGGGAGCCAATATTACTACTGACAGCAATGGCACCGACCACGGCAATGCCACACTCTTCGACACTGGCAGAAACATCTCCGGTGTCGCAACATCCAGTGGGTTAGCTGGCTAAGAAGCCTTCCCATACCCCTTCTGGGACTCAGGTCAATGTGGCAATGAGTCGAGTCATGGTGACATTGGCCTCCTCATCACCGGACCGGAGCGCTGCACCAGTAGTACCGGCAAAAAAGCCTGCAGTACCAGTACTCTCCCTCAAGTAAAAGATTGACAATTTGCTTCGGGAGGAATTGGGTGAGCATTTTCAAATGTTAGTGCCAACTCAAATTATGTCCACATCAACACCAGCTATCCAGGCCATGTCGACACTGACTTTCCAGGCAGTTCAGTCTGAGCAAAGGACGACACCGATCACACCTCAATATGATGCTCCACTGGTGTGCAGACCATCGACACGGGAGTCGATCAATCAATCTACAAGGCACCAGTCGTCCTTGACTCAAACATCGAGAAAAGTTACCCCAGTGCAGTACCGGAAGCACTCTCATAAGACCAAACATCTCGAGGCTTCGACACCGTCTTTATTCCATACAGGGTTCATATTTATTTGGAGACTCGGAACAGGAACCACTCTCTACTGCAGATGAAGACTCTTCTGATTCAGACTCACCACAGCGATCGCCTCAAAGACCACCTGCTTTTTCTGAGCGGTCCTCTTTTTCTAAATTTCTCCATCAGATGTCTGTGGATCTTTCCATCTCGCTTCAATGGTGGATGATCTCCAATCTATCTAAAGGTCTCCTTTTTCACTTACCCCTCCCCCCATCTCCTTATGCTTGGGGGGCGCACCTGGACAGCCTTCAAACACAAGGTCATTAGTCTTCCAGGGAGCGGAAATTTCACATCAATTTCCTCAAGCTTCAAGTGATATTTTATGCTCTCAAAGCTTCAAACACAAGGTCATTAGTCTTCCAGGGAGCGGAAATTTCATATCAATTTCCTCAAGCTTCAAGTGATATTTTATGCTCTCAAAGCTTTCCAGCACCTATTGAGTCCTCAAGTCCTTCTCCTTCGCACAGACAATCAAGTAGCTATGTAATACATGAACAAGCAAGGAGACATGGGCTCTCTTCTGTTATGTCAGGAAGCTCAGAAAATCTGGCTTTGGGCAACGGCTCACAGCATTTTCTTAAAAGCTGTCTACATTCAAAGGGAGAAGAATTCCCTGGAAGACAACCTCAGCAGAATTCTTCAGCCTCACGAATAGACTCTCAACTCTGCAACTCTCCATCTCATCTTTGCTCAATGGGGCACTCCTCAGGTGGACTTATTTGCAACCCATCACAATCACAAGTTGCCCCAGTTTTGCTTCAGACTATACTTTCCTCACCGTCTGGAAGCCGATGCATTTCTCCTGGATTGGACGGGCCTGTTTCTATATGCATTCCCTCCAACTCCTCTCCTGTTAAAGACTCTGTTCAAACTCAAACGAGAGTCAGCCACCATGATTCTCATTGCTCCTCGGTGGCCCAGGCAGCATTGGTTCTCCCTTTTACTTCAGCTCAGCACCAGAAAGCCAATTCCTCTACCAATCTTTCCTACTCTGCTTACTCGGAAACAAGGATCGCTTCTACATCCCAACCTGCATTCGTTACACCTGACAACTTGGTTTCTCTTGGGCTAAATCCATATGAATTACAATTACATCTCTCTCAGCCTGTCCGCAATATTATTGGCGTCTCCAGGAAGCCAGCCACTCAGCAAGGGTTATCAACAAAAGTAGACTCGATTTTCTCCCAGGTGTCTCCATCATCATGATCCAACTTCCTTGTCAGTGGAATTGTTGGATTATCTACTTCATCTGTCTAACTCTGGACTCAAATCTACATCTATCGGAGTCCATCTCAGTGCTATTACAGCTTTTCATATGCCAGTTGAGGGAAAATCTCTTCTCATCCTTTGGTCTCCAGATTCATGAAAGGACTTTTCAATGTGAAACCAGCTCTTAAACCTCCTCCTGTAGTCTGGGACCTTAATGTAGTTCTTTCCAGTTTAATGAGGCCACCATGTAAACCAATGACCATGGCTCATTTCAAGTTTCTTACCTGGAAAGTTGTCTTTCTTATCTCACTCACTTCTGCCAGGAGGGTCAGTGAGTTACAAGCATTGGTGGCAGATCCACCCTTCACAGTTTTTCACCATGATTCTGCACACACATCCAAAGTTTCTACCAAAAGTTGTTATGGAGTTTCATTTCAATAAGTCAATTGTTCTCCCAGTTTTTTTCCCTAAGCCTCATTCTCATGCAGGAGAAAGGACATTACACACTCTAGACTGTAAACGTGCTTTGGCCTATTACATCGACAGGACAAAGCCACATAGAACATCTACCCAACTTTTCGTCTCATTTGATCCTAATAAGTTGGGGCATCCTGTTTCCAAGAGAACGATTTCCAACTGGGTAGCTGCCTATAACTCATTCTGCTTTGCTCAGACTGGACTGCACCTGGAGAGTCGTGCCACAGCTCACAAAGTCCGACTATGGCAGCTTCTGTAGCTTTCCTTAAATTTACTCCTTCAGAAAATCTGTAAAGCTGCCACCTGGTCCTCAGTTCATAAATTCATCTCGCATTATTGTCTGGAGTCTTTCTCCAAATGGGATGGGCACTTCGGCCAGTCTGTATTACAAAATTTATTTTCCTAAAGGCCAACACTTTCACCGTCCCATTTTGGTTAGCTTGGAGGTCACCCATGTGTAAGAATATGCTGCCTGCTTGTCCTGGGATAAAGCACAGTTACTTACCGTAACAGGTGTTATCCAGAGACAGCAAGCAGATATTCCCTGGTTGGCTTCTTAGCTGACTTGTCATAACTAAGTCGGGCGGGAAGGCACTCATGCATGCGTGGTGCAGGCTGATCGCGAACTTTCTAAAACTTAAAGTTGCAATTCACTTTTCAAGTATCCGTACCATGGCTCCATCAGTGATGTCACCCATGTGTGAGAATATCTGCGTGAGAATAAGGCTTTTAACCACTCAAGAGTCATTTTTTGCTGGTTAAATAGCTTTGAATATTGACCCAATAGAAAAGTTAGCACAATTATTAGAAAATAATAAAAAAGGAACAAGAAAATCCCATCTTCCCTACATATAACCTCAGCCTATAATAAAAGGAAAAACAAAAGGAGTAATGGAAGAAGAAATTTTTTTAAAAAGAAAATACAATAAACAGTTGGATGAGTGGGAGAGCGAGGACAGGGGAGATGCTGGATGTGGGAGGAGAAAGAAGGGTTGACGCTGGGTGTGGGTGGGGGGAAGAAAGGGGACAAATGCTAGATGAAGAGAGAGGACATGCTGAATGAGAGGGAGAGGGGTAGATGCTGAATGAAAGAAAGGAGGCAAATGCTGGATGGGGGGTGCTGGAAGAGAGGGGACAAACAATGGACGGAAGGGGGATAGAGGAGGAAGGCACTGGATTAATGGGAGAGAAAGAGAGAGGGGCAGATGCTGGGTGAATGGGGAGAAAGAGGAGAGGAATAAGACACTGAATGGAAATGGAAGAGAGAGGAGGGGCAGACGCTGGATGGAAGTGGAAGAGAGAGTCAAATGTTGGATGGGGGAAGAAAGAGGATAGAGTTGGTGAGAGACTGGGAAATAAGAGGACATGAAATAGGAGAGCTAGAAAGAGAGAAAGAGAAAGAGATGGCAAACTGTAGGTAGACATAGTAAGAAAAAAGAAATTATAAACTGTATAGTAGGAAAGAATTAAATCTGGACAGAGACAGAAAAATAAATTGAAGAAAGCTGAGTGAAAAAGGAAAAGAAAAATGACAAATTGACAGGAAATCTTGGCAAGAGAGTTAAGAAGAAAACAAGGAAACCAGAAGGCAGAGACTGGGATCAACGCAATTAGAAAACATAAATGGGCAAACAACAAAGATAGAAAAAATTATTTTTAGTTTAGAATAAAGTAGTGTGCTATCTGTGTTAATAAACATGAAAAAATAATGAAAATGGAAATAAAATGATATCTCTATATATTTTAAAGGTACATGGGGGAGGCTGGAAGGAGGTAAATGTTTTAACAGTCAGCCGGGACTGAAAGTGGGAGGGATCCCTCCTGTCCCGGCCCATCACTGGACCACCAGGTCTTATAGCAGGCCTGGTGTAGGCCTGCAAGGCATCAGGAGGGAAGGAAGGAGAGGGGACAGGGTATATGGCAGGGAGGGAGGGGGACAGGGTGAAGAGCATGGTATGGAGGGAGGAGGTCAGGGTGCAGAACCTGGCAGGGAGGGAGGGGGCTGGTTGCAGAATCTGGCAGGGCAGGGCACTTGAATATTAACCCCCTGGTTTATATTCTAGTTAAACTTTTTCCTCGGTTTATATTCTGGTCAGTTTATATTCATGTATCTACAATAAATTTAAAAACTGACATCTTGCAATCATTACATTATAAGTTAACAACAAAATGTGGATAATATGATTATACCATTTTATTGGACTAAATACATTTTTCAATTAGGTTTCAGAGGCCAATAGAAAACAGCGAATAACATATGAAAAAGTTATTTGCGGTTTTTCCTGTATTTGCAGTTCTGTTAATCCCATATCACAGCGAATATGGAGGGAGAAGTGTATATAGATAGATAGATAGATAGATAAATGGGGCGCTACATCAAGTGTAAATGACAAAAATACAGTAAAAAAATTTCTAAAACCATAAAATGTTTAGAACTTGTCAAACAGAAAGGGATTTCAGCCCAATACAACCTAGGAATATAAATTGTGTTCTGATTTTTTTAGGCATCTATTTGATCATAGTTCTAAGTGAGGATATAACCCCACCTACCTCCTCACGAGAGTTCTGAAGTGACCTTCCCTTTTGGTTGCCTCGTTGAGAAGGGCAGGGGGGAGGGGGTACACCATCTCATCTTTTGTCTCACACAGCAGATTGCCTTGAGACAGCTGGGCAAGGCTAAATGTTTGCTTGCACCAGCTTTGATTGCCTTAAGTTCTAAGGAAGAAGAGGTTGGGGGGGGGGGGCAATCAATAAATTAAATAAATAAATAAGATTTTTATTCTTGTTCTACAAGAATAGCATAGAGAGAGAAACAGATAGAAAGAGGGTTTGTAATTGTGACCTGGAGACAGTAAAAATGAGGCAGAGGCATAAAAGATACATAAAAAATGACAGTAGCTAAAGACATACGATCCATGAAGTCTGTCCATCCATTCCAGCTGCTAAACTCCACAATCCCTTCCTCTTGCTTGTCTCATGCTTTCCTGGATTCAGATGCAGTCCTTGTCTCCATCACTTTCTGCACAGAAATATTTCCTCTTGAGTCAGTCCCCTTTACCTTCATCCTCTGACTCCTCACACTAGTAAAGATCGCATTCCTATAAACCAGGGGTCTCAAAGTCCCTCCTTGAGGGCCGCAATCCAGTCGGGTTTTCTGGATTTCTCCAATGATTATGCATGAGATCTATGTGCATGCACTGCTTTCAATGCATATTCATTGGGGAAATCCTGAAAACCCAACTGGATTGCGGCCCTCAAGGAGGAACTTTGAGATCCCTGCTATAAACAGATCCTTAGGGCTAGATTCACTAAGGGCACGGATCGGATCCGTGAGCGATCCGATCCGTGTCCGGGGGGGCTGATTCACCAATCACCCTCATGGAAATGAGGGCGATCAGAATCACGCCCCCAACCAACTGCACGGATCGCTCTCAAGCGACGCATGCGCAGACTATCTGTAGACGGTCTCCACATGCGCTGGCCCTCCGTGGCAGGCAGAGCTGCAAAGACCCACTGGAGCTTGTCCCTGCAACTGACAATGCTAAACCCCGCATCCCTCTTCAGTTTGGCTGGGTTAATTGTGGTGCAATGGCCGTGGGTTTTCTTCAGTGCAGTATTTTTCTCATTAACAAGAAAACAGACCAATGCGATCCTACGGGTTGTTTGGTTTTTGTTTTTTACTGGAACTTTTACTTTTATTTTCAGCAATGAGTTAGATCCTTGATGGGTACAGCATCACACGGATTCTGTGGCCAATTGCCTTGGCAGGCAGATTGCTTCGGAATTTGGCCCGTACCATACCACTGTTGCCATGGGAACGGGTTATCTTTCCCCAGATCACACGTGTTCTGTTGGGTTTGCCACCAGGAGTTACGGTGTTATTCTTAGCCTTGTACACATAGGCACATCTCTTGCCCAGGTAGAAGTCTGTTTCATTACGGGCATAGACTCCTTCAATTTTCAGCAAAGCAGTATGCTCCCACTGGTTCTGGAGTCCACGCTTGTAGCCAGCAAAAATGGCCTTGGACCAGAGCCTTCCAGACATTTTGCTATGCTACTGTCTGATGCAGATGAGCCCGCCCCGAAGTATTTTTTATAGCAAGCCCATGGTTTTAACCCGCTTTAAACCCGTGGGTTAAAACCGCGGGCTCGAACTGCGGGGAGGGGGGGGGGGGGAAGGCCGGGGCAGAAGCAGGGCGGCGAGTCGGAGCAAGAGACTCGGGGCAGAAGCAGGGCAGCGATCATGGCTGAGAGCAGGAGAACAGGAAAGTCGGGGCAGAGAGCAAAAAAGTCAGGGCAGAGAACAGGAGACTCGGGGCAGGAGCAGGGCAGCGATCATGGCTGAGAGCAGGAGAACAGGAGAGTCGGGGCAGAGAGCAAAAAAGTCAGGGCAGAGAACAGGAGACTCGGGGCAGGAGCAGGGCAGCGATCATGGCTGAGAGCAGGAGAACAGGAGAGTCGGGGCAGAGAGCAAAAAAGTCAGGGCAGAGAACAGGAGACTCGGGGCAGGAGCAGGGCAGCGATCATGGCTGAGAGCAGGAGAACAGGAAAGTCGGGGCAGAGAGCAAAAAAGTCAGGGCAGAGAACAGGAGACTCGGGGCAGGAGCAGGGCAGCGATCATGGCTGAGAGCAGGAGAACAGGAAAGTCGGGGCAGAGAGCAAAAAAGTCAGGGCAGAGAACAGGAGACTCGGGGCAGGAGCAGGGCAGCGATCATGGCTGAGAGCAGGAGAACAGGAAAGTCGGGGCAGAGAGCAAAAAAGTCAGGGCAGAGAACAGGAGACTCGGGGCAGGAGCAGGGCAGCGATCATGGCTGAGAGCAGGAGAACAGGAGAGTCGGGGCAGAGAGCAAAAAAGTCAGGGCAGAGAACAGGAGACTCGGGGCAGGAGCAGGGCAGCGATCATGGCTGAGAGCAGGAGAACAGGAGAGTCGGGGCAGAGAGCAAAAAAGTCAGGGCAGAGAACAGGAGACTCGGGGCAGGAGCAGGGCAGCGATCATGGCTGAGAGCAGGAGAACAGGAAAGTCGGGGCAGAGAGCAAAAAAGTCAGGGCAGAGAACAGGAGACTCGGGGCAGGAGCAGGGCAGCGATCATGGCTGAGAGCAGGAGAACAGGAAAGTCGGGGCAGAGAGCAAAAAAGTCAGGGCAGAGAACAGGAGACTCGGGGCAGGAGCAGGGCAGCGATCATGGCTGAGAGCAGGAGAACAGGAGAGTCGGGGCAGAGAGCAAAAAAGTCAGGGCAGAGAACAGGAGACTCGGGGCAGGAGCAGGGCAGCGATCATGGCTGAGAGCAGGAGAACAGGAAAGTCGGGGCAGAGAGCAAAAAAGTCAGGGCAGAGAACAGGAGACTCGGGGCAGGAGCAGGGCAGCGATCATGGCTGAGAGCAGGAGAACAGGAGAGTCGGGGCAGAGAGCAAAAAAGTCAGGGCAGAGAACAGGAGACTCGGGGCAGGAGCAGGGCAGCGATCATGGCTGAGAGCAGGAGAACAGGAGAGTCGGGGCAGAGAGCAAAAAAGTCAGGGCAGAGAACAGGAGACTCGGGGCAGGAGCAGGGCAGCGATCATGGCTGAGAGCAGGAGAACAGGAAAGTCGGGGCAGAGAGCAAAAAAGTCAGGGCAGAGAACAGGAGACTCGGGGCAGGAGCAGGGCAGCGATCATGGCTGAGAGCAGGAGAACAGGAGAGTCGGGGCAGAGAGCAAAAAAGTCAGGGCAGAGAACAGGAGACTCGGGGCAGGAGCAGGGCAGCGATCATGGCTGAGAGCAGGAGAACAGGAGAGTCGGGGCAGAGAGCAAAAAAGTCAGGGCAGAGAACAGGAGACTCGGGGCAGGAGCAGGGCAGCGATCATGGCTGAGAGCAGGAGAACAGGAGAGTCGGGGCAGAGAGCAAAAAAGTCAGGGCAGAGAACAGGAGACTCGGGGCAGGAGCAGGGCAGCGATCATGGCTGAGAGCAGGAGAACAGGAAAGTCGGGGCAGAGAGCAAAAAAGTCAGGGCAGAGAACAGGAGACTCGGGGCAGGAGCAGGGCAGCGATCATGGCTGAGAGCAGGAGAACAGGAAAGTCGGGGCAGAGAGCAAAAAAGTCAGGGCAGAGAACAGGAGACTCGGGGCAGGAGCAGGGCAGCGATCATGGCTGAGAGCAGGAGAACAGGAGAGTCGGGGCAGAGAGCAAAAAAGTCAGGGCAGAGAACAGGAGACTCGGGGCAGGAGCAGGGCAGCGATCATGGCTGAGAGCAGGAGAACAGGAGAGTCGGGGCAGAGAGCAAAAAAGTCAGGGCAGAGAACAGGAGACTCGGGGCAGGAGCAGGGCAGCGATCATGGCTGAGAGCAGGAGAACAGGAGAGTCGGGGCAGAGAGCAAAAAAGTCAGGGCAGAGAACAGGAGACTCGGGGCAGGAGCAGGGCAGCGATCATGGCTGAGAGCAGGAGAACAGGAGAGTCGGGGCAGAGAGCAAAAAAGTCAGGGCAGAGAACAGGAGACTCGGGGCAGGAGCAGGGCAGCGATCATGGCTGAGAGCAGGAGAACAGGAGAGTCGGGGCAGAGAGCAAAAAAGTCAGGGCAGAGAACAGGAGACTCGGGGCAGGAGCAGGGCAGCGATCATGGCTGAGAGCAGGAGAACAGGAGAGTCGGGGCAGAGAGCAAAAAAGTCAGGGCAGAGAACAGGAGACTCGGGGCAGGAGCAGGGCAGCGATCATGGCTGAGAGCAGGAGAACAGGAGAGTCGGGGCAGAGAGCAAAAAAGTCAGGGCAGAGAACAGGAGACTCGGGGCAGGAGCAGGGCAGCGATCATGGCTGAGAGCAGGAGAACAGGAGAGTCGGGGCAGAGAGCAAAAAAGTCAGGGCAGAGAACAGGAGACTCGGGGCAGGAGCAGGGCAGCGATCATGGCTGAGAGCAGGAGAACAGGAGAGTCGGGGCAGAGAGCAAAAAAGTCAGGGCAGAGAACAGGAGACTCGGGGCAGGAGCAGGGCAGCGATCATGGCTGAGAGCAGGAGAACAGGAGAGTCGGGGCAGAGAGCAAAAAAGTCAGGGCAGAGAACAGGAGACTCGGGGCAGGAGCAGGGCAGCGATCATGGCTGAGAGCAGGAGAACAGGAAAGTCGGGGCAGAGAGCAAAAAAGTCAGGGCAGAGAACAGGAGACTCGGGGCAGGAGCAGGGCAGCGATCATGGCTGAGAGCAGGAGAACAGGAGAGTCGGGGCAGAGAGCAAAAAAGTCAGGGCAGAGAACAGGAGACTCGGGGCAGGAGCAGGGCAGCGATCATGGCTGAGAGCAGGAGAACAGGAGAGTCGGGGCAGAGAGCAAAAAAGTCAGGGCAGAGAACAGGAGACTCGGGGCAGGAGCAGGGCAGCGATCATGGCTGAGAGCAGGAGAACAGGAGAGTCGGGGCAGAGAGCAAAAAAGTCAGGGCAGAGAACAGGAGACTCGGGGCAGGAGCAGGGCAGCGATCATGGCTGAGAGCAGGAGAACAGGAAAGTCGGGGCAGAGAGCAAAAAAGTCAGGGCAGAGAACAGGAGACTCGGGGCAGGAGCAGGGCAGCGATCATGGCTGAGAGCAGGAGAACAGGAAAGTCGGGGCAGAGAGCAAAAAAGTCAGGGCAGAGAACAGGAGACTCGGGGCAGGAGCAGGGCAGCGATCATGGCTGAGAGCAGGAGAACAGGAGAGTCGGGGCAGAGAGCAAAAAAGTCAGGGCAGAGAACAGGAGACTCGGGGCAGGAGCAGGGCAGCGATCATGGCTGAGAGCAGGAGAACAGGAGAGTCGGGGCAGAGAGCAAAAAAGTCAGGGCAGAGAACAGGAGACTCGGGGCAGGAGCAGGGCAGCGATCATGGCTGAGAGCAGGAGAACAGGAGAGTCGGGGCAGAGAGCAAAAAAGTCAGGGCAGAGAACAGGAGACTCGGGGCAGGAGCAGGGCAGCGATCATGGCTGAGAGCAGGAGAACAGGAGAGTCGGGGCAGAGAGCAAAAAAGTCAGGGCAGAGAACAGGAGACTCGGGGCAGGAGCAGGGCAGCGATCATGGCTGAGAGCAGGAGAACAGGAGAGTCGGGGCAGAGAGCAAAAAAGTCAGGGCAGAGAACAGGAGACTCGGGGCAGGAGCAGGGCAGCGATCATGGCTGAGAGCAGGAGAACAGGAGAGTCGGGGCAGAGAGCAAAAAAGTCAGGGCAGAGAACAGGAGACTCGGGGCAGGAGCAGGGCAGCGATCATGGCTGAGAGCAGGAGAACAGGAGAGTCGGGGCAGAGAGCAAAAAAGTCAGGGCAGAGAACAGGAGACTCGGGGCAGGAGCAGGGCAGCGATCATGGCTGAGAGCAGGAGAACAGGAGAGTCGGGGCAGAGAGCAAAAAAGTCAGGGCAGAGAACAGGAGACTCGGGGCAGGAGCAGGGCAGCGATCATGGCTGAGAGCAGGAGAACAGGAGAGTCGGGGCAGAGAGCAAAAAAGTCAGGGCAGAGAACAGGAGACTCGGGGCAGGAGCAGGGCAGCGATCATGGCTGAGAGCAGGAGAACAGGAGAGTCGGGGCAGAGAGCAAAAAAGTCAGGGCAGAGAACAGGAGACTCGGGGCAGGAGCAGGGCAGCGATCATGGCTGAGAGCAGGAGAACAGGAGAGTCGGGGCAGAGAGCAGAAGGCAGGACAGTTGGAAAGGACCCTAGCGACTGATCCTCAGCAGTCGCTTATTTTTGGATCGGTCAGCCTAGTCGGTGTCCCTCTTTTTTTTTTTTTTTTTAGTGAACTGCATGCGTGGATGGGAGCATGATCGGGACAGAGGTTAGTGAATCGGGTCGGAGGGAAATCGGGTCACAAAGGGGTCGCTATTTGGTCGGGACTTGATCAGTGGGCTTAGTGAATCTAGCCCTTAATACAATATATGTAGGATCATACGCTGAGCAGAGGGACAAAGACAGAATGGGTCATAACACTGCCTAATGATATTTTCTCTCTTTTTAGCTATCAATCTTCAGCGCATCCTAATTTTATTCTAGGATTTGCCGCAATGCAGTCTCTCTCATTCCCTCCTTCTTCCTCTGCATTGTTGATCAGTTCCCCTCCCCCTTTGCTTCACACAGCCATGTGGCTCTTAGCTCATTCATTGCCTCTCTCTCTCTCTTTCTCTGTGGAGATTCAGGGCACCGCCTCATCTGAAGGATCTGAACCGATACACAAGAGGGGAAAAAAAGGTCTTTACAAAAATCACTTTCATATCCTCCTTCCTCTGTTAACTATCGATGCATTTGCTACAAATCTCCCATCACCATATTTCCTTTGCAGGAAAATTCCCCCTTCCTTTTGTGTCTGATGTATTAGTGAGCATCTGACTAATTCAGAACCACCTTCCAAAATGCCTCACATCCCCAGTCCTGAAACTGCTCTATACGTTTATGGGTAACTTTATAAATTCATTTTCACTCACATATGGCCATACATTAAATAGCCCCTTATAAAATACTACTATAATCAATAGTGTTTCCAGAAGGTGATTTTTGGGTGAGACAAGTGGAATGGGTGAACATGATGCATTTTCTCTCTACTCCCCTCCTCCACTTTTCAGCTGCCCCTTGCTCTACTGCACTACCCCCTCCCCTCCCCCACCACAAAACTTTAAAAAATCAGTGTCTTGGCTAGCAGGATTGCCAAGCCCCTCCAGCTGAAGCTATCCTCAGTCCAAACCCCCAGACCATCACAACACAGTGACAGTCAGTGGCTGTACTCCTAGCCGCTCCTTCTACATGCTCAGTCTTTGCCTGTGAACTGAGCATGTGCAGGGTGGTGGCATCAGCAGCTGGGAGCAGAACTGCTGACTGTCACCATGCTGTGAAAGCCTTGGGGTAGAGAATGACATGGGGACAAATTTTTCCCCATCCCCACGGGAACTAATGTTCCCGTCCTGTCCCTGCCCCATTCCTGCAAGCTCCATCCTCATCTGCACAAACCTCAAACGCTTTAAAATCCTAAGTAGCAACATTCTAGAGCTCAGACTGTGATGTCATAATTCCTCATTCCACCAATGCCTAAGCTCCGTCCTCATCTGCACAAGCCTCAAACGCTTTAAAATCCTAAGTAGCAACATTCTAGAGCTCAGACTGTGATGTCATAATTCCTCATTCCACCAATGCCTAAGCTCCGTCCTCATCTGCACAAGCCTCAAACACTTTAAAATCCTAAGTAGCAACATTCTAGAGCTCAGACTGTGATGTCATAATGCCTCATTCCACCAATGCCTAAGCTCCATCCTCATCTGCACAAGCCTCAAACGCTTTAAAATCCTAAGTAGCAACATTCTAGAGCTCAGACTGTGATGTCATAATTCCTCATTCCACCAATGCCTAAGCTCCATCCTCATCTGCACAAGCCTCAAACGCTTTAAAATCCTAAGTAGCAACATTCTAGAGCTCAGACTGTGATGTCATAATGCCTCATTCCACCAATGCCTAAGCTCCGTCCTCATCTGCACAAGCCTCAAACGCTTTAAAATCCTAAGTAGCAACATTCTAGAGCTCAGACTGTGATGTCATAATTCCTCATTCCACCAATGCCTAAGCTCCGTCCTCATCTGCACAAGCCTCAAACACTTCTAAATCATAAGTGTTCGAGGCTTGTGCAGTTAAGGCAGAGCTTACAGGAATGGGGCAGGGACAGCGACAAAACTCATGGGGACGGAACGGGAAAATGAGTTCCCGTGGGGATGGGGAAAAATTTGTCCCCATATCATGGCTAAAGATGTCTTCAGCTGGTGGGGCTTAGTGATCCTACCAGCTACAGCAACGGTGTGTGCCACTGCTGGGTGGGCCTGAGCTGAAAGTGGACAGACTCTTTAATGTTCCCGGTGCAAGCAGCAACCCCCATCCTGCTGCTCATGCCAGTGTCAGCTCTTCCTCTGACATCACTTCCTAGGGGCGGGTCCAGGACGTGAGATCAGAGGAAGATCCCACACTGGCGTGAGCAGCAGGATGGCGTTGCTGCTCGCACTGGGAACATTTAAAGGTATGGGGGAATGGAAGGGGACCCGCGAGGTAGTGAGTGGGGGGGGCGGAGAGGAGGACAGGTGCCGGCTCCCGGGGTGGACCACCCCCCCCTACTACACTGCTGCATGTAAATGCATAAATTATAACATATGCTAATGTACACACATACTTAAAAGTTACAGGCAGTGTAAAAATATGTGCCTGCAATGTAGACACGATTTCTGTCACTTATGCTAGTGTTTCATAAAGACAAATAAGTATCTACTAAAACAGGCACCTGAAAAAGGCACTTACACTAGGACCCCCCCTCCTCCTGAAATTAACCTCTTAATGTGCACCAGCCCTCTTTGTGCTCTTGTGGCTTCCTCGGTTGTCAGACTGACCTTCTCCTCCCTTTCCAAGCGGGGGCTTCCACAGTAATGAAAGGCTAAGGGCAGAGCATCTCAACGGGTCTGGTTTATGTCTGGTTTCCAGAGCGCAAGAAGAACTGAAACAGGACAGTGTCTTTGGAGTTGTATTTAAAGTGCCTCCAAACTGTGCAGAATGTTGCAATTCATCTGCTTACTCAGGCCCACAGGTCAGATCATGTCTCCCTCTTCCTAGCTCACCATCTGATCAGTGCTGGTTAAATTATTCCCAGCACCAGCACTGAATATTTCCACTTTGTACCAACCTATTATACAACATTGTATCTACTACCTATTACGTAACAAATCTACCTTTCTCTGATCAAACATTGTATAACTAATATGTAACATATGAACCTCTCCTGACTCCACACTGTATCTACCGGTACCTACTGCATAACATAATTATCCTTAATTGTAACCTGCCTTAAATCTAAGGAAATACTTTTTTTACAGATATGGTGGTAGTTGCGTGGAACAGTCTCCTGGAAAAGGTGGTGGAGACAGAGACTGTGTCTGAATTCAAGAAAGCCTGGGATAGTCACGTGGGATCCCTTAGAGAGAGGAAGAGATCATGGTTTCTGCGGATGGGCAGACTGGATGGGCCATTTGGTCTGTATCTGCCATCATATTCTATGTTTCACCTGGTGAGGATCTGGCGGGGGATATAAGACCGCATATAACACAACATCACTGTCTCCCAATCCCTTTTCATATATAATTTAAAATTCTCACCTTAGCCCACAAAGTTCTCTTTTTTTTTTTAAATTCTTTATTCATTTTTTAATCTTACAACAAGTGTACAAATAATAAAACATTTAAAATTAAATACATCACTTGAATTTCTTTCTAGTATAACATCAAATAAATAAATTTATTCCCTTCCCATCCACCCTTTCCTTTAGCATTCAATAAAAAATATACAAATATAAATATTCTTTACTATTGATTAAATCTATAGTAAAACTTTAATTCACCCTCCTCCCCCCATTTGCAAATATACTTTCAATAGAAAATGGTGTCTACTCATTACAGTAAGTCGTCAATGGCCCCCAGATCTTTTTAAATTTATTATAATACCCACAAAGTTCTTTTTACTGGTGTTCCTTCGTACCTATATTCCCTCATCTCCCCTTATGTCCCTTCTAGACCTCTCTGTTTGGCGCATGCTTCCTGTTTGACCCACCTCTCACCCTCGCTATACCGCTAGGTCAGATAATAAACCTTTGTTTTTCTTAGTCTTTTTCATGTTTCTCCCATGTCTTTCATATCCCATTTGCTCATCTGGATTATGTTATTTGCCAACAAATGTAAAATCGAGACTCCTAATTGGAAAGCAATGATTGACTTCTGGCTATTCATATCACCTTATTGTCCAGGTAGATGGAGTCATGGAAAAAGTAAGGGGCTTTTTCATGACACTAATTTCTTTAAAGATGGTATATGGGATCAAAAAGGAGATATCCACAGGAACATGAAGCCCAAGAGCCCGCCTCGACGGGTGCATTTAACGCGGAGCTGGAGGCCCGTGAGATCGCCCGTTGGGAGGGGGGGCTGGTTTAGAGAGGGGCTAGGGCAGTGGGGGCAGGATTGGGTCTTCCCACCGAAGGGAAGACTCAAGATTGGGGGAGGCTGCGGCGAGGGGGACAATGGGAGGGTAATAAAGAGGGGGAGCTAGGAGGACCCAAATGTTCACTGGGTCCTCCGAGGCTGCTATCCCGCCCACCCGCCTGTGATACTGAGTCAAGGGAGGTAGAGGTAGTTCAGGTGGCAGTATTCTAAGCTATTGGCTGCTGGGCTCATTAAGGGATTGCTTTTTCAAGGCCTCATCATGTGATATGTCTTATCAGGAAGGAACATAAAACAGAAATAAGATGCTGGGATTTTTTAGGGAGTTAATTAGGCCTCTCACAAGCTAATATAGAAATGGCTTATTATAGTGCCTTATCTATAGTAACAGTTAAGCAGAGGAGTTTGGGCACTAAAGATTTCTGGCTTATTATATTATGTTCCATGCATGTAATGTCATCACGTCAACTGCCGACAAATATCTTCCTACTTTGGGCCATGATACCAATAATGCTTCACTACATTCATTCCTACCAGAACACCTGGCCTTGGTCACATGTGCAGAACACAGATAAACCCTATGCACATTCAGGACCACAAACTAAAAACCCTAATATACACAAACAAAACTCTAAGATGCCAGACTCTGCATGACGTACAACACCAGAGAAATAGAAATGTATTTCTTTCTGAACAGTGCAATAGGCACCTATCTTTTATAGAATCAGATAGGCTCCTATCGCACAATTAATTTTCCCCCCCAATTATTTAACCTATTAAGGGTATTTTGCCAATTAAGCTAGGCGCCCTTTAAAGAATTTCCCTGTAACTGGTTAAGTGCCGCTGAAAATTAATGGCTAGCCCTGAACAGGAAATTTAACCACCTCGAGCCATTTCGGTTCATAGACTACAATGCGGAAGACAAAGGCGCGTGCCGACAACTGAGCGCAAGACGGAGGCGCGTGCCGAAGAAAATTACTGTTTTTAGGGGCTCCGACGGGGGGTTTTGTTGGGGAGCACCCCTAGTTTACTTAATACAAATCACGCCGGCGTTGGGGGGATTTGGGGGGTTGTAACCCCCCACATTTTACTGTAAACTTCACTTTTTCCCTAAAAACAGGGAAAAAGTGAAGTTTTCAATAAAATGTGGGGGGTTACAACCCCCCAAACCCCCCACAACACCCCCACAACGCGGCGCAATCTGTATTAAGTAAAGTGGGGGGTTCACCCCCATGCCCCCCCCCCCGTCGGAGCCTTAAAAAACAGTAATTTTCTTTGGCGCACGCCTCCGCACTGCGCTCAATTGTCTGCTCGCGCCTTTGTCCCGGCGCGCTTTTGACCTGACACCGCCATTTCTGGCTGGTTAAATTGCTTTCAATATTGACCATTCTATGTTCTTTTTCAGGTGCTTGCACCCTGAGCATGTTTGAAATGCTAGAGAAAGCTTGTTCTGTATCCTGCATGTTAAAAGTTGATGTTCTACATTTTGGCAAATTAAGGGAGTGCAAGGCTGAAGGTTTACCTAAAGTGAGGCCAGCCAAAAGCTTCTACAATAGTGAATGCTGAGGAGTGTCTCTGCACTGGGCTTCATCAGATGAGGTCACCCATATGTGAAAACGTGATGCCCTGCTTGTCCTCGGCGAAACGATGGCACACTTAACTCCTTGTAGGTTTGTGCTGTCAACTGCATTTGGTAGCTTTGGTGATACTCGAGTGTGACTACGATTAACACGAGCTCTAAGTAGGGAGGTGACGCCAGGCTTCTATCCTTCATCTAACTACTATAAAGCTGGCAGCACAGATAGCCCACGGGAAGTATGCTGCCAACTGCTGATCCACTGTCATACGAAGAATTTCTTTGTACTCCAAAAGAATGTGATGATCGGAATGGTGGCAAGGCAGACATTCCACAGATTCCATGGATTTATTATGGAAGACAATGCACTCAGACCAAGATGCCTCTTTCAGCCTGGCACCCCCTAAAAAGCTGCCCACAATGCCTTGTGGAAAATCCAGACCTCTGCCGAACACTCCAGTCTCATGGCTATTCTTTAAAACATTTTATGGTCAATATATACATGGATTATTTAGCCTCTAGAAGGCTGGAAATTCATAGGTTTGAGGCAAAATGTTAAGAATTACTGTATTGGAAATTGGAAATGTCATGATAGACTTAATTACACGTTCTGGTGGGCGAGTGTGTGCAATACATATAAATATGAAAGAATGAACGCGGAATGCTTAGGTTTAAGTAATACATTTAATAAAAAGAGTAGCCCGAGAGCCCGTCTCGAAGGGCGTATGATAACACGGGGCTGGGAGCCCCGTGTCGCCCACGCGTCTTTGGGGGGTTTGGGTTAGGAGGAGGAGAGGGGAAAAAGAGTAGCGTGTGGGAAGGAAGCGCGCCAGAAAACAGGTGCGTGATTGGTTAGTGGGACAAAAGGGGGCGGCAACGGAGGAGGTTTTAAAGCCGGGACCTTGGAGAACTCGGTTTTTTCTGGGTCCTCCAGGGCGGCTTTTTCAATGGCTCTTTTTTGGCGGTTTGCAGTGGTTCGTGATGGAGTCGGAAGGAGTGCTTCAGGAGGGAGATGGGGCAGCGGTGGCAGAGATTTCTCTGCTCGTGGGAGACTCGTTCACTGAGGAGCCCGAGGAGCAGGTGGGTCGGGATACAGGGGAGGAGCATGCTCGTCCAGTGCGCCATTCCAAGGCTGCCGCGCTGTCGGCTATTGCGGTTGCTGGTGCGGTTGGGGCCCGGGGGAGAGGGTCCGTGGTGGCAGTGTCGGCGAGTAAAGCAGGGCACAGGACAGGTTTGTCGAACAGCTCTGTTAAGGCTGTTTCGGCAGGCCGCAGCTCGTCTACCTCGTGCGTGGGCGGGGCGTCTGCAACGGTTGCTTTGCCTGCCGCCTCAAGTTCGGTTTCTACTGTGCCGTGGATTTAGAGTAGGGGGATTCTCAGTCTGCTGGTCTTCCGAGGGCGGAGGTGGGTACAGGTCCAATACGGGTTGAGGCTGCTGCCGGGATGCCTCAGGTTATGGGCGGGTTGGAGACCAGTGGGTCTCCTGGTGTTGTTGGTTTGGGGAGGGGATTTGATTGCATGGGTTTTGGGTCTGTTCCGGTAGGAGGGTCCTCTGGGGCTTGGTCCAGTGTTTTTCCAGGGGGGTGGGATCCGGGATGGGGTTCCCCGGGTTGGGGGCAGGGATCTTCAGTTAGTGGACTGGGGCCTTCTGCTTCTCACTGAGGGGGGGGGAGTCCTGGTCCGGTTGCCATGGGCTTTATGCCCGGTGGCACCTACAGTTCTGGTTGGGGAGTTCCTCTGGGTATGTCAGGAGGAGTTTTGCCTGGTCCTGCCTCTCTTTTTGCTTGGTCTCCGCAGGTGCCTTCCTTTTTCCCTGGAGGTCGAGAAGTTGGAGCGGTGGATGTCAGCGGAGCTGGGGTAGCGGAGCGACCTGGTTGTTCCGGTTCGGAGCGCAGTTCAGCGCTCGGTGGTGTCGTGGCTGCTGGCGGTGGCGCTACAGGTCCTACTCTACTCTCGTCAACTTTGCCTGGGGTTGCTGTTCATGGCGTCTCGGCTTCGACTTCTGGTCTTTCTACGGCGGCGGGGACTGCTGTCAGCAGCGTCTCAGCAGGGAGGAGTGGAGACCCTGGCTCGTCTTCTTCTCAGAGTAATGTGGCGCCTGTGCAGGTTGCTCTTGAAGGGAATACGCAGGGTCGGAAGGGAAAACGTAAGCGCCAGCGTCGAGAGTTGTCGTCCTCATCATCGGGGTCTTCTTCGTCTACTTCGTCTGCTTCGTCGTCTTCAACCGCAGGTCGAGCGGGCAGGTTCGAGGCTTCCATGGGAGGTGAGGATGTCGTTTCTTCGGGGGGAGTACGGGGTGCGCCTGCGTTGGTGGCTCTTACTGAGCTTTGGGAGAAGGTGCCTAGTGTGTTGCGTAGGAAAATTTGCAGACGGTCGTGTTTGGATATTTTTCGCCTTATGGAAGGCAGGGCTCATAGGCGGGGTCGTAAAAAAGCGAAACGGGATAGGAAAGAGGTCAAATCTTTTCCGGTGGCACGGTCTATTATTAATTGGATGAGGGCCTTCATGAGATTGGCGAGCGTTTGGGGGGGCGCTAACCCGCAGGAGTATGGCTTATTGTTGTCTTATGCGTATACGGTACTTGATGCATATCAGCGGTTTGGAGGGTGGGCCTGGTTAAATTATGATGAGGCGTTTCGGGACAAAATGGAAGAAAACAAGTTTATGTCCTGGGGCACTCAGGACATTAATTTGTGGCTTACCCATATGGCTTCCAAGCCTCTGGTGGGCCCGATAGGTCGGGCGGGCGGGGGTCCTGCTGGCAGTGGGCGGCCATTTCGCGGGGGTGGCAGGGGAGGGTCGATACAGAGTTCCGACGTGTGTTGGAAATTTAACAAGTCCTCCTGCCCCTTTTCTGACTGTAAGTTTCGGCACGCCTGCTCCATATGTAGCCAGCCCATTCGGCCCTTAAGTGTCCTAAGCGGCCTCCCCGCAGGGACTGTCGGGAAGTAATTGTGGGCTGTTGTTGCCGACGCCGATACGTGTTGCGGCCATGCACTCTTGGCATGGGAGGTATCGTCCTCGGGAGACGGCTGTCTTCTTAGAATCCGGTTTTACGTCTGGTTTTGTGATCCCTGCTCACAGGTCTATGGTTGGGGGGAAAGTTCAAAATGCTTCTTCGGTTTCACAGTTACGTGAAGTGGTTCGGGACAAATTGTTAGAAGAATTGCGATTGGGTCGTGTGGCTGGGCCTTTTAGGGAGCCCCCTTTTACTCGGATGCTTATATCTCCATTGGCGGTAATTCCTAAGAAGGTGCCGGGTCAGTTTCGTCTCATTCATAATTTGTCTCGACCTCTGGGCCGCTCGGTTAATGACGGCATTCCGCGTGATCTTTGTTCTGTGCGTTATGTGTCCTTGGATAGTGCGTTGCAGCACATTGTTGCGGCCGGGCGGGGAGCTCTTTTGGCGAAGGTGGATATTGAATCGGCTTTCCGGTTGTTGCTGATTCGTCCACAGTCTTTTCCTTTATTAGGTTTCCGTTTTGAGGGTTCTTATTTTTACGATCGCTGTTTGCCGATGGGCTGCTCGATCTCTTGTGCGTACTTTTAAAAGTTCAGCACTTTTTTTGCACTGGGTGTTGGTTCAGCAAGTTTCAAGTTTATTTAGATTTAATGGTTCGCCTAATAAATTCTAAGCGAATTACATAACAGTTTAATAGGGATAAAACAATTAAATAAAAAATAAAAATATTAAAAGAAAAAAAACAAAAAGAGACAGGGTCAAAACAGACTAACAATTTAGACAAGACTGGAATAATGGGAAAGAACATAAGGGAATGAAAGTTACAAATTTGTTGTATTCCCAATGGGAAGAGAAGAAAATAGTAAAGGATGGGAAAAAACACTAAGGATGGGGTTTTAAAAGAGTAAAAACTTTTCTCTTTTATTATTTTAAATTATCAAGGAAAAGTTCCTTTTAAAAGATTGAAAGAGGCTTTGAAGAGAAATGTTTTTAAGTTAGTTTTAAATAAAGTGAGGTCTTTGATGTTTCTAATATATAAAGGGAGAGTATTCCAAATTAGCGGTGCTTTGACTGAAAATATGTCGTGACGTCTAGTTCTTATTTTTTTTAATGAAGGGACCATAAGTAGCTCTTGGGTGTTAGATCGAAGAAGGCGGTTTGAAACGTGAAGAATTAGTAGACGATCAATGAACTGAGGTTCATTAGAAGTTATTGTTTTGAATACTAATAATGCTATTTTAGTGTAGCTTCTGTTGTCCATTACTTGGATGATTTTTTGTTTGTGGGTGCAGGTCATAGTACTGATTGTGCGCGCTTAAAAGGGACTTTCGAGGAGATGGCGGCGGCTTTTGGCGTTCCTTTAGCGTTCGACAAGTCGGAGGGCCTGGTTTCTTCCCTAGTGTTTTTAGGGTTTGAATTGGATGCGGAGGCTATGGTTACTCGGCTTCCGGAGGTGAAGGTGCTTGCACGTATTGAGCAGGTGCTTTCGGCCCCTAAATCGACATTGCAGGTGGTTCAGTCATTGTTGGGCTCCCTTAATTTTGCTTGTCGTGTGTTGCCTATGGGCCGGGCTTTTTCTCGTCGTTTGGCTGCAGCTACTTCCGGCGTGCGGGATCGGAGGCATTTTCTGCGGCTCTCGGGAGGGGTGCGTGCGGATCTACGCATGTGGGCTCTTTTTCTGCGTGATTTTAATGGGACGCTTCCCATGCAGATGCCTGAGGTGACCAGTCTGGATTTGGAGCTGTATTCTGATGCGGCGGGTGGGGTAGGTTTCGGGCTATTCTGCAGAGGCGCTTGGTGTGCTGAGCGCTGGCCAGATGAGTGGGTCTGTTCTGGTATTACGAGAAACATTACTTTATTGGAATTGTTCCCACTTGTGGTTGCATGCAAATTGTGAGCTGATGTTTTCCGCAATCGGCGGGTAGTGTTTTGGTGCGACAACTTGGGAGTGGTTGAGGTGGTGAATAGGCAGACCGCGCGTTGTTTGGCAGTGAATTCTTTGATGCGGGAGTTGGTACTGCGCTGCTTGCGGTTAAATCTTTATGTGCGGGCGCGTCATGTTCCGGGTTTGCAAAATGGTATCGCTGACGCCTTATCTTGTTTTAATTTTTTTGCAGTTTCGTCGGCTTGTGCCAGAAGCTCGAGCAGAAGGTTCACCGATGCCAGCACATTTATGGAACCTGGTCAGGAAGGAATCTGGGAGATGCTCCGCTTGTCAGTAGCTGCTTCCACATGGTCACATTATACTGTTGGATTTCGGTCAGTGGCGGCTTTTGTGGCTGCTAGGGGCTGGTGTCCGGGTGACGTGGCTGAATCATTATTGGCGGATTTTGTGTTGTCGTCCTTTTGGGCGCAGGAGTCTCGGGGAGTCGTCCGTGGACGTTTAGCGGGATTTGCATTCTTTTGTAGGGCCTTAGGCTGGGCTTGCCCGGTTTCTGGTTTTTTGGTTCAGCATATGCTGAGAGCCATGGGTCGCGTTCACTCTACCCCCCGGATTCTCGTTTGCCTATCACTCATGAGCTCCTTTTGCTGTTGCTTGATGCTTTGTCAGAGGTTACCAGTTCGTCGTATAAGGCCTGTTTGTTTCAGGCCGCTTTTGCCACATCGTTTTTTGGGGCTTTGCGAATTAGCGAGTTGTTGGTTTGTCCCTTGTCACGTTTTGGTCCTCGCGGGCTTTTGGTTTCTCATGTCAGCTTCCAAGGAGCGACTGTCCGGCTTCATATTGTTAGTTCTAAGACGGATCAGTGTGCTGTTGGGCACTGGGTGGTTCTTCATGCGGTGTCAGACTGTCGTTCGTGTCCCGTTACTTGTTTGCGGTCTTATCTTGCGGTTCGTCCGCAAGGGGGTTCCATTTTGTTTGTGCACGCAAGTGGCTCCCCTCTTACACGTTATCAATTCCAGGCGGTGTTGCGTTTGGCTTGGAGGTGCTGTGGTGAGGACCCGACTTCCTATGGGACTCATTCCTTTAGAATCGGAGCTGCCACGAGTGCTAGCATCGCAGGTATGTCCGGGGAGGGTATTCAGCGATTAGGGCGTTGGGTTTCGGATGCTTTCCGGGGATATATTCGTCGTGGTGGATCCGGATCGTTATCGGGCAGTAGGAGGGGAGCACGGTAACGTATGGGTGGAGGGCAGGATCCTTTGTCTTGTTTGTGGGTAGTTATTGTTGTTTTTTCTTGCAGCTTCCAGTGGCCGTTGTCATTCCCTGTGGATCGTTGGTCACTCTTTTGTTCACTGGGCGGCCGAACGTGCGTTGATTCGCCCCGGCGGTCGCCATCTTGGGTTGGGTCCTCAGGGCCTCCGTGTTTCCTGGTGGGGCCAACGTGGGATGCGATGGATTCAGCTGCTGTTGTTGATGGAACGACTGCGATCTCGGCCACGTCATCCTGACATTCTGCTTATTCATTTACGGGGGAATGATATGGATACATGTTCGGGGAAGGACTTAATCAACATTATTAAGGACGACTTAAGGGTGGTGTTAGATTGGTTCCCTGGGGTGTTGTTAGTTTGGTCAGATATTGTACCGCGCCCTCGTTGTTTGGCGTCCCGTCACTGGACACGAGGGTTGGCGAAGCTTAATCGACAGGTGGGTAAGTGGGTAATGGGTCAGGGAGTGTTACAGTTATTGCATGACTGGGTTGATGTTTCGTGTGCCGGGTTATTTCATAGAGACGGGGTTCATTTGTCAGACGTGGGTTGGGATCTTCTGCTCGATGATTTTGCATCGGGATGTGAAAGAGTCCTGGCCTCACGGTGATAGTCGCAGCACAATTTGCGGGGGGGGGGGGGGGGGGGGGCTGTATGAATACAGTCCTGTGGCGGATCTCCCGAGCTACTGGGTGCTGGGGCTCATCCAGCGATGAGCGGAGGGCCAGCTGGGAGCTGTGTCTTGGGGTCTACTGACCTGGTTAAAGGGGCATGAGGTCATGCCACCCCTCAGACTCTTGCTGTTCATGGTGGGGTTGGGGGCCATTTATTGATGATTACACCAGGTAGCTCGGGAGGAGCTGGCAGATTTTGTTATATGAAGTTACTGTGTTATGGATGTTAATTTATGCAAATGAATTTAGTTGCTGTTGATTAATAAATTGAGCTGCGGCTATATTCCAAGTTTGTGTGTGGTTTCAGTTATTGGGACAAGGATAAGGGGAGGTGGGGTGTTGGGACGGCGGCAGGGGCTATCCAGATCCTGCTGTTATATGGAGCCCATTGACTGCATTTGTTAACAAGTAATAAGGATATTGTAATTGTTGCTTTTCTTTCTTAGATTTCCTTACACATCCAGGGTGGGGGGAGGGGAGGGAGGGATATTTTAAAGGTTTAAATAGATGAGTATATTTTTGTAATAAAAATATGATTTAAAGTATTAATAGTTGAATGATAGGGGGGAAATGGTTGTTTCATTATATTTTGTATATTAAGGTGCATTTTATGCAAGCTTTTCATGTTATAATTTCTGTAATGCACTGCCATTGTTTAAAATTCAATAAAGTTAAAAAAAAAAAAAATTCTAGTTCTCTTGAATGCAAAAAAAGAATTACTGTATTTGTTGGAAATCAAAAATTGAGAAAAATAGTTCTGGAGAAAGATGGTATATAGGAAACAGAAATAGGAATAATCAGGAAATTTAATTTATCCCAGGACAAGCAGGCAGCATATTCTTGACTGATGGGTGACGGCACCGACGGAGCCCCGGTACGGACAATTTTAGAGTGATTGCACTCTAAGAACTTGGAAAGTTCTAGTAGGCCGCACCGTGCACGCACGAGTGCCTTCCCGCCCGACGGAGGCGCGCAGTCTCCAGTTTCTTAGTTTTCGCGGAGCTAAGAAGACGCGTTCTTTTCAAGAATTGAGAAAAATAGTTCTGGAGAAAGATGGTATATAGGAAACAGAAATAGGAATAATCAGGAAATTTAATTTTTCTCCAGTCCATTTTAGACTTTGTTACACTGGCTATAAGACTGAGGTCAATTTTGAAAGACACTTCCATGTATGTAGAAAGGGGGGGGGGGGGCTGAAAATTGCTCACCAAATAAGAAAGTACAGTTGTGCATATATAAGTAACCCCAAGATTCTCTATATGGCGCTCATAGTTACATGCGCAAATTTGGATGTGTACCCAATTTGCGCACGCAGTTAATTGAGTAATAAGAGCGCCAATAACTGGGTGCTCACAATCAATTACTGGTGTCAACTGGCAACACTTTGGATTTATGCACACATCTCGCTTCGCACTAAACTATAAAAAAAAGTGTGCACACATTTTTTAACTTGTAATTGCAGAGGGGGCAGGGCCTGGGAGGTGCTTAGCAGTAGCAGCATAGCCAGACAGCCAATTTGGGATGGGCCAGTGGCATGCCTAGGGTACGTGACACCTGTGGCTGATCAATTTTTAACACCCCAATGTAAAAAAAAATTGGAGGAGCTCCCCCTAGAACCCTTTGCAGGGCCATATTTTGGATTTGCCGGTACTTGGAGGGCCTCAGCAAAAATAGTTAATGTTTTATTAAAGAAATGACAATTTTGCATGAGGTAAAACTCTTTATAGTTTCTAAATCTTTCCTTTTGGCTAAGTCTTAATAATAATATTGTAATTTATAGCTAAAGAGACATATGATCAAGAAACTGTTTTATTTTATTTTTGTGATTATGATAAACATACCGAGGGCCTCATAATAGTACCTGGCGGGCCGCATGTGGCCCCCTGGCCAGAAGTTTGAGACCACTGCCCTAGAACCTGACCCCAGGACGGATGCCTTCCTACCCGAAGGAAAGCTATTCAAAACCTGGACAAAGTGCCGGGTTTTGAAAAGCTGTCAAGGGAAATCTAGACATCTGGTAACCCTATGTAAACTGTATAGATGTTATGCCAATGTGGTATATCAAATGTTAAATAAACTTGGAAACTCGGATGTCACTACCTGACCCACCTTATGGAACTCTCTCCCTCAATATCTTCGTGATGAACTTCAACTACCAAAATTTAAGATCAATCTCAAAACTTTCCTTTTTCAAGATGCATACGATAAATCCTAATCTTAAAATCATCTTTTTTTTTTTCTTTTTTTTTTTTAGAGCAGTCCACCTTCTTCTTTATTATGCCCCCACCCCTTATGTGTCATCCCCTTTCCCCTCTATATCCTTTTTTCTTCTTTAATTATGTAACTTTTTCCCACCTCCCCATCTTTCCTCACTTTCTAGTTTGTCTGTAAATGTCATACTTGTTCACTCTATCTACTCTTTTACACTCTCTTTTATTTCTCTCTACTCTATATTAAATTCTGGTTTTTTTTTATAATTGTAAACCGGTCAGATATTCATTTTATGATCGGGATATGAAAAACTAATAAACTTGGAAACTTGGAAGTGATTTCAGAGGGGAGCCAGGACCAGGGAAGTTGCTCACGTTGGCGGATGTAAAGAGGTATGGAGGGGGGAAGGGAGAGCATAAGTGTGATGTGGGGGGGGGGGGGGCAGAGAGGTGCCAGTGCCCCCACCAAGATGGCACCCAGGGCGGGGCAGCCCCTGCCCTCCCTCTTACTATGCCACTGAATTGAAGCTAGTTCCCTAGGATCAGAGGCCACCTCACTATTAGGCTACTCCTGCACTACTGTTCCTCTGACCTCAGCAAGTGCAGAACATGGAGGCTTACACATGACTGTTTTGCACATCTGCTGGGCACTTTAAACTAAACTAAACCTTAAGTTTGTATACCGCATCATCTCCATAAAGATAGAGCTCGGCACGATTTACAGGTAAATTCAATAAATGAGGGAAGGACATAATAAGAAATTAGAAGTTATGAAGAGGATAGATAGCTTTACATTTTAAATAGATAGCTTTACGTTATGGGGGAAAAGCCAGGTTTTCAAATGCTTTCGGAATAATTGGAATGAGCCTAGGTTCCGCAGCGGAGCAGGGAGGTTATTCCAAAGTTCAGTGAATTTGAAGAAAAGGGATTTCCCTAATTTACATGCATACATGATGCCTTTTAATGAGAAAGAGAAAGAGAAAAAAAGAAGAGAGAGAAAGAAAAAAAAAAAAGGAGAGAGAGAGGAAGTGAAAAAAAAGGAGAGAGAGAAAAGAGAGAGAGGAAGAGAGAGAGAAAAGAGAGAGAGGAAGAGAAACTAAACTAAACCTTAAGTTTGTATACCGCATCATCTCCATAAAGATAGAGCTCGGCACGGTTTACAGGTAAATTCAATAAATGAGGGAAGGACATAATAAGAAATAGAAGTTATGAAGAGGATAGCTAGCTTTACATTTTAAATAGATAGCTTTACATTTTGGGGAAAAGCCAGGTTTTCAAATGCTTTTGGAATAATTGGAATGAGCCTAGGTTCCGCAGTGGAGCAGGGAGGTTATTCCAAAGCTCAGTGAATTTGAAGAAAAGGGATTTCCCTAATTTACCTGCATATATGACACTTTCCCTATTAAAGTGCCCACAGACTTTCCATGCATCTCATTTGCATAGGATTTCCTTTGAGCATCAATCGCTACTCCTCATCAATCACTATTCCTCATCAAGCTAAGTTCAGCCATGGCTATTAAGGATAATTTTTGGCCATGGCCCCTTAGTGAGATTTGTAGGAATAATTAAGCTACTGAGCCTGGTCAATGTCTTCAAAAGTTTTAATGTAGTTGGCAAATTCCTTGCTTAGCTATCTACCCCCTTGTTGGTAATGAAAGGCACTATATAAATCCCCAAACACAGAGGTGTATGAGAAGCAAACAATCTGAGCATTCCTGCTGAGAGCTCTATGTTTCTGAAAACGCAATAGTATTTTTATTCCAGGTTCCCTCAGTTACAGGTCTGAAGCGCAAATGAAACATTCAGTTTCCAGCGTGGCGTCCAGAGTCTTAGAGACAGTTTAAAGCCCTAGACACTTGCAAATCATTTTATCTTTATGTGTTTCTGGTGCTAATGCTGGCCATCTGCAAACACAGGAATCCGCGTCCTGGCAACCACTGCAGGAGACCGTCCGTTGCTAACAACAGCAAACGGAATGCAGCAGAAGAAGGAGGCACTAGGGGCTTTCATCGTGTATTAATGCAAACAGAAACTTTTTTTTGTTTTGTTTTGATAAAACAGCTTGTTCAGATGCTTTCGGAAAGACAATGGCTATATGGTTTTATGCTAATGCCCCATGATTAATAAACTGAAGCAAAAAACGTCTAGGACGGTGTCTCTCAAATTGTGTGCCCCAAAGAGATTCTGGGTGTGCCACGAGAGATTCCAGACTTTTACTCTATTTTTAAAAATTCCCTTCCATAAGTATACACTACAATGGATGACATGTACGTCACATACACAAGAGTCTGTCAATAATATGAGCGTCTGTGTGTGTGTAAGGATACAACTGCCCAGACAAGCATCATTCTTTGACATGATTGGTCCTTGAAAACTAACCGCAAATAATTATATTTTTATTTTTTATGCAGTAGTTATCCTAACTTGAGCAATCAAGGCTTTGTTACCGTTTGGGTCTTCATATCTTATCTTTGCAATCTTGGATTTTCAGCTCTGACAGAAATTAAATCAAAATAAAAGAGAATGACTGCAGATGGTGGATGATGAAATGTATGTTTGCTTGTCGACTATCGAGCCGTGTTTTGAGTTAATTTGCACTCAAAAACAAGCACATTCATCACATTGATTAGCAGTTCTATTCTATCTACTTTTACAAAACCGTGAAAGTGGTTTCTAGTGCAGGCCAGCGCTGAATGCTCTGTGCTGCTCCTGACACTCATAGGAACTCTATGAGTATCGGGAGCAGCACCGGCCTGCGCTAAAAATCGCTTTCGTGGTTTTGTAAAAGGTGGGGTTAGTTCACCGTGGATTGTGAACCATTGCAGGTGGACCTTAGGAAATTGGAAGACAGGGCATCCAAATGGCAGATGAAATTTAATGTGGACAAATGCAAAGTGATGCACATTGGGAAGAATAACCTGAATCACAGTTACTGGATGCTAGGGTCACCTAGGGGATTAGCACCCAAGAAAAGGATCTGGGTGTCATCGTAGACCAGGGGTGCCCAATAGGTCGATCGCGATCGACCAGTAGATCACCAAAGCAAAGTGAGTCGATCGCAGAGCCCATCCTGGGCTCTGTGATAGATTCACTTTGTCATGGCGATCTACTGGGCCAATCAGCCTTCCTCTCCCCGAAGTCAATTCTGCCATTGAAGAGGAAGTTCTGGCCAGCCAATCACTGCCTGGCTGGGCCGGAACTTCCTCTCCGACGGCAGAATCGGGGAGAGGAATGCTGGTCGGCCCGACGCAGGGAAGCAGGGAGAATTTGGGGCGGCAGTGGCTTTGGGGCCTGTTATCCGATGGCGGTGGCTTGGGGGCCTGTTCCCCGATGGCAACAGCAGTGGCAGTGGCTTGGGGGAGGGCAGAGAGAAAGAAAGAAAGAGGGCAGGCCGGGAGACAGAAGGAAAGAAGAGAAACGGAAAAAAAAGGGGGCATGAAGAGAGAAAAAAAGAAAGGGAGGCAGGGAGAGAGGAAGAAAAAGTTGGGGGAGGGAATGAGGTCTGGAGGCAAGGAAGCATACAGGCTGAAAGAAGAGAAGAAAGATTGGATGCACAGTCAGAAGAAGAAAGTGCAACAGAGACTCATGAAATCACCAGACAACAAAGGTAGGAAAAATGATTTTATTTTAAATTTAGTGATCAAAATGTGTCTGAATTTATATCTGCTGTCTATATTTTACACTATGGTCCCCTTTTACTAAACCGCAATAGCAGTTTTTAGCGCAAGGAGCCTCTGAGCGTCGAGAGCAGCGCTGGGCATTCAGTGCTGCTCCCTGCACTAAAAACTGCTATCTTGGTTTAGTAAAAAGGGAGGAGGGGTATTTGTCTATTTTTGTATGGTTGTTACTGAGGTGACAGTGCATAGAGTCATCTGCTTTGACCTCTTTGAAAAAAATCCAGGAATAGGAATAATTAACATTTTCTATGCGTACAGTGTGCTTTGTGGTTTTTTTAAATTTTATTGTTGGTAGATCATTTTGACTTGGTCATTTTAAAAGTAGCTCGCAAACCCAAAAAGTGTGGGCACCCCTGTCATAGACAATACAATGAAATCTTCCACCCAATGTGTGGCGGCGGCCAAAAAAGCAAATAGGATGCTAGGAATTATTAAAAAAGGGATGGTTAACAAGACTAAGAATGTTATAATGCCCCTGTATCGCTCCATGGTGTGACCTCATCTGGAGTATTGCATTCAATTCTGGTCTCCTTATCTCAAGAAAGATATAGTGGTGCTAGAAAAGGTTCAAAGAAGAGCGACAAAGATGGTAGAGGGGATAGAACTCTCGTATGAGGAAAGACCAGTAGCGTACTAAGGGGGGGCAGGGGGGAGGTCCGCCCCGGGTGCAAGTCCTGAGGGGGTGCTCCCGGCCTTGCCGTTCAGTCCCCCCACCCCCGAAGGACCGCTCGCCCCCCTGGCCTCCCTGCACCACCTATGAAGCAGCCCGCAGCGGGATCGCGATGTCAACAATCTCTGAGCTGCTTCGGAGCTGCAGGCCTTCAAAGGGGAGACAGGCAGGCAGGCCTTCAAAAGGGGGACAGGCCTTCAAGGGGGGGGACAGGCAGGCAGGCTTTCAAGGGAGGGACAGGCCTTCAAGGGGGGGACAGGCCTTCGGGGGGGTTCAGGCCTTCAAGGGGGGGGGACAGGCCTTCAAGGGGATCAGGCAGGCAGGCAGGCCTTCAAGGGGGGGTGCAGGCCTTCGGGGGGGAGTGCAGGCCTTCAGGGGTGGGATGCAGACCTTTAAGGGGGGACAGGCCTTCAGGGAGGGGGGGCTCTGGTGTAGAAATACACGGAGGGAATGGGGGGGTTCAAAGAGACGCGCATATGCCGGACTTTGGGTGGGAAGAAATAATGGGTCTGAAAATAGAGAAGAGGGAGAGAGATGATGGACCATGGTTTTTAGAGAGGGAAGGAACAGAAAGGGAGAGAAGTTGGACACAAGGGATGGTGTGGTGGGGGGGATAGAGATACTGGATAGGAGGGTAGTTGGGAAAAGAAAGGGAGAGATAGTGGACCCTGGGGTGGTGGGGAAAGAGGGAGAGATGTTGGT
This sequence comes from Geotrypetes seraphini, assembly GCF_902459505.1. Taxonomy (NCBI): domain Eukaryota; kingdom Metazoa; phylum Chordata; class Amphibia; order Gymnophiona; family Dermophiidae; genus Geotrypetes; species Geotrypetes seraphini. Next base: position 219,116,555 of record NC_047086.1, read on the forward strand.
GAAAGGGTAGTTAAGAAAAGATGGATCTGTGGAGGGAGACAAAAAAAGGATAGATGCCAGACCTCCTGGGGAGGGAAGGGAAATGGGGAGGACAGAGATGGCAGATGGATGGTTAGCATGCAGAAAGAAGGAAGAAGGAGACCCTGGCAAGCAAGTTATCAGAAGACAACCAGAGCCTTGGACCAACAAGATTTGAAAAATAACCAGACAACAAAAGGTAGAAAAACTAATTTTATTTTCTGTTTTGTGATTACAATATGTCAGATTTGAAACGTGTATCCTGCCAGAGCTGGTGTTAGACCGCAAACGTGAGCTAGGATTTAACAGAGAGGAAAAGTCCTTTTTGTTTCTTTATTTTATTTACACCATCTCGCCAGTGTGGTTAGGAGAAGCCAAAGGGGGGTGAAAAAGCTATAAAATAAACCCACCAGGATGTTTGAAAAAAACAAACAAACACCCAATTGGGCAGGAAAGTTGAATCGAAAAACCAATTCAATAGGCTGAATCGAATCGAAAAATTTTTTTTTTTTTCTTGAATCAGGCAGCACTAGTTTGCGCTACTGTCTTAGACTTTAGGACCTGGGATTGGAGAGAGATGGCATCCTCAGTACTTTATAATGCAAGTGAAACGAGGATTTGGTCAGACTTTTGAAGGGTCTGCAGAAGAAAAATATTGTATAGGCCAGGGACATGAGACAGCAGGAAATGGGAACTTTTCTTCCTTCTATTTTTGTGAATGGCAAGGCTGAGGATGTCAGAGAGTTCATATAAGAAAATATAATAATGTGTTTTATAAAGTTTATAAGCATTGCTGGCCTACCCGGTGAGGTGTTCCTAATGGTGGTGGTGGTGGTGGCGGCAGTGTGTCAATGTGTTGAGAGGAAGAGGTGGTCTGGGAAATTCTGCTGAGCAAACTCCGGGCCCATTTCCACCCCCCAGTTAGTCCACACCACTCAACTGGTTCACACACTGAGTGGGTCTTTGGGTGTTGTGCCTGGGTAGTTGTTTTGGGATCTCTTCCAGTGGTTTGTCAGTATCTCCTTGTGGTCCAAGGAAGGAAACTTTGTTAACCTTAGCATTGACCTTCAGAATATGTTTGTAACAGCGCTGCTTGTGTGGCATTAGGCTATGTAGTGATTGAAAGAAAAAAACAGACCTTTGCACATTTTTGCACTATATGGTGGGTGTATGAGGAGATTCACATTTCCTGCACAGCTAAGTCCTTGTGAAGTTACCTTGTTCTTTCTGTATTTGACATCTAGCAAGGTCTCTGTTTGGAAGGAAAGATCTAAGCTTAAAAATGAAGTGGCCAGAAATTATGGTAAAAGCAGATAGCATTGCTGATTTTAAGAAAGGTTTGGACAAATTCCTGGAGGAAAAGTCCATAGTCTGTTATTAAGACATGGGGGAAGTGTCTGCTGGCCCTGGATCAGTGGCATGGAATGTTGCTACTCTTTGGGTTTTGACCAGGTACTAGTGACCTGGATTGGTTATCATGAGAATGGGCATGATGGACCATTGATCTGACTCAGTTAGACTGTTCTTATGTTATGTTCTCATCTGTAGGGGCCTTTGTTTTCAATAATAATAATAATAACTTTATTTTTGTATACTGCAAATACCACAAAATAGTTCAGAGCGGTTCACAATGCAAGAGACTGTACATATACAGCGAAGATACAGAGAATCAATTATCACAATATGCAGCGAAAATACAGGGAATCAATTATCACAATGTCGGGGACAAGGCGGTTCAGAGCGGTTCGCAATGCTGTTAAAGTTTGGGGAGACTGGCCGGAAGGGGTTAGAAAAATTTATCAAAGAGGTAAGATTTGAGGGATTTTCTGAAGGATTGGTAGGATGAGGCAGGTGAGATGAGGGAGGTCAGGCAGTCATTCCATCTGCCAGTTTGGAAGGAGAGAGTTCTGTCGAGGAATTTCCTGTAGTTGCATCCCTTTGGAGATGGGTAGGCAAACAGATTGATACTGCGTGTGCGGTTGGTACCTGGGAAAGCAAAGTGGTGTGACAGGTATATTGGGGATGAGCCAGTTAAGGTTTTGAAGCAGAGGCAGGCGAATTTGAAGATGACCCTGGCTTCTATTGGTAGCCAGTGGAGTTTTCTGTAGAAAGAGCTAATATGATCTGACTTTTTGAGGCCAAAGATGAGGCGGGCGGCGGTGTTTTGAATGAGTCTCAGACGTTTAATGGTTTTCTTGTAGGAGCCCAGGTATATGATGTTGCAGTAATCCAAGGTGCTTAGGACTAGGGATTGGACCAGCAGTCTGAAGGAGGGGAAATTGAAGTAGTGTTTGATGGTACGGAGTTTCCAGAGGGTGTGAAAGCATTTTTTGACCTGGGCATTGGTGTGTTCTTCGAAAGTTAGGCAGTGGTCTAGGATGACTCCAAGAATTTTGATGGTGGGATTGATTGGGTAAGTACAGGGCCGCCATCAGAGCAGTACTACCAGTCCTGCATTCAGGGGCCCGGAGGTGACAGGGGGCCTGGGCTCCCCCAGGGTCCCAGTGTTCCCTCTAAGGCAGCGGTCTCAAACACGCGGCCCGCATGTGGCTCTCCAGGTTTTATTTGCGGCCCGCGGTCTGGAGGCATCATTCTCTTCCTTTTGGAGCAGCAGCCGGCTCATTCGTTCAAAGCCGCGGGTTGGCGGCTCCTTGCGCTATCCACTCCTGCATCGGAAGCCTCTCTGATGTCACAACATCAGAGAGGCTTCAGACACAGGCGCGGATCTTGCAAGGAGCCGCCACCCGCGGCTTTGAACGAATGAGCCGGCCAGACACGCTGCTGCTCCAGTGGCGTACCAAGGGGGGGGGGGGCGGACCACTGTTCTCCCTAGAATGCGGCTCGCCTAGAGCAGTGGTGCCCAATCTGCTTCCCTTCCCTTCTCACTGCTGCCATCAGGGATCAGGCTGGCACCGTGTTCTTTGATCTCCCTGCTTCTCTTCCCTAACTCTCGCGGCCCGACGTCAATTCTCGAGAGGACGTTAATTCTGACGTCGAGAGGACGTTCTGGCTAGCCAATCGCTGCCTGGCTGCCCGGAACGTCCTTTCCGACGTTAGAATTGACGTCGGGCGGCGAAAGTTGGTCGGCCCCGTGCAGAAGAGAAGCAGGGAGATGACTTGTTCCCGATAGCGGCAGCAGCAGCAATCTATTTCGCGGCGGTGGTGGCATGGGGGAGGCAGGAAGGAAGAAAGAAAGAAGGTGTGTGGGGGGGGGGACAGGGAGCCAGAAAAAAAAGCAAAAAATGGGGCACGGAGGAAGGAAGGAAGAAAGAAAGAAGGGGGGGGACAGGGGACCAGAAACAAAGCAAAAAAATGGGGCACAGAATCAGAGAAAGACAGACATAGAGAAAGAAAGAAAAAGTTGGGGGAGGGAATGAGGTCTGGAGGAGAGGAAGCATACAGGAGGCTGAAAGAAGGGAAGAAGTATTGGATGCACAGTTAGAAGAATAAAGTGCAACCAGAGACTGATGAAATTACCAAACAAAGGTAGGAAAATGATTTTATTTTCAATTTAGTGATCAAAATGTGTCTGAATTTATATATGCTGTCTGTATTTTGCACTATGGCCCCCTTTTACTAAATCGCAATAGTGTTTTTTAGTGCAGGGAGCCTATGAGCGTCGAGAGCAGCGTTGGGCATTTAGCGCAGTTCCCTGCGCTAAAAACTGCTATTGTGGTTTAATAAAAAGGATGGGGGGTATATTTGTCTATTTTTGTATGGTTGTTACTGAGGTGACAATGCATAGAGTCATCTGCCTTGACCTCTTTAAAAAACCCAGAATAGGAATGATAATTAACATTTTCTCAGCGTATAGTGTGCTTTGTGTTTTTTAATTTTATTTTTGGTAGATCATTTTGACTTGGTCATTTTAAAGTAGCTCGCAAGCCCAAAATGTTTGGGCATCTCTGAGCTAGAGCGTTGAAACTGTGTATTTCTATTTTATCCCCCCTTTTACAAAACTGTGGAGCGTTTTTTAGCGCCAGCCATGGTGGTAGCAGCTCTGATGCTCAGAATTCTATGAGCGTCAGGGCTGTTACCACCATGGCTAAAATCCACACTACAGTTTTGCGAAAGGGGGAGGGGGTTCGTTTGTGATGACATATTCCATACTAGGTAAAGATGTTTTCTGTGTTCTGTGTGTTTGAAAGACATGGTTTTCTGTTAGGATTGACGATGTAGGATTGATCTGTGCTGGTCTGGCTTGTTTAGTTTTACAATGGGTGTATTGATGTACTGCTCACTGCAATATATAAGATGCTGCCTTTTCCTAGGTACTCATGTGTGACGTGTGGTTTGTTACTAAAAATCATGTTTTTCTTACAGATGGAGGGGTGGCAAAAAATGATGGGCCCCGGGTGTTACATATGCTAGGTACGCCACTGTATGTAAAGATACCAGAAAGCTGGCGTAGCAAAAACTTTAAGTAAATTGTTATTCTTCTAAGTTTTGAGCATTTAACCCTCCCACAATCTCACGGGCACTCGTTTCAAGTTTCAAGTTTATTGAGATTTTGATTTAAACGCAATATCAAATATTTTCAATGCGTATAACAAAAATAAATTTGGGGAAATAAATAAAACCATTTGAACAATAAACATACAAACATATCCATAGATGATTAAAAATACATAAGAAGTACAAGGATAAATTACATTTGTTTAAAAATGCGTCCTCCGTGCCTGCTCATAAATTTGTGGAGTATGTAACTTGTCGCTCATGCATATTTTTTTTTGCACACACCTCATCAATCCTTAGAGGAAACATTGGTCCTAGGCCACCATAGCACAAATTCCTGTATTATGCTTCTGCTGTGCACAACAATAAACAATAAACACTGCTGTCATACTTTTTTTTGTCCCCTGCCGATTTCCTGATAGCACCCCCCCCCCGGACAAAAGTGGGGGGGAAGGGGTGCGTGGGGGGGGCCCCAATAGGATTGCTCAGTAAGGGGCCCAGAAATTTCTGATGGCGGCCCTGGGTAAGTAGCTCCGTTGAGTTGCAGGGTGGTGGTCGTTAATTTGTGATTGGGACTTGCAAGGAAGAATTTAGTTTTTTCTGGATTTAGTTTTAGTTTGAACCGAGTGGTTCAGTGTTCGACCATGGTGAATGTTGTTCTGTTTCTTGTGATAATGAGGAGATGGGGATGACGATTGTAATGTCATCTGCATAAATGTAGGATTTCAGATTTCTGTCCGATAGCATGTGTCCCAGTGATGCCATGTAAATATTGAACAGGGAAGGAGATAGGGGGGGAGCTTTGGGGAACTCCACAGGGGTTGCACCAGGTGTGAGAGAAGGTTCCTTCATTGTGTACTTGGCAGGTGTGGTTTTTTAGGAAGCCTGTGAACCAAGTTAGTACATGTCCCTAGATGCCCATAGAGTCGAGGCAGCTAAGCAGAATGTCATGGTCTATGAGGTCAAATGCGCTGCTGAAATCAAACTGGAGTAGCAGTGCACTATTTCCCAGGGAGAATAGTTGGAGGAGGTAATCGGTTAGTGATGCTAGGATGGTTCGGTGCTGTAGTTAGAGCGGTATCCTGACTGGGAGTCATGAAAAATGTTGAACTTCTCTAGGTATGACATGAGGTCATGATTGACTAGACCTTCCATAATTTTGAGGAAGAGGGGTATGTTGGCAATAGGTCTGTAGTTGGTGGCTGAGGAGAGTGGTTCTTTGGGGTTTTTGATAAATTGGAGATACGAGGATGTGGCCGAGTTCCAGCAGGAAGTAGCCGGTGGACATGCAGAGGGTGATCCAGTTGAAGAGTTCAGCTTTGAAAAGGGGGGAGCTGTTTTCATGATGGAAGGGGAGCAGTTATCTAGTAGGCAATTGGATTTGGAGTATTTAGTGTATAGCTTGAGAAATAGGTTCCAATCTGGGTTTTTGAAGCGATTCCAGGTCATGTCGGTGGTTGAACCTTCATTTTCTAGGGTGGGTAGATAGATTGATGGGCTAGTGCTTGTTGTTGCAAGAGATGTTTTTAGGTTATGGATTTTTTTTGGCGAAGTGGTCGGCTAGATATGGCATGGAGGGTGGAAGATCTGTGGGGGAACTTTTTTGTGAATCAATGTCAAATAAGGAGTTGACAAGTCTGAAGAGTTTATGGCTGTTCAGGGATGGGGTGTTGATTGATTGGGAGTAATATCTGGAGCATTTTTCTTTGATTCTTCTTTTGTACTCAATAACTTTTATGCGCCAGGAGTATCTGACCGAGTCTGCGCCCTATTTGCACCAAATTCTTTCTAGTTTGCGCACTTCTCGTTTCAGAGCTTGAAGGTCGGCGTCATACTTTAATGTATTTTTTTTTCTGGGAACTTATCAGTGTTTTTTATAATGGAAGAGAATTAATGTGTGTGGAATGGGAGGGGGGGGGTAACTAATTTCTTCAGCTAAATAATTCAATCCACCTCAACCAGACATAGGAGAACTCAGGCACCATTCACATACCCTCCAACCAAAATCGTGAAAAGAAAAAAAACTGTACGACAACCTCCTAACACTCGACCCCCAACTCTACAACCTATTGACCTCGACCACAAACTACAAAACCTTCAAAAAAGAAATAAAAACCCTTCTATTCAAAAAAACACATAAAACCGAACTAACACAATCAGAACTGTCCTAAGCATCATCTGCAACTACTCCATATGTACTTCTGATGTCATGACAATTCAGACCTAATTTATGTTATGTTTGGATTAATGGTTACATATATGAGGTTCAATAAAAGAAAATTTTCAGTGCCTGTTTCTATTATGACCATTTATTTTTCATGATTATTACAAAAAATATTTTTTTACATGGGGGGGTGGCAAAAAATGATGGGCCCCGGGTGCCACATACCCTAGGTACGCCACTGGGAAAGACTAAAATGGGTAGGGCTCTTCAGCTTTGAAAAGATACGGCTGAGAGGAGATATGATTGAAGTCTACAAAATCCTGAGTGGAGTAGAACAGGTACAAGTGGATCGATTTTTCACTCCGTCAAAAATTACAAAGACTAGGGGACACTCGATGAAGTTACAGGGAAATACTTTTAAAACCAATAGGAGGAAATTTTTTTTCACTCAGAGAATAGTTAAGCTCTGGAACGCATTGCTAGAGGATGTGGTAAGAGCGGATAGCGTAGTTGGTTTTAAGAAAGGTTTGGACAAGTTCCATAGTCTATTATTGAGAAAGACACGGGGGAAGCCACTGCTTGCCCTGTATTGGTAGCATGTAATATTGCTACACCTTGGGTTTTGGCCAGGTTCTAGTGACCTGGATTGGCCACCGTGAGAACAGGCTACTGGGCTTGATGGACCATTGGTCTGACCCAGTAAGGCTATTCTTATGTTCTTATAATTAACCCATACATAGCTTAAAGAACTTTAAATAAATAACTCTCAAATTAATTTTTTTTTTTTGGTTTTGCAATTTTATAATTTAAATTATAACATGCAGCAAAAAACATTTGTTCCGTTTAGTGTGCTGGAGCTATGAAAGTTTGAGAGACACTGGTTTAGGAGGTAATCTGTCCCAGTGGACTCACAATCTATCTAATGTACCTGGGGCAATGGGAGATCAACTGGCCTGTTTAGGGTCACAGGGGACAATGTGGGCTTGAACCCACAACCACAGGGTGTTGCTGCTGTATTTATAATCCCTGCACCACACTTTCAGACATCGTATGGTAGAAAATACTAAGGCAACCATTGTCTGATAGAGATGGCAAAACACAGTTAACAAAGCATAGGAAAAACATAAAATGAGAAAACACGGTATGGTGAGACAAAGCATGCTGAGATAGAATAGCAGAATAAAGCACGGCAGACAGAGTGTTACAAGCATGGTTGACAAAGTGAGACATGACTTGGCAAAATACGGTAAGGTAAATGTGCATAGCATGGAAGATATGGTACAGTAAACATTGAGTGGCAAACATGGTATGAGAGATTGTTGCATGGTAAATATAGTATGGCATTGTAGGCCCACAGCTCAGATTCTGTTTTATGTGGCACATCAAGCTTTATGGACTTTTTATAAGGTGACCAAATTGACAAAGTATGTGTTGGACTTGATATTTCAAGGTGGGGTCCTTTAAGCACATGCTGTTTTCATGCTTTGGTGAGGGTAGGAGACACTCCTGTGTCCTCATCTCTGCCCCACCCCACCACACTCGTGCCTTCCCTTCCCATTCTGTACCTCTTTAAATCTTCGCCAGCGCGAGCAGCTTTTCTGGCCTGCTGCTCATGCCGGCGTTGGCTTTCCCTCTGACATCACTTCCTGATCTCATGACCCAGAAGTGATTTCAGAGGGAGTCAGACCGGCGCGAGCTGCAGGCCAGAGTACTTGCTCGCACTGGTGAAGATTTAAAGAGGTTGGGAAGGGAGGGTATAAGCATGCCATGGGGTGGAGAGGTGCTGGCACTCCCACCAGGATGGCGCCCAGGGTAGTCTGCCCCTCTGCCTCCCCTTACCATGCTATGCATCTCATCTGCATATGATTATCCTTGAAAGTTAAGAAAATTTTAAAATTTCAGGTTATGTTCACTTATAATATTTTTATAAATTTTATTTCTATTAATTTATTAAATCTTTACAAGTACGTTCACGTACAATTTAAGGTCAGCGGCATTGTTCTCTATTTTGCAAGGGGACAAAGTTAAATTATTTGATGTATTAATGGAGATAGCGATGCAACATATCATAACAGAATGAAGAAACATTTCTGCATTATCTGTGCATGCCTGGTAGAATGTGGTTTCTTTGGTTTGGAAGTTTGAAGAAGTTGCTGCTCTTAAAAAGCATTGCTTATCTTTTTTTTTAAAGGATTTATGGTGTATTGGATGATTTTTGTCAGACTGGTGTATACGTTTAATTGGGTCTCAGCTATTGTTTGTGTCCTGAAGGGACTGGAGGGGAGGGTCTTTGTTATTGAAAAGGTACAATAAAGAATTTAACTTGAAGCTCCTAATTTGAATTTTCAGCTGAAAACCTTACACATTCAGGGTGGGTGGGTTGGGGGAGGGGAATGTATTATTGTTTGCTATACTTAATTATCTATATTATTGAAATTAAATATGTACTTCTTCTTGTATTAGTTATGGGGAGGAGGGGGAAGAAAATGATTGTTGTTTTAAAAATTATTTGTGTATTTAAAGTGCGTTCTGTGTAGTGTTTATGTTTAAATTCATTGTATTGCACTGTTAACGTTTGAAAATTAATAAAGATTTACAAAAAAAGAAAATAAGGCACAAGTTTAGGAGTTTAGCTTTTAAAAATATCAAGCTTGTAGTATGAGAGGTACACTTTAGCATGAACTAGGCTTCTGTTCTAGGTCTGTGCAGCACAGCTGTCTCTGGGATGCAGTCATGTGACCATCAGGCAAGAAAGGAAGAACTAATGTCTGCTCTATCCTAGTTACTATGGGATCCATTGCCTAGCAACACCAGTGGCAGTCCTCCATGTTTCATACCAAATTAGCCCAGGCCCTCTCTCATACTAGGGAATAGATTCTATTCATCGTCAGAAAGGCAGGAAACAAAAGGCTCTAGTCTCTTTCTGCTGCCTTTACCTGTGAATGTTCACAATGTCCAACACCAGCTCTGGCAGATATACATCTCAAAAATTGGCATCACATATGCTAATCAATAAATTAGAAAATAAAAATTTTTTCTACCTTTGTTTGGTCATTTTATTTTTCAAATTGTGTTGGTCTCTTCTTTGGTTTCTGCTTTCTTCTATCTTCTCTTAATTCTCTTGCCGTGGTCTCCTTGTCCATTTTGTCATTTCTTCTCTCTCCATGTTGACCATTCATTTCTTCCCTATGTGTTCCTATCTGCCTTGTCCAGCATCTCCCCTGTGTCCCTACCTCTAGCCTTTCACCATGTTCAGCATCTCCAGTGTCCCTAGTCTTGCCCTAACCCAACATTACAATAATACATCATTTCCTAGGTTTAGCATGTTCCAGCAGTTATCGATGTCTGCCAGGAGTGTTTCTGTACTGTGGAATTCCTGAAGCCAGATTGGAAGGAGGAGAGGGTGTCTTGTTTCTCAACGAAGGTCTGGGAGGAGGAGAGGGCGTCTTGTTTCTTGATGAAGGTCTAGAGTTGCAATAGTACAGTCTTCTAGGATCTTGGAGATGAATAGAAGGTTGGAGATTGATCTGTAGTTACTGGGGTCATTTGGGTCTAAGTTGGGTTTTTCTTAGGATGATGGCTAATTTCCAGCTTTGTAGTACTATTCCTGGTGTGAAGGGAGGAATTTATTAGGGGAAGGATTGATTTAGTGAAGGCATCTTTTGTGGCCATCAGGAGGTTGGGTGGACGCTGATCAAAGATGGAGCCGGAGGGTCATAGTGTACTGATTGTTTTAGCGAGGTCATTGTGAAAAACTGGTTCAAAGTGACTTAGGGTTTCAGGTCTCAATTTTTTTTTTTTAATCTGGAGAGGGGTCGTTTGTCGTTTGGTGGGTTTTGGAATGTGAAATCAAGATACAAGCGTATACGGTCACATTTTTTTTCGTGGAGAGGATTTCAATGTCCAGGCTGGTTTGTAGGTTTTGGCAGTTTCCTTATGAGGCTGTCTGCAACTTTTATGTCAGTGTATAGAGTTTCCTAGATCTGTTTGGGAATTGTAGAAGTTTGGTATAATAGGCCTTTTTAGCTTTGTGGATAACTAATTTGTAATGTTCTAGTAACTTTTACCAATGTGTTTTGTCATTTTTGTCTTTGGATTTGCACCACTTTCTAGTGGATGGCCAGCTCAGTGAGGTTTAATCTGGCATGAGCCTCTCAGGTCTCATTTTGCACCTTTGTTTGCAGGCCATTCTATAAGCAAACCCACACCCAATGCATGTTACCCTAGGCCTGATAAAAAAAGGGGGTGCTTAAGATTGTTCAAAGAGAAAATGTTATTAAGAAGCAATTGAAAGCCGTTTTATGTGCCAAAGCATTTTGTTAGCTCTGTATAATACTGGGAGGAGACTAAGGGGCATGGAGACACAAGGGGACTGGGTGGCACGAGGGCTGAAGCTGAGGGCAATATAGGGGTGCCACAAGGCGAAAGGGATCAGACGGAGGCTCAAGGGATGATAGCCCAGGAGGGGGCCGATAGGGCTAGAAAACCCAGAGGAAAAGCGGGGAAGTGGGGTGGCGGGAATGTGGGGAAACCGAAAGCTACGAGGGTAAAGGCTGAGGGCAAAGCTACGAGGGTAAAGGCTGAGGGCAAAGCAGAAGCACAGGGAACAGGAGAACTGACCGAAGTTCAAGGGGAGGCGGCCCAGGTAAATACAGAGGTGGAGGAAAAACGACGGGACCTGCGGTGCTTGTACGCAAATGCAAGAAGCCTCATGGCCAAGATGGGTGAACTAGAGGTCGTGGCCAAGGGGGAAGACCTGGATATAATTGGAATTACAGAAACATGGTGGACAGAGGAGAATCAATGGGATGTGGCACTGCCGGGGTACAAGCTCTACAGGAGGGACAGGACACACAAGAAGGGGGGAGGCATAGCAATATATATAAAGGACTCTATCTACTCGGTCGGGATGGATATGGCAAAGAAGGCAGAGGGGCTGGAATCGCTATGGGTCAAATTGCCGGGAAACAAGGGTGCAGTCATAAAACTGGGGCTATACTATCGCCCACCTGGTACACCGGAAGGAGTCGGACACGACTTGGAAGCTGAACTGAGACAAGAATGCAGGACTGGAAGTGTAACAGTGATGGGGGACTTTAACTACCCAGGGATTGACTGGAGTATGGGTCACTCCAACTGCACTAGGGAAACAGGATTTGTAGAAGCTGTGAGGGACTGCTTCATGGAGCAACTAGTCAGGGAACCGACGCGAGGGAGTGCTACTCTTGACCTCATCCTAAACGGATTAGGGGGGCCTGCAAGAGGGGTAGAAGTGGGAGGACCACTAGGCAACAGTGACCACAACGTGATCAGATTCACATTAGAAAGGGGGACACCCACAGGAAGGAGGACCGCAACGACTGCGCTCAATTTCAGGAAAGGGAACTATGTTGCTATGAGGGAAATGGTGGGGAGGAAGCTCAGAAACATCCTTAGGATGGAGACTGTAGGAAGCGCCTGGACCCTATTCAGGGACACCCTGCAGGAAGCACAAAGAAAGTACGTCAGAAAAGGCGGCAAGAACAAGCGGTCAAAGGACCCGGTTTGGATCTCAACAGAAGTAAAGAGGGCAATAAATGACAAAAAAGTATCCTTCCGGCGATGGAAAAAGGACCCAACGGAGGAAAATCACCAGGCGCACAGGAAATGCCAAAAGGAATGCCACCGAGAGGTTAGAAAAGCAAAAGGGAAATATGAAGAGGGGCTGGCCAGGGAGGCGAAAAACTTCAAGGCATTCTTCAGTTACGTAAAGGGGAAGCGACCAGCAAGAGAGGAGGTGGGGCCGTTGGACGATGGGGATAGGAAGGGAGTGATTAAGGAGGATAAACAGGTAGCTGAGAGGTTGAACACGTTCTTCTCGTCGGTTTTCACGAGAGAAGACACATCTAATATACCGGACTCAGAGGAACTCATGAGCGGGGAACAGGCTGAAAAATTGGAACACATAGAGGTAAGTAAGGAGGATGTCCTCAAACAGATAGACAGGTTAAAATGCGGCAAATCGCCGGGCCCGGACGGGATCCACCCAAGGGTTCTGAAGGAACTAAGACAAGAAATAGCGGGCACAATCCAGCATGTTTGCAACCTATCCTTGAAAACTGAAGAGGTACCAGAGGACTGGAAATTGGCGAATGTCACACCTATCTTCAAGAAGGGATCGAGGGGTGACCCCGGGAACTACAGGCCGGTGAGCCTGACTTCAATTACAGGGAAGATGGTGGAAGCTATGATCAAGGACAGTATTTGCGAGCACATCGAGAGAAATGGCCTACTGAGAACAAGCCAGCATGGATTCTGTAAGGGAAGGTCATGCTTAACGAACCTTCTGTACTTCTTCGAGGGAATAAGCAGTCGGGTGGACAATGGGGAACCTATAGACATCATTTACCTCGATTTTCAAAAGGCTTTCGACAAGGTGCCACACGAAAGGCTGCTTAGGAAGCTGTGGAACCACGGGGTTGGAGGGGATGTGCACAGATGGATCAAGCACTGGTTGTCGGGTAGACTGCAAAGGGTCGGAGTGAAGGGCCAATATTCTGACTGGCAGGGAGTCACGAGCGGTGTGCCACAGGGATCGGTGCTGGGGCCGTTACTCTTCAACATATTTATCAATGACCTGGAAAAGGAGGCAAAGTGCGAGGTTATAAAATTTGCAGACGATACCAAACTGTGCGGTAGAGTTAGGTCCAGGGAGGAGTGTGAGGACCTGCAAAGGGACCTGGACAAGCTGGAAGACTGGGCAAACAAATGGCAAATGCGCTTTAACGTGGAAAAATGCAAGGTCATGCATATAGGGAAAAAGAACCCGTTGTTCAACTACAAATTGGGGGGGGGCATTGTTGGGAGACAGCAGACTTGAGAGAGACTTGGGTGTGCTGGTGGATGCATCACTGAAGCCATCTGCACAGTGCGCAGCAGCCTCGAAAAAAGCCAACAGGATGCTGGGCATCATAAAGAGGGGCATAACAACCAGGACGCGGGAAGTCATCATGCCATTGTATCGAGCGATGGTGCGTCCACATCTGGAATACTGCGTTCAGTATTGGTCGCCGCACCTCAAGAAGGACATGGCGGTACTTGAGAGAGTCCAAAGGAGAGCAACGAAACTGGTAAAGGGGCTGGAACACTGCCCATACGCCGAGAGATTAGATAGGCTGGGGCTCTTCTCTCTGGAAAAAAGGAGGCTCAGGGGAGATATGATAGAGACCTTCAAGATCATGAGGAGCATAGAGAGGGTGGATAGGGACAGATTCTTCAGACTGAAGGGGACAACAAGTACGAGGGGGCATTCGGAGAAACTGAAGGGAGATAGGTTCAAAACAAATGCAAGGAAGTTTTTTTTCACCCAAAGGGTCGTGGACACATGGAATGCGCTACCGGAGGAAGTGATCAGGCAGAGTACGGTACAGGGATTCAAACAGGGATTGGACGGATTCCTGAGGGATAAAGGGATCGTGGGATACTGAGAGAGATGCTGGGATGTAACACAGGTATAGAAAGCTAACCAGGTAATAAGTATAGAAACCCAACAGGTCGTGCATGTGCAAGACCGGAGGGTTAGGACTACGATGGGAAGATAGGACTTAAATGAGAAACCAAGGTGGCAAGGGAGCCCCTTCTGGTGATGCAGACAGGTCGTGACCTGTTTGGGCCGCCGTGGGAGCGGACTGCCGGGCAGGATGGACCTATGGTCTGACCCGGCGGAGGCACTGCTTATGTTCTTATGTTCTTATGCATTTTGTGGTTCATAGAGGATAAACATTTTTACGAGCATTATGTTAGGCCTGATAAAAAAAGGGGGTGCTTAAGATTGTTCAAAGAGAAAATGTTATTAAGAAGCAATTGAAAGCCGTTTTATGTGCCAAAGCATTTTGTTAGCTCTGTATAATACTGCATTTTGTGGTTCATAGAGGATAAACATTTTTACGAGCATTATGCTAGTTTTTGCGATTATATGTGGAAGAATAGGATAGGATGCATATATTATATCATGTTTGATATGTCCTGAATATGTATGTTTTCTACTGTTACCCGCTTAGGTGTTAAGCAGGGAAGACATTTTCTAAATAAAATAAAATAAATCATATATATTAACATATAAGAACATAAGAACATAAAAAGTTGCCTCCACTGGGTCAGACCAGAGGTCCATCGCGCCCAGCGGTCTGCTCCCGCGGCGGCCCATCAGGTCTATGACCTGTGAAGTGGTTCCTGTATGTATGTGGTGACCAAATATGGGCTGCTTCTGTGATATGTGCACCATTTAATTGGCTAACAAGCTATTTTATTTAGTTATTTAATCATTTATATACCACTTATGTTTACATTCAGGTACTTTATCATATTTCCCTAACTGTCCCGGCGGGCTCAAACTCTATCTAGTATACCTGGGGCAATGAGGGGATTAAGTGACTTGTCCAGGGTCACAAGGAGCAGTGAGGGATTTGAACCCACAACCTCAGAGTGCTAAGGCTGTAGTTCTAACAACCAATTATTGATGTTAATTAACACCAAGTTAAAATTTGCACCCACACCTGCTAAATGCTATTCTATAACACTGGGGGCCTAAATCCCCTTTTGTCCAACCCAAAAGGGGGTATGGGCAGCTCATGGGCATATTGAAACGTTGCGTGCAGTGTTAATAGAATATTGGATTTCCATGCTCCAAGTTGAATGCCAGGATTTACACCAGATTTGGCACCCAGAGTTGGGCACAGGAACCGGCGCTATGCATTACAAGGGGCCGCTGAAAAGTTCTCAGCCCAACCAACAAATCTGGGTCAGTCTCCATCGAGGGCTATACACCCAGTCCAATGATTTTCCACTTTCTTTGTTCCGCCAGAAAAATACAGAACAAAAAAATAGAAAATTGCTGGACTAAGTGAATAGCCCTCGATGGAGACTGTCCCCAACTTTGTTGGTTGGGCTAAGAACTTTTCAGCAGCCCCTCGTAATTCTATAAAGGTCACGAGCCCTTTAGAGAATAGCACTTAACGCCTATCTTTGATGGGGGCCATTTTTGAGCATTATTGATAGAATTCCACTCCCACCGAGCCCCATTTTACATAAAATGTAGAGACTGGAATTGAGATGTTCAGACTGAGATGTACTCAGTTCCAATGGTATTTCAGAAAAGGATATGTCCACGCACAGCCTTCCTTAAAAAAAAAAAACAAAACCTTGCAGGTGGTCATATGCATTTGCTGGCAAGTGAATAATATCAACAGAGGAAACTTCAATGAAGCTAATCCCCCTTACAACATCACACAAAACATATTCAGATTGTGTTAATCACCTCAGGAACAACACATGAATGTTTTACTTCCAGATACTTTGTTTAAAACAGATAGGGTTTTTTTGTTGGGGGGGGGGGGTTTGATGTGGTAATTATCACAGTGCTTCTCAACTCACTCCTTGGGGTACACCCAGCCAGGTTTTCAGGATATCCACAATGGACAGCATTTTCCCCCTTCACTTTCCTTCATGTGCAGCAATTTTCCCCTCTCCCCTTCCCTTCATGGTAAGCATTTCTTCCCTCTTCCCATCATGATAAGCATTTCTTCCCTCTTCCTTTAATGTGCAGCATTTCGCTCACTTTCCCTCTGTGGTATTCTCTCCTCCTCCCCACTCCCGTTCCCTCCTCTGCCTTCCCCTTTGGTCCAGTCTCTTTCCCCTCTGCTGTGAGTCTACAAACTTGCTGCAGCATCCAGATCAGACCTTCCTCTGGCTACTCTGAGGTTTTCCTTCTGCCACATCCCACCCATGCAGCAAAAATGAATTGATAACAGAGACTGGAAAGAATAAGGCCTGATCTAATCAATGCTGGTGACTGCAACAAGTTTGTAGACTTGTAGCAGAGAGGAGAGAGACTGGACTCGGTGAAGGGGGGGGGGAGAAAAATGGGAAAGCCATGCCAGACCTGAGGAGGATCAATATTAAATGGCAATAATTTTCAAATCCAGTCTGTTCATTCAACTTCTATAATAATCAATAGGTGCTGGATTTATTGAGTGTTAATGCCTGAGGAGGAAGCATGCCAATTCTGTGTGGGATGGCATAAGGGTAGCAAAGCAACTTTTGGGGATGGCACTTGTTACCCTGTGCCAACACCATAATGATGCCTATGTGGACCAAGGACTGATTCCTGCAGCACTCTTCTGGTAATTACTTGATCCTCAATGAACTGCATTTATCATTGCCCTTTGTTGCCTCCAATTCAATTAATTTCTAGTCCTTTGTTGCCTCCAATTCAACCAATTTCTAACTCAACCAGACAAGTTAGGACCCATACCAAAGATGCTCACTTATACCAAGGATTGATTCATAAGTCATGGCAACTATTTTTTTTCTCTCAAAAATATGTGAACACTGTAAATCTATACGTTTTAATCTATACGTTTGAAAGTGTGGAATGTACTCGGGGGTGGCACTCTTGTAGGAGCGGCATTGTACTGCTGGCCAGACCGCCTGCTTGACAGCTTTCATTCCTCCTTTTCTGCAGAACTTCAACCGCTGCACTCCTGGGCATCTCCCATCCCTCCTGGACTGTCATCGCTTCTTCCTCTCCCTTCCCAAGTCTACCTTAATTCGCCTTGCAAAAACTTCGGCCAGTGGCAGTGACTCACATAGACCATCCTGCCTCCAATGCTGTCTTCTCTCTGCTACAGTGGACCACCCCAAAGGAAATAATGAGTTACATCAAAGAGGGAAGGCCACAGTAGCAGAGAGAAGATGGCATTGGAGGCAAAGCGAACTATGTGATTTGCCGCCACCGGCAGCAGTTTTTTGCAAGGTGAATTAAGGTAGACTTGGGAAAGGATAGGAAGGAGCGATGACTGTCCAGAAGGGGACGGGAGATGCCTGGGGAAGAGTGCAGGCTTGAGGTTCTTCAGAAAGGTATAACGAAACTCAGAAGTCTGAAGCTGAATGAGTTTGAGGAAGAAAGGAGTGATGCCAGGCTGTTGTGTGGTCAGGTCAGGTATGGAATGAAAATGTGAGTGAACGATGCTGGACAACAGGAGGCAGAAGGGTGAGATGATGAAGTCAGGGAAAGGGGTAGCAGGAGGGAGAGAGAGATGTAGACTTTGAGATGGGGTAATGGAAGGAAGGGAGAGGGTAGTAAATGGAGAAATGGCTAGGGAGGGGTGGGAGAGGGAGAGATGAACTCAGAGGTGGGTGGAGGAGTGGATGAGGAAAAGATGAATGCAGAGGAGGGTGGGGGTGAATGAGGGAGAGATTAACTCACAGGAGAGCAAAGGGGAGCAGCAGGAGGATGGAGGGAGCCAAAGGTGGACAGGGAGAAATGGACTCAGAGAAGGGCATAAGAGGTGGAAGGGGCACAAAGGGAGATGGGGGAGGGCAGAGGAAGAAGGAAGGAGGAGAGGTGAACTTGGGAGGGTGGAAGGGAGCAGAAGAGGGAGAGAAAGATGGACTTGAGGGTGCAAACGAGAGATGTCAGATGCGGGTGAGGGGCTAGAAGTGGTAGATGCCTAGTTATAAAGGTAGAGCAAGGGATAAGGAAAGAAGATGGTAGAAATGGTGCACCCATATGGAAGGGTTGTCAAGGAGAAGAGTGAGGAAGATAGTGAGTACAGAAAATAAATATGTGATAATGGGGAGCAGATGAAAAATAAAAGGGACTAGGAGGTTGGGAATTGGGTGAGATAGGAAAATGAGAACTAGGGGCTGAAAGAAATTGATAAGTAGATGAAAAGTGAGGCAAAAAAGAAATAAATGGAGGTGAGTGTTAAAAGAAAGATTGATGCACTGAGGGAATGGAATGACAGGACAGAGGAGAAATAAATGGACAGCTGCTGGTGGAAACAAAATTAGCAGAAGACAGGAAAGCAGAAAAGAGGAACTGAGACCAACGTGATAGAAAACTAAAATGCTCTAATGAAGGTATACCAGGGGAGGGGGGCACCCTCTCATCCTTCACCTTGGGCTGCTCCTGCATGTACTTCTTAATGTTGCCACCAGATGAGAGTGGCGATATCTGGTAGGGGAGAATAAAAAAACATGACATTTGAAATCATTTGTTTTATTATGGCGAGAGGTGGCACACATAAGTGAATCAAATGCAACGAACCATGGACAACCTGGGAGACTACTTTGAAGGGTATTAACAGTTAAACAGTTTGTACTTGTACTTTGTTCATGTTGCACACTGTTGTACACTGTATGCCATAATAAAATGATGATGATATAAGCTGCCTATGAAGAAATATGTCAAAGGCCTTGCTGAACCAGTGGCATAGCCATGGGTGGATCTCCCAATCTAGGTTCACCCAATCTAGTGGCCTATGAGGCCCCAAAACTCTTCAATAGTGGTGCCTCACTCACCTTTCTCCCTTTTTTCCATCAAAGGCCCAGCATCTGCCTGTTTCTGAGCCTTACCCCTCATTTTTGAGCCCCACCTTTGGTCTGCCTCACAGGAATCGCCACTGATATCTCTAGCTTGGCTCTTCAGGCTTCACTCTACTGCAGTGGTCTCAAACTCATGGCCCAGGGACCGCATGCAGCCCACCAGGTACTATTTTGAGGCCCTCGGTATGTTACCATTGTTCTGGAATGTTGTCCGTCTCACTGCTGTAATCTTACGCAAGCACTTTCCTGCACAAAACACAGTCGCTATGGGCCGTTTTTGTGGCTGACTTTGAAACAGCGACCGATGTTCCAACAAGTTTGCATGCAAATGATTTGTGCGAAGGTTCACCATAATCCTGTCCAATCAGTCACAGTGAGAGTGATTTTGACATATGTGCAGAGCTAGTTTGGGGAAGCCCCAAAGCAGCCTCCTGCCACTCAGCTATTCAGTGACCCGCCTCCTCCCCAGTGATGTTCCCCCCCTCGACGACCCAGGGAACCCAAATAGAGGCAGGAGGGATGCCCACTCTCTCCTGATGTCGCAAAAAAACCCAAAACAAAACCCTGTACCAGATAAAATCCCCCTCCCACACACACACACACACACTTCAATAAAAATCAGGAGAGATGCGCATTCCTTCCTGCCAATATGACCCCCTGCTCCACTAATCTGACCCCCTGCCAGGATCCCACCGAACTGATCCCCTGAACCAATCCCTCCCCCATTTTAACAAAAATTGGCAGGTCGGATGCCCCCCCCACCCGGCATCCCCCAAACCAACCCCACACCCTCTGAGCCTCCCCATACCTCAAATCTGGATGACAGCAGGAGGGATGCCCAGTCCCTTCTGCTCGCAGGCCCGCCACTACAAAATAGTGGGTCTTCCCCTTCCCACTGTGTTCTGGGATACAGAGGGAGGAGCCTAAGGTCCTGATTGGCTCAGAAGCCTAAGCCAGCTAAAGTGGGGGAGGGGGTTGTGGTAACAGAAGGGAGTGGGCATCCTTTCTACCTCTATTTTTGGTTCCAGGGGGGTTTAGGGGGGTCGTCATCAGGGGGAGGCTTTCACAGCACAGCTGGAGAAAACCAGACAAACCTGCCTTTTTTGGGAGGTTGGTAGTACTAATCCGATTCTGGCGTACAATGTTAGGTCATCAATTGAATGGCTGGTTTTAATAATAAGGACCTCATTTGCATGCCAGAATTAGAGAATGTACAACCACATAGAAACCACGCGGTGAGCCATTTTGTGCATTGGGTTGGCAAATTCAATCGGTCGCTAAACCAGTCAAACTGGTTTAGTGACGATCGTTAGACAATCGGAGACTTTAGTACATCTAGCCCAGTGGTCTCAAATTCAAACCCTTTGCAGGGCCACATTTTGGATTTGTAGGTACTTGGAGGGCCTCAGAAAAAATAGTTAATGTCTTATTAAAGAAATGACAGTTTTGCATGAGGAAAAACTCTTTATAGTTTATAAATCTTTCCTTTTGGCTAAGTCTTAATAAATAATATTGTCATTTATAGCTAAAGAGACATATGATCAAGAAACTGTTTTATTTTATTTTTGTGGTTATGATAAACATACCGAGGGCCTCAAAATAGTACCTGCTGGGCCGCATGTGGCCCCTGAGCTGTGAGTTTGAGACCACTGATCTAGCCCTTAGTAGCATTTCCATAAATTTACTCATCACAGAGGTTATGAAAAGTGTGAGAAAGGTCACTGTGCGATTAAGCATCTGTGGCAGAATTTTAATGAAAATTATTTAATTAATTTGGTTGGTTCATTAATTATTTGGTTCAAAAATTATTCGAAAGGGAGGGGGGGAGACATAATTATGTTAGCCTCCCCTTTTATGAAGCCGCATTAGGTTTTTTATTAATTGCCGGCCGTGGCGGTATTAGCTCTGACACTCATAGGAATTCTATGAGCGTTGGAGCTTTTACCGCTCTGAATTGACCCTCCCAGTGATTAGTAGCAGTATAGAAGCTTTAAATAAACATAAACATAAATAAAGCTGGTTTGCTAAACCAAAAATGAAGCCGGTTGACATCCTAGCCAGGAATGTTTCTTAAACTGACTTAGGAAGGTTTTATTGGAGTCCCTGCAATGGAACCTAGGGCTTTATCTCTGAGTATGTATTTTGATGAGGTGGAAATAAGGGAGTCCTTTTACAAAGGTGCGGTAGCGGTTTAACGCGTGGAATACCGCGCGTTAAGCCGCCTGCCGTGCTAGTACCTAACACCTCCATTGACGAGGCATTAGGATTTTAG
Organism: Geotrypetes seraphini; assembly: GCF_902459505.1. Lineage (NCBI taxonomy): Eukaryota > Metazoa > Chordata > Amphibia > Gymnophiona > Dermophiidae > Geotrypetes > Geotrypetes seraphini. The sequence continues at coordinate 219,137,830 of NC_047086.1, forward strand.
GCTGCCACGGGGGTTAGCATATGATGAAATGTCCGACACGCTAACCCCCGTAGCGCGCCTTGATAAAAGGAGCCCAAGGTTGTTTTAGGTGGGCAAGTGAGTGGTATTTTGTATATGATAGCGTAACTCTGGCACTTCAGCCGCGATTGGGAGAAAAGTTTGATAGAATTTGGAATGTATGTCCAAGTAGAAGCAATGATAATTGAAGTCCCAAATAAAGAAAGCTCATCGCATATAATAACCTTATATCAAAGAAACCTGCAATTGAATATGTGGAGAGCATAAAATAGACGTGAATGGAGATTACCAGCATATTCCATCCGGACCAGTGTGAAAATGTAGGGAAATATTGGTTTTTAGTTCTTTTATCCATCAGATTTTGGAGGAAGGGCAAGAAATCTATGAGGATAGAGCAGGAAAAAAAAATTATTTACAATGTCCAATGTGACACGGACAAGAGGACATGGACTGAAGCTAAGGGGGGACAAGTGCAGGACAAATATCAGGAAGTTCTGCTTCACGCAACGAGTGGTGGACACCTGGAATGCTCTTCCTGGAATGCTCTCCCAGAGGAGGTTATTGCAGAATCCACCGTTCTAGGATTTAAAAGCAAACTAGATGCACATCTCCTTACGAGAGGCATAGAGGGATATGGGTGACTAAAATTACGGACTTGGACTAATGGTCTGATCCGGAGATGGCAGTTCTTATGTTCTCATGAATTCTCTCGTTTCAAATCGCAGTCATCAGCACGTCGCCTCCCACCCATCCTCCTTACCCAATCCTGCAGGGACCAGGGTGTGGTCGCTGAGAAGGCGCTCAGAGATGCGGGAAAACACTAGCCTACGACTCCTCATCACGTCACCGTCCACAACAATTGAATCCTGCCTCTCACCCCCGTCTAGTCTCCTTCACAATCCATCCTGTAAAATTTTAGAGCAAACTATAAAAGAAGGGAGGGGTGGAGGGGACATGCAAACACAATAGATCCCACTTGCTCTGCTATGAAGCTTGCGTTTACCCTGAGCATGGGAGAGGTTAACTCCATAGCTTTAATAAGAGGAAAATAATATTTTGGAAAATGACATCCTCCCCCCTCCATTTTACTTTCACACATTTAATTTTGTTAAGTTTGGGTTTGTTAAACTTTTTAAGATGCTGCTAATAATGCAATTTTAATTATGGAATTCAGACAACCTTATTGCAAACGCTTTAGGATTTCTAGTGGTTGTGCTTTGGATAAATGCACTAAATTCATAAGCCTAAAAAGGGGTAATGTGTATTAGCAGAAGCCCGATATTTGTACATTCTAGTAGCATTTTATACGGAAATGCAGCCTAAAGTCCTTAAGAAACAAAAGAAATTGACCCCAAAATATCCACAAAGAAGAAAATCCAGAGAAAACAAAAAAAAAAAACAACAAAACTCTGGAGTGACGATGTTCCTAAATGGACTTTATTTGAAAGTGTCAAAGTTCCAAAGGTACACTGAAATCATCCACATAAAATAATTCCATCCACATAAAAATAAATCATCCACATAAGAGCCTTAAAGGACCTAGTCCGCTAGGGATACATATATAGTTTTGTAGACAAATTGGAATCTTAAAAGAAAAAAAAAAGTGCATTTGATCACATATTTTTAGTAAAGGAGGCTTCAAAACGTGCATTTTAAATAAATATGCACCTGTACCGAGGCAGGAGAAGACATATTTGTAGACAAAAGAGGCTGAGGTTAAGGGTGCGGCAGGGGGTTCTGAAGGGAGAGATGTCAATGGAAGGGTCAAACGAGATGAATGGCTTTCTATATCAAGGTCTAGAAATAACAGAGGCTCTTAAAGGTGGAAATGGAGTAGGACCTACAGGGGAAAAAAAAATGTTAATGGGTCAAGATATCGTCTGGAATGATAATGTTTAAAATTAAATCACATAAAGATAGAATCGTGGAGAATAGGAGTTGTGCAAATCATGTAGGATTCTTATATATTTTTACACATACTGCATGTAAGTTAACGGTTACACCTATAATAAAGGCTAGATGTACCTTTATTGACATGTCCTAGCTACAGACTTTAATGTAAAGCCTTGACTATACTCACATTTTTCTACGCTGTAGTAAAAAAAAAATATTTGCAAGCAGACCATAACTGTTTCCTACTATCTAGTACTACCATAGACGCCAACATTTCATACTTCTTGGTGGTGCCAAAAACCGGATCTGGGTAAAACCAGGATTTGCAGGATCCTCATAGATTTGTATTGAGATCCTGGTAAAATTGCAGGATTTGCAGGACAGCCTGTTGCTGTCATTAAAAAAATGAGCATTAAATTAAAAATGTCATAAAAAAAGGAGACCCTGAGAATCCTGCAAATCCTGGTTTTACCGTGTTCCCCCAAAAAATAACATAAATGGTCCCTTTCCGGACACCATGAAGGAGCTCGCTCAGTATCGGGGGTACTCACGACTGTTTATCATTTCTATAACGCTACTAGACGCACGCAGGATTGTACCCGCCGTAGTAAGCTCGTCTTTTGTTTCGCTCTCGCGACGCAGACCTGTTTCTGCATTTCCAAAGATATGGTTTGTATTGTTTTTGCTTTATGGTTTGTATTGTTTTTGCTTTATGGTTTGTATTGTTTTTGCTGGGGGTGGGGGGGGGAAGTGTTCTGCATTCACTGATATAAAATCATCTGTCACGTTTATGCCGTTTGGAAATGAGAAAAATATATATATATATTTTTTCAGACCGCATTGATTGATGATTTAACTGCCCGAGTCACTCTTTTGTCTAAAGGATGCCAGCAGGCTGTGGACGATAAGGAAGGGCAGATTACATCATCCCATGCCAGCCTCGCCAATCAGAATTCAGCATCCCGGGCTTCTCCGGGCAGACTGCCGCTCCCCCACCAATGGGAAAAAGGCCTTGCCGGTCGTTATGGTGACGAAATTGTATATAGGGCATCGCGCTGGCCCAGATGTCGTAGGTTCTCTTACATCGACCGCCTAAGAGTCGTGCTGTAAGAAGGCAACCGGCTTCTTCCACCCTTTCCGCAGCCGAAAAGCAACAAACATGGTAAGAAAGCCTCGTTATTTTACTCCCGCAAAGCAATCAGTCTGCGAGCAGAAAGCAAGTGTTGCTTTCAGATTTGGGATAGTATATATGAGCATTTTGCTCAGGCACTGAATAGCTTATCTTGCTCGTACTGAAAAAAAAAATAGTGTTTAGTAAAACTAAAGAGGCATGGATTTTACAATTCTGTTCCAGGCTGGGCGCAGGATGGGGAATGGAGCCCATTTAGAACAAAGGCGCCCTGTGCTTTGCAGCTGCGGTCCGCCCATCTGCAGGCACTGACGCAGCTCGGATGGGCTCTGGCCGCAGGCGTGCTTTGCTGGCTGGCTGGCTTTTGTCTCGGGCGGAGCCACGTCCACAGGCAGACCCCGGTCCAGCGGCTAAGTGCAGAATAGTGAGAGATAAACTTAAGGGGTTGGACTTTTTTTTTTTTTTTTGGGGGGGGGGTCAAGGAGGTGAGACTTGCTCCCAATCTCAAAAGCGCAGAATGTCTTTAAAGCTAGCGTTTAATAGCGCCCCCCCCCCCAAAAAAAAAACCAAAACAAAACCGTATATTTAAATCTGCTTATTCAGATTACGAATGTTTTAAAAAACATATTTTCCGCCTACTACGCTGCACCCCTCTCCCATGTCGAAAGCTGCACCATCCTTAAGATCCTATGCTATTCATGACCTTAAATAGAAGTAGGGGAGACGTTTCATCAAATCAGCCACCAGTTAAGTTCAAGCAGAGGTGAGCTCTTAAAGGACTTATTTGCGGAAAGCTAAGTATTAGTGGGCAGTGGAGATTTTTCTAGGGTTATGTGGATTCTTCACAAATAAGCCATTAGACCTTGCTCTTCTGTGTCTACCTTTTCCTAGTAGAAAGCCTAATAGAGTGGCTGAAATGATTGGGGTGGAATCAAGCAAGAGATCAATGCTGGTTTGATCTCTCTTAATGCTTTGTATGTGTACCACTGTGAAAAAGCTTTATGAAGGAGCATATTTAATAATTCCAAATGCTTGATATTTAAAAGTAATCTCCAAATATTCAAGAGGGTGCCTCCTCTCAGCATTCACACTGGATCTGGCTTTTGGCTGGATGCTTCTTTGTTGGAAGAACCACCCAGGCTCTCGCCCAAGGTCAGGAAAACTTGGCGACGGCAGCAGATGAGATCATCTGGGATATGGTTGAAAAGAGCCTGGAATACAGTTCCGTTTTTAAAGCTGAATTTGCTGTAAAAAAAAACCCAACCCCTCCTGTGATCTAATGGCATAGATTAAATTTGATACTGAGTTATGACAGTACTGTAAACCATATTCTAAAATGTAGAAACTGTGTACCCCGGCAGAAAGGAGGGGGTGTGTGTGAGGACATAAAGATGTAATCTTAAAATGTGGCCACCCTTAGGGGAAACGAAGTGGCTCTCCCTTCACTGCTGGGCTCTGCTGATCTATTGAAAATGCTTTGTTTCTCAGCCTTCAGTCCCTGGGCGTGGCCTCTCTCCAGTCTCATTGGCTGGCTTGTTCTGCTTCTTAACCAGTCCCTGCTAGCATAGCAAATGGTAACAATTATCCAAATGGCTGGCTTTGGATAAATTATAATTTGCTTGGTTTTTCATTGGCAAAAATTTGTCCCTTATTAAAAACAAACACCCCCCCCCAAAAAAAAATATGGTTATGTTGTAATTCTGTTCTAATTGCCTCCCAAACTGAAATATACCATTTTGTCTCTGCATGTGCATGATCGTAAACATTTATAACCTTTGCCCATTTTTTTTCCCCTCCACAGCGTGAATGCATTTCCATCCATGTTGGCCAGGCTGGAGTCCAGATTGGCAATGCTTGTTGGGAGCTGTACTGCTTGGAACATGGGATCCAGCCTGACGGTCAGATGCCAAGTGATAAGACCATTGGAGGGGGAGATGATTCTTTCAACACTTTCTTCAGTGAGACTGGAGCAGGGAAACATGTTCCCCGAGCTGTTTTTGTAGACCTGGAACCAACTGTCATCGGTGAGTGTAACAAGTTGTCTAAATTAAGCATTCATAGTAATACACTTGCAGTGGTGTAGCAGGGTGGGGGGGGCAGACCACCCAGTGTGCCATCCAGGGAGGGGCACCAGCATCCCTTTCCTCCTTTCTGTCCTCCCCCCCCCCCCCCCCTCCGATATGTCTTCAAAATCTTCATGGGACTCAAAAGGAGAGCCAAGGCTGGCATGAGTATCGGCTAGGAAATGCTGCTCACTGCCAGTGAAGATTTTGAAAAGCTTTGGGGGAGGGTCACGTGGCTTGGTGATTCCACTGCCCCAGGTGCCTCCTCCACGAGCTACACTGCTGCATACTTGCCTTGCTTCTCGGTGGCTTGTGAGGCTGCTAGAATGTACGGCAGATCTGTGAAATCCCTATGGCCAGGTTATCAGATAGGCTGCGGTGGTACTGAACGGGAAATGTTCCTGACAGGCAGGCCTTATGTCCTGAAAGAATGCTGGTGAAGCAACAATATTCATGTTGTTGGTGTCTCCTGAATCTGCAGTTTTTGAAAAGAGCCTTCTAAAAGATAGGCTGGAATTTTGTGTACCTTGAGTAATATATAAAATGGGAATTTTTGACCTGATGCCAAATAGCACTGTCAGAACATTTTGCCCCTATAAAATCTCTCCTCCTGAAGATCCACATAAGTAAATGTTTTTACTAGTTTATTTGAAGAGGGAGTTTTTTGCTATGTAAATAGTAGCACAGGTGGTCATATAGCTGCCAACTACACTACTTTACTATTTTAGATCACTTAAAGTTTAGGGTATTTCCCATGGCAAGGGGATTAGCAGATATCTGGTTAAGGTTTGAGGTGTAAAGGAAAATCTTGTTTTAAGGTAGCAGGTCCCAAATTATAAATACTTTATCACCTAATATTCATCATGACTGTTAAAGCTGTGCACAGTCTTGTTTATGCATATGTTTCATGGTGTCGATGACTGATTAATGCATTAGTGCTATAGGGAGATTCTTCAAGTTGAAAACTAGATCTATCTACTGCCGTTATAGGTAGCTCAAATTTGAGAGATTGTTCTAGTGTGCATAAAGGCCCAGAACAGGGGTAGGCAATTCCAGTCCTAGAGAGCAACAGGCAGATTAGATTTTCAGGATATCCACAATAAATATGCATGAAATTTGCATCTCAAGGAGGCAGTGTATGCAAATCCATCTCGTATATAATCATTGTGGATATCCTGAAAACCAAAATTGCCTACCCCTGGCCTAGAACATTGGATTGTGTGGGATATAAATTATATAGATACTGCTTATTCAAGATGGCAGGGCACAAATCGGGAAGCCACTGATCTGAATAAAGAATCTCGCATGTGGTCACTTGATCTCATCTGATATGAGACATCCAACCCATTCCACAGGTTATTTAGAGTTCCAGTTAAACTGGATCCACTAAAATAGGGCTGGCTGGACATAAGTCTTGGTCAAGACCTCTTTGACATTAACTATATATATTTTTTCTTCTTAGATGAGGTACGCACTGGAACCTACCGTCAGTTGTTCCATCCCGAGCAGCTCATCACTGGCAAGGAAGATGCAGCAAATAACTATGCCCGTGGACACTACACGATTGGCAAGGAAATAATTGACCTGGTTCTGGATAGGATTCGCAAGCTGGTAACTTGATTAAGTTGTGGGTTTTTTGGTTTTTTTTTTAAATTTACAGTATTTATTAAAGCACTGAAAATTAGTGGCTGTTATCCAATGGTAGAAGTGAAACTTAACCATGCAGATTGCTACCAGGAACTTATACAAGTGTAGCTATTTGAATTACAATGAGTACTATATCACAAAGTTGGCACTGAGGTTGGATTTAAAAAAAAAATTTTTTTTTTTTTACAGGCTGACCAGTGCACAGGTCTTCAGGGCTTTCTCGTCTTTCATAGCTTTGGTGGTGGCACTGGTTCTGGTTTCACCTCTCTGTTGATGGAGCGCCTATCAGTTGATTATGGCAAGAAGTCCAAGCTGGAGTTCTCCATCTACCCAGCTCCTCAGGTTTCAACAGCTGTTGTTGAGCCCTACAACTCGATCCTGACCACACATACCACTTTGGAGCACTCTGACTGTGCCTTCATGGTAGATAATGAGGCTATTTATGACATTTGCCGCAGGAACCTGGACATTGAGCGCCCTACTTATACTAACCTGAATAGATTGATAGGTCAGATTGTGTCCTCCATCACAGCCTCCCTCAGATTTGATGGTGCCCTGAATGTAGATCTAACAGAGTTCCAAACCAACTTGGTGCCCTATCCCCGTATCCATTTCCCTCTAGCCACTTACGCTCCAGTGATCTCTGCAGAGAAAGCATACCATGAGCAGCTTTCTGTTGCAGAGATCACAAATGCTTGTTTTGAGCCAGCCAACCAGATGGTGAAATGTGATCCGCGCCATGGCAAATACATGGCTTGCTGTCTGCTGTACCGTGGAGATGTGGTGCCCAAAGATGTCAATGCTGCTATTGCTACCATCAAGACAAAGCGTACTATCCAGTTTGTGGACTGGTGCCCAACTGGATTTAAAGTTGGTATCAACTACCAGCCCCCTACTGTGGTGCCTGGAGGTGACTTAGCTAAAGTGCAGCGTGCTGTGTGTATGCTGAGCAATACCACAGCTATTGCTGAAGCCTGGGCTCGTCTGGATCACAAGTTTGATCTGATGTATGCCAAGCGTGCCTTTGTGCACTGGTATGTGGGTGAGGGTATGGAGGAAGGTGAGTTCTCTGAAGCCCGTGAGGACATGGCTGCATTGGAGAAAGATTATGAAGAAGTTGGTGTAGATTCTGTTGAAGGAGAAGGGGAAGAGGAGGGGGAAGAATATTAATATGTATGGTGCTGCTTTTAAAGGGATTGGTAAGCGGTTACAACTCTGGCTTGACCAGTACAGTAGTATATAGCAATGATATGCTCTAGTATATGCTATGTACAAAACTGGTTTTTAAAATGTGTGGACCAAATCTGTTTTCACTGGATCTGAATAAAAGCATTCCCTAACAGTTCAGTATGCTGAATGTCACTTCTTTAAAACTTTAGAAATGCACTATTACAACTGCCTTTGTTTTTAAGTATCTGACATGCTCAAGTCCTATACAGCTCATTATTAGTCTTGTATTCACAAAAGCTACTCTTATGAGTGTTGCAAGGTCAAGCTTATCTCAAACTTAGGATCTGCAAACTACCACATCTACATCATGTGTTGTGGTGGGTGGTATGGGGCACCAAGGTAGTAGGGACCTGGGCTAGGGGGGAAATAAAAATCATTAGCTTTAGGAAATGTAGAAAAGTTCTGAATTTAATGTGCCTTTTTGTCAATATCTGCTGTAGCTCTAGTATCCTCTGCTGCTTTTTTAAACTCTAAGGGTCTCTTGTCCTTTTTGACACTACTTTGTCACTGTGCTTCCGCTTGTCTTTTTGCCTCCAAGGCCAATAGCAGTCTCTTCCCTAGTCTCAGTAAAGCTTCTTCCTCCACTTACCTTTCCCCTTAACTCCAGGGCTCTCTGCTACCCATCCTCAAGTTGCAGCAGGAGAGTACTGAAAGCTGCCTCTGGCTGGCAAGACTTTCCTCTGCCTCTCACCTCTGATGAAATTTGCTGTGGGCAGGTCTAGCAAAGGCAAGGGTTGGCCAACTTAGAGGTATCTTGAAAGGAGGTTGAAGTGATGCCAGAAAACCAAGGACCACAGTGATCCAGATGCTCTGCTATACACCAACTTGTTCATGCTTTATTATGCATGCCAATGTCTGCCTCTACTGCTTAATAAGAATAATTACACAAATCCGTGTACAAAGTCCTCAGGTTAAGAACGGGTTCTCTTTTTTTAAACTGTTAAATTAAATTTGTATGTAACTTGGATCCCAGTATTCTTCCCACCTTTTCCATCTCTACCTTGCTCATCTCCCACCACCATATCCAATAATTCTCCCTTCAACAATTTTCCTCTTTCTTCATTGCCCCATGTGTACCATCTTTCCCTCACACTCAATACACCCAATTACCCCCTTCTATTCCCTCCCCACCTTCTTCCATCCTATGGCTCATACTCCCCTCCCTCCACTCTGTCCACTTCCTTCCATCCTTTGTCCACATTTTGTGCTCTCACTCCTTCTCCTTCAGTCTGTGACCCAAGTACATGCCTCCCTCCTGCTGGTGTTTACCTTCTTTTGACTAGCTCCTTCCAGCCGTAGGCAGTGGCTTCTACGTGCATCCTGTGGCTGAGCCAGAAGCCTTCCCTCTGATGTTAGAGGAACAGCCTGCTGATGTCAGAGGGAAGGCTTCCAAGCTTGGGCACAGGATGGGTGTAGGAGCCACTGGCCAGCAGGAGGGAGATATTTACTGGAGGCGCATTGGACCACCAAAGGTAGAAAGAGGACCTCTGCTCATAAGTATGAGTCTGATGTAAGTTGGATGTTTGTAAAACAGGGACTGCCTGTATTTGTCAAGTTAGAGCCCAAGAATCACTAGCTTATACATCTAGTTTTTAGATCAACATTTTTACCACAATATATTTTTTCCTGAGGGGAAGCTGTGACTTACACATTACACTTAAGGTTTGGGGAGATTATGCATAAGCAACTATTTTCTTTATTTAGAACATAGCCTCCTAGCTGATTTTTAGCTAGAAATTAGCCAAACACTGGAGTTCTTAACACATGCTGGCATCATTTGCTACAGTACTGATAGAATAAAAATATTGCAGATCGACATGCAATAATACAATTAGAGCACTGTAACTTAGTAAATGACCCCTGCATTTGGGCTCTAATAGCCTCTTTCACTTCACCTTTTAGCCATACCGGCTCTTATTTCCTTTTCTGTCCACCTCTGTTAATATGTGGAATACATCTTGTCTGGGCTTCCACAATAGTATTAGGCAGCTTACAATTTAAACATACAAAATCATTGAACAAACATTTACAAAAAAAAAAAAAATCATTTTCATCTTTGAGATCAGCATAATACAGAAATCTTCCTAAATACAGAAAGTATTCATGTCAATGAAATGCCTGGACAAAAAGATAGTTAAAAACTTCCTAAACTTCAGCACATTCTCACATAAATGTAAAATTCCAGGAATACCGTTCCATAGAACCAGACCAGCCACTGAAAAAGAGGATTTTGCTGTATTTACATAATGTCTCTCTTCTTATTCTCACATCCAATACATTATGTTTTTCAAACATCAATATATATCCATGCTGATTTACAGTCCTAACTTATGTTACAGATACTTTTAGTTTCTGTTTAACCATATTCCTAATTTTATTGTAGTTGCCCTTTTGCAAATTAAAAGTGCTACTACAGTAGATTTCTTAATCAGAGAAGTGAATTGATGTGAGGGAAATGAACTTCAAGTTAGGCATACATACATGTCATAAACATACATTGCTGCAGCTATGGAACTGTCGCTTTCAACCTCTTTCTCCATTATGCTCCTTGTTCCATTCCAAGAGCATGTCTTTTGCAACCCAGGAGGGCCAGCCTTGAGGAGGAGGGGCATAGTCATGCTTATTAATAAAAGCAGCAGATGGTCAGATTTAGCACTGGTGATGCTTGGCTTCCCAGGTCTGGATCACTGCAGCAGCAAATGAAAGCTCTGGATACCTGATCTGGAAGATGGAGAAAAGAGAAGCCACTGAACTAAAAGAGACAGTTCCATAGCTGCAGCAATTTGTGTTTATGATATGTATGTATGCCTAACTTGAAGTTCATTTCCCTCACATCAATTCACTTCTCTGATTAAGAAATCTACTGTAGTAGCACTTAATTTGCAAAAGGGCAACTACAATAAAATTAGGAATATAGTTAAACAGAAACTAAAAGGATCAGTAACATAAGTTAGGACTGTAAACCAGCATGGACATACATTGATGAAAGAGGCTATTAGAGCCCAAAAATATATCCTAAAAATGATTCAAATGAAGAAAATAAGAAGAGATGTAAGCACTGGCAAGTTAAATGTAAATCACTGCTAAAGAAAGCTAAAAAAGAATATGAAGAGAAACTTGTTAAAGAGGCAAAAATTCATAGTAACAATTTTTTTAGGTACATCAGAAGCAAAAAAATCTGTGAGGTAATCTGTGAGACCGTTGGATGATTAAGGCGCAAAAGGGGTGCTCAGGGAGGACAAGGTCATAACAGAGAGGATGAATGAATTATTTGCTTTGGTCTTTACATAAGAAGATGTAAGATGTATCTGAACTGGAAATTGTTTTCAATGGTGATGATGCAGAGGAACTGAAAGAAATCTTGGTGAGCCTGGAAGATGTACTAAACCAAATTGACAAGTTAAAAGAGTTATAAATCACTCTATCTTTCATCCCAGAGTACTGAAAGAACTCAAACATGAAATTGCTAATCTGCTGTTCGTAATCTGTAACCTGTCAAAAATCATCTGGAGTACCTGAAGATTGGAGGGTGGTCATTATGCTGCTGATTTTTAAAAAGGGTTCCAGGGGAGAGCCAGGAAATTACAGACTAGTAAGCCTGATTTCAGTGTTGGGCAAAATAGTGGAAACAATTAGAAAAAATAAAATTATGGAACACGTAGACACAACATAATTTAAAGGGAGAGAGTAAGCATGGGTTCAGCCAAGGGAGATCTTACCTCACCAATTTGCTTGACTTCTTTGAAGGTGAGAATAAACATGTAGAGCCGGATGATGTAGTGTATCTAGATTTTCAGAAAGTTTTTGACAAAGTTCCTCATGAGAGGCACCTGAGAAAATTAAAGTCATTGGATAGGAGGCAATGTTCAGTTGTGGATTAGGAACTGGTTATCTGATAGAAAACAGAGGGTAGGGTTAAATGGCCATTTTTCTCAATATGTCTGCATAGTCCTATGTTGCCTTTTTGTACGCCTATAGTATTCACAGTATACCTTTTTCTTACTCTTTATATTACTCTAGCATATATTTAAAGGAGAAATTAGGTTCTTACCTGCTAATTTTCTCTCTTTTAGACTTTCCAGACTGGTACAGCCTCACTGATGGGTAATACCTCATTATGATCAGCAGGTGGAGACTTGAGACAAAAACCTTGGTTGCAATACAAGTAGTTGTGCTTCTTCCTAATCTGCTGAAGAGCCAAACAGAACTAAACAATGCTAATTATAACAACGAACAGGAGTAACAATGAACAGAGCAATACGGTTGGAGGATGCAGAGAGAAGCCCCTTCAGCAAAGGTCCCCACAGCTTGCCAGCTACACCAGCTGAGCCAAAGCCACTGTTCTTGCTATCTCCCCGGCTCTAGAAAAATTCTAGAACCTGCAGAAAAATCGCACTCTTCATGTGAAAACCATAAGAACAACAAACAGACATATAGGGTGGGGTGCTCTACCGGTCTGGAAAGTCTAAAACAGGAGTGCCCACCCTTTTTTGGCTTGTCTTTCTTTCTCTCTCCCTGCTCCCTCCCCTTTCTTTCTTTTTTTAAATTCTTTAACAAGTTTTATTGAATTTTCACAATAGCAAATACAGCACAAAACAATACAACCAATACACCAGATAGCTAATCCCCACCCCAAAACATAAAGTCATACTGGTACTCTCTCCCTGCCCCCCCCCTTTCTTTTTTTCTGTCTTTCTCTCTCCCTGCCCCCTCAAGCCAACACTGCCGATTTCTCCCTGCTTCTCCAATGCCAGGCCAGGCATGTACAAGCAGGCCACAGCCTTCGCCCCCCCCCATGTCAATTCCTACGTCAGAGAGGAAGTTCCAGGTCAGCCAGGAATTTCCTCTCCGATGTCAGATTTGACGTTGGGAAAGCTGTGGGCCCAGCGCTTGTACGCGCCTGGCCTGAGCCCCGGGGAAGCAGGAAGAACAGAATGCAAAGACAACACGAGTCTATCACAGAGCCTGGGATGGGCTCTGCGATCAACTCACGTTGCCTTTGCAAACTACTGGTCGATTGCGATTGACCTTTTGGTCTAAAAGAAAGAAAATTAGCAAGTAAGAACCTAAATTCTCCTTTATCACCTTTCCATACTGGTTCAACCTCACTAATGGGATGTACCAAAGCAGTATTCTTCATGGGTGGGACCCCACAGAAGGTCGCCATCAGAACACGCTCACCCAACACCGCATCCCGACGCACCTGAAAGTTCACACGGTAATAGAAACATAGAAACATAGAAATTGACGGCAGAAAAGGGCCATAGCCCATCGAGTCTGCCCATACCATTCCCTGATTCTTACTCCCCTATAGATCCCACTGAATATCCCATTTTCTCTTAAAATCTGACACGCTGTTGGCCTCAATCACCTGCTGAGGCAGCTCGTTCCAATGATCGACCACCCTTTCGGTGAAGAAGTACTTCCTAGCATCACCTTGAAATTTCCCTCCCCTGATTTTCAGCGAGTGTCCTCTGGTTATCGTGGGCCCTTTAAGATTGAAGATATCATCTTTCACCTCTATACACCCCGTGATATATTTAAAGGTCTCAATCATGTCCCCCCTCTCTCTTCGCTCCTCTAGTGAGTACATCCGCAGTTTTTTTAACCTTTCTTCATACGTGAGATCCCTGAGCCCCAAGACCATCCTGGTAGCCATTCGCTGAACCGACTCATTCTCAACACATCTTTCCGGTAGTGTGGTCTCCAGAATTGAACACAATATTCGAGATGAGGTCTCACCATGGATCTGTACAGCGGCATTATGACTTCAGGTTTTCTGCTGACAAAACCCCTACGGATGCAGCCCATCATTTGTCTTGCCTTGGACGAAGCCTTCTCCACATGATTGGCAGCCTTCATATCATTGCTAATGATCACTCCTAAATCACGTTCCACCGTGGTCCTGGACAAGGTTTCACCATTTAGTGTGTAAGTTCTGTGTGGATTTTTTTTTGCCTAGGTGCATTACTTTACATTTTTTAGCATTGAAGCCTAACTGCCAAGTTGATGACCACTGTTCCAGCTGCCGTAGGTCCTGCGTCATAAAGTCAGGCACACTGCTTTTGTCTACTATGTTGCATAGTTTGGCGTCGTCAGCAAACAGTGATACTTTTCCTCTAAGCCCTTGGGTCAAATCTCCTATGAATAAATTGAATAGAATCGGCCCTAAGAAGGAGCCCTGAGGTACTCCACTCATCACTGCTGACGTTTTGGAGGGGGTACCGTTTACCATCACCCTTTGAAGCCTACCATCTAGCCAATCCCTTAGCCATTTAGTGAATGTATCCCCTAATCCCATCGATTTTAGTTTGTTCAACAGCCTGCGGTGTGGGACGCTATCAAAAGCTTTGCTGAAGTCCAAATATATCACGTCCAGGGACTCCCCGGCATCCAGATGACTGGTCACCCAGTCAAAGAAGTCAATCAGATTAGATTGGCAGGACCTTCCCCTGGTAAATCCGTGTTGGTGTGGATCACGTAAATTTTCTTCGTCTAGAATTTTGTCAAGTTTCTGTTTGATCAGTGTTTCCATGAGTTTGCACACTATGGATGTAAGACTCACCGGTCTGTAATTTTCTGTCTCTGTTCTGCAGCCCTTTTTGTGGAGTGGAATTACGTTAGCTGTTTTCCAGTCTAGGGGTACTTTTCCCGTGCGCATGGAAAGATTGAAAAGCACGGATAGTGGTTCAGCCAGAACTTCACTCAGCTCTCTGAGTACCCTGGGGTGTAGATTGTCTGGTCCCATGGCTTTGTCTACTTTGAGTCTTGAAAGTTCGTGGTAGACGCTACTGGGTGTAAACTCGTAATCATGAAACAGGTCATTTTGGCTGTCTCTTATCTGTAGTTGTGGACCAGCTCCCGGTGCTTCACAGGTGAATACTGAGCAGAAGTATTCGTTTAGCAGTTCTGCCTTGGTAGTATCAGAATCTGCGTAGTTTCCATCTGATTGCCTAAGGCGTTCTATCCCATTTTTGTTTCTCTTCCTGTCGCTAATGTACCTGAAAAAGGATTTGTCCCCTTTTTTAATATTCCGTGCTAGATCTTCCTCTGTTCGAAGTTTGGCTTCCCTGACTGCCTTTTTGACAGCCTTAGATCTGGCCAGATTTTGCCTCCCTTTTCCCAAGATGTTTGTATGTGATAAATGCTTCTTTTTTCTTTTTAATGAGGTCCAAAATTTCCTTGTTGAACCATTGTGGTTTTTTGTTTCTCCGGCGTTTGCTTACCGTAGTTATGTAGCAGCTAGATGCTTCATTCAGGATGGATTTTAGATTTGACCACATAGTTTCCGGATTGTCAGTTTCTGCATGGTTTTGCAGCTCCTGATGGACAAAGTCTCTCATGTTGTCGAAATCTGCGTCCCTAAAGTTGAGGACCCTCGTTGCTGTGTTTGATTTAGAGAAGCCTTTCCTGAGGTTAAGCCATACCATGTTGTGGTCACTGGAGGCCAGTGTGTCTCCCACTGATACTTCCGAGACACTGTCTCCATTTGTGAGTACCAGCTCTAGTATTGCTTTTTCCCTGGTGGGCTCTAATACCATTTGTTTGAGTTGTGCACCCTTAATGGAGGTTAATATTCTTCTGCTACCACTCGTAGTTGCTGAGAAGATATGCGAAAGTGATAGTCTCCTTGATCCAGTGCGCAATGGTAGCTTTGGAAGCGCCATCCCCCTTATGAGGACCCGCTAAGAGGGCAAAAAGATGATCCGACTTCTGGAAGGCCTGGGTCCTCTGACCATAAGAGCGAAGGACTTGACAGACATCCAACTTGCGCAACTGCCTCTGTTCCAAAGAGCCCTCACGACAACCCGAAACCGGGAGGATCATGGACTGATTGACATGAAAAAGCGAAAGCACCTTCGGCAGAAAGGAAGGAACAGGCCATAGCACAACATGCTCCCTCAAAAACTCCAGGAAGGGAGGCCCACAAAAGAAAGCCTGCAGCTCAGAAACACGTCTCACAGAAGAAATAGCCACCAAAAAGACTGCTGTATTAGTAAGGTCCTTCAACGAGCAGGAACCCAGGGGCTCAAAGGGAGGGCACACAAGCACGGACAAGACCAGATTGAGATCCAAAGTCGGAACAGAAGGCTGCACTGGAGGATGAAGCAATTTGGCCACACTCAAAATGCAAGCCATGTCAAGAATAGATATTAAGTGCCTACCCAGCAGCAACCCATGAAAAACAGACAAAGCTGCAAGCTGAACCCAGAGAAAAAAATTATTGTCCCAAGAGACCCTCGGCCGCTTGGACGAGAGGGGGGAGACGGGGACAAAACTGGTGCTGAGGTGGGGGGTTGAACTGGAGAGGATGTAGAGGGAAACCCCCTGCCCCTCCCGTCCGAGACCCCTGGGGCAGAAGCAAAACCCCCGGCTGCTTGAAGATAAGCCTTGCACAAGGCTAAAACAAAATCAGTGGAAAAAGACCCTGGTGCCCAATGGGACTCACTGCCAAAGCAGAGGTCCCAGAAGAAACCTTCCTCTGTTTCTCCATTACAGGGGGGGAGGTCACCTGAGGCTGCAGACAAAATGGAGGTGCTTCCTGCCAAAATCAGAGCAAAGCCCACCAAAACAAAATGCCCCCGAGGCCTGTAGCAGATGATAGGACTGGACTGTCCCAGCCACTAAAACAGGCAAGCCAGCAGCAGCTTCAGCAGCAAGGGAAACTTAATTTCCCTATTGGTGGCTGAGGGAACCCTGTGTGGGTGGTGAGGGAAGCCAGGGTTTCCCCTCCTTCAGATGCTAGTGGGTGAGGCACTCGTAAAGAGGATCCCTGGATGCTGGCACCCGAAGCCAGCAAGGATTCCCCTTCGTGGCAGCCAGCACACCACGAGCACTGGCCGCCGGAATCAACCTCGTGTCTGGAGCACAATAAGCACTTTTTCCCCTTAAAAGTGCTCATTGCGCAATACGCGACCTAGTTAAGGGAAAAAGTGCCAGTTAGCAATAAAACAGCAATACAATACAATACCCTGAAGGCTCCCTTCAGACCAGCACTGCCTTAGGATTTTTTTTTTCTTTCAGAACAGACTCCACTTGCTCTCTATGCCATATGCCTTGCTGGTATCGGTGGCAAGGCTTACAGCTGAGGCACCTCTAGATAAAATATGGGGGAGGTGGAGGAAGGGGGGAGGGACTCAACTCATGCCCCATCGAGTGCGACACCCCTGAGGTCGGCCAGACCCCCAAACAGGGTCCCCCCAAGCTCTGTCCAGCACCAGAAAGGGACAAGAAGGCCACTATGCAAATTCCAACAGGCCTACACTAACTCAGGGAAGCCAGTAATATCTTACCACCTGCTAAGACTGAGAAGACTGGTCAGATTAGGGGGGATGCACAACTACTTGTATTGCAACCAAAGGTTTTTGTCTCAGACTCCACCTGCTGGTCATAATGAGGTCGCATCATCAGTGTCACAGCAGAGGGAAGGCCCTGGCAGGCAGGCCAGGAGTAGCCTGTTCACGGCTGCTGCTGCTGCTTTAGGAGACCCGGAGGAGACTCAGGATTCACTGAATTGGTGAGTCCAATTTTTTAAGGAAATAAATCAATTTGATTCACAGAAGTGAATTGGGCAGCATTACTATCTACCCAGATGTGGCAAGACCCAGACAACTGCAACAACCATGACACCAGCTGCAGAAGCCTAAGCGAACAACATTTTTTTCTATGTGAAGAAGAATAATATACTTATAATTTATTTTGTGAATTATTAAATTAAGTTTATTTGTTTTGATTGAGAGACTTGCTCTCTATTTTTAACGCTTGAGGAATAGAAAATTTTGCATTGTCAGTTTAGCCATCAGATTGGTGCTTTTTTTTTTACCTACTGTTTTCCAGCCAATACTTTGCCTCCAGAAACTGCTCCGGTGTTTTAGCCTTTTTAAACAGATCCCAGGATAGCTATGAAATAAACTGGCGTCAAGGGAAATAGGTTGGCATCTTAGTTTGCAAAGTAATGCAATACAGACACTTCCAGCTTTTGCCAGTGTCCTCAAGATGTCTTTGTGCTATATAGATGTATCCACAGCTGTGAAACTGAATTCCTGTCAAACATAAGTTCCTTAAAAGGCTGCAGAGCCTCCCTCCTTCCACTCACCAGTTGTTTCTATGCATTAATTACATATACACAGTACTCTTGGTTCAGACCATGACTTTGTTTCTTAACCTCTCCTTACCTTAAAATCTCAACACACCCCATAATTCCAAGCAGCCTAAATCCTGCAGACTTAAATGGACTTTGAAATTATTTAGGTCAGGACTGAATCATCCCACACACATAGATATGAATAAGTAAAACCACACATTAAAAAATTTAAATATTTTCCTAAAATTTCTCACAATGACATAGGCCTTTTTACCTCTTTAGGCACCCAGTATAAGAAGCTAAGCCTCTACCAACCCCAAACACAACCTAACCCACTTCCTGTCCACTTATACCTCAGCTGCTGCTTGCCAGGAGGAGCAGCAGCAGTGGCAAAAAAAAAAGCTATAACAGATGCAGATCCTCTTTTATGTGTGTGGCTGCAGGCTCTGGTCCCATCTCCTCAAAAATACATTTCCTAATATGGAGGGGAGGGACTGGCAGAGCCAGCAGCATATATAAGAAGTTGCTCCATATTCTAATTTTGTTTTTAGGGGGAACACAAGTTGCACCCACTGGTCTGAGGAAATCTTCGCCCACTCTCCCAGAATACACACTACCCCTCCCCCCCCAATATACAGGAGTGGAGCTAACAGCCTGGCAGCACTATGTATTTTTGGAAGTTGGATTGAGGCGAGACCCAGCCACCTGCTTCCATCAAATCTAGGATGGACAGAAACTCTCCTAGCTCCATCACTGTGATGATGGACCGGTTTCCATCCAGAACCGAGGAACTCTCAGGGCCACATTGACATGTTTGAGATCCAGGATGGGTCTCCACTCAGCCTTTTTAGGGCATGACAAAGTATGGAGTATCTGTCAGAGCCCAAGTCTTCTGGAGGGATTGATTCTCTGGCTTGAATATCTAATAACCTTTGTAACTTTGACTGGACCCTTTGAGCCTTCTCTGGCCAGCCTGCAGGAAAATCCAAAAACCAATCAGTGAGAGGGTGTGCCAACTCTTATCTTACAAAGCTCTCTGATAATCTACAGGACCCAGCGGTCAAATGTTATCTATTTCCAAGCCTCCAGATAGTCCAAGAACCGACCTCCAATCTTCAGAGGAGCAGCTTGAGGGCTGGGTTTCCAGACATTGTGGAAATTACGCACCATTAAAGCATATTTTGATGTTTCATATTTTAGATTATTGGTTCAGTCATCAGTTCTGAGCCAGTTGGATTACTGTATTATTGTCTACTTTGCTGGTTACCAAAAATCTCTATGTAGATTGAGCATTATTTAGAATGCTGCCATTCAACTGATCTTTAATCAGAAAAAGTTTGATCATGTCACCCTGTTTTTTCATGAATTGCATTGGATGCCAGTTGAGGCTCATGTGAAATTTAAATTTGGTTTTATTTGTTATAAGGTATTGTTCAGTCTTGCACCTAATTCATCTTGTGGATTCATTCACATTTATTAATTCAAAGCACTCTCGGGGGAAGGCTGGTGGGCCCCATGCTTCTGTTGTCCTGTTTACGGCATCGGAAAGCAGGGAGAGCTCAGAACTCATTGGCGGCTTGGGGGCCTGTTCCCCGGCGGCTTGGGGGCCTGTTCCCCAGCGGCAGTGGCGTGGGAGCAGGCAGGGAGACAGAGAGAAAGGGGACAGGCAGGGAGACAGAAAGAAGGGGGGCATAGAGAAAGACAGAGAGAAAGAAGGGGGTAGGAAAAAAGAAAGAAAGGGGAGGGGGCAGGGAGAGAGGAAGAAAAAGTTGGGGGAGGGAATGAGGTCTGGAGGAGAGGAAGCATACAGGAGGCTGTAAGAAGGGAATAAATATTGGATGCACAGTCAGAAGAAGAAACTCATGAAACCAGAGACTCATGAAATCACCAGACAACAAAGGTAGGAAAAATGATTTTATTTTCAATTTAGTGATCAAAATGTGTCCGTTTTGACAATTTATATCTGCTGTCTATATTTTTCACTATGGCCCCCTTTTACTAAACTGCAATAGTGTTTTTTAGCGCAGGGAGCCTATGAGCATTGAGAGCAGTACGGGGCATTCAGCACAGCTCCCTGCGCTAACAAAACACTCGGGACCACGAGAACTCGTGGCAATCAATCAGCTAGCGCCTTGCATGGGCAGGAGTGAAGGAAAGTCGCTCCTACCACAGTTCACCGCCAGACCACCAGGGATTTGAAAGGTATGTGGAAGAGGGGGTAGAAGATAAAACTTCTTAAGAGTCGGCTGGGACAGGAGGGATCCCTCCTGTCCTGACCCACCACTGGACCACCAGGGATTTAAAAGGAAAGGGGGGAGGAAAAGAATAACATAGTAAATGATGGCAGATAAAGACCCGAATGGTCTATCTACTCTGCCCAACCTGATTCAATCTAAAAAATTTTTGGGGTTTTTTTTTCTTCTTATCTATTTCTGGGCAAGAATCCAAAGCTCTGTCCGGTACTGTTCTTAGGTTCCAAATACTGAAGTCTTCGCCAAAGCTCACTCCAGTCCATCTACACCCTCCCAGCCATTGAAGCCCTCCCTAGCCCATCCTCCACCAAACGGCCATATACAGACACAGACTGTGCAAGTCTGCCCAGTACTGGTCTTAGTTCTTCAATATTTACTATTATTTTCTGATTCTAGATACTCTCTGTTCATCCCACACTTTATTGAACTCCGTCACTGTTTTCATCTCCACCACCTCTCTCGGAAACATATTTCAGGCATCCACCCCCTCTCCGTAAAGAAGAATTTCCTTACATTGCTCTTGAGTCTACCACCCCTCAAATTATGTCCTCTAGTTTTACCATATTTCTTTCTCTGAAAAAGATTTTGTTCTACTTTAATACCTTTCAAGTATTTGAACGTCTGAATCATATCTCCCCTGTCCTTCCTTTCCTCTAAGGTATACATATTCAGGGCTTCCAGTCTTTCCTCATACGTCTTTTGGTGCAAACCTCCTATCATTTTCATTGCCCTCCTCCGGACCACTTCAAGCCTTTTTGTGTCCTCCGCCAGATACAGTCTCCAAAACTGAACACAATACTCCAAGTGCGGTCTCACCAACAACCTGTACAGGAGCATCAACACCTTCGTTCTTCTACTGGTTACACCTCTCTTTATACAGCCCAGCATCCTTCTGGCAGCAGCCACCGCTTTGTCACACTTTTTTGCCATCTTGTAACCGGACCAAATAATGTCCAGAACCCAATGGTTGGACAAGATCTGAACCCAAACTTGCATAAGAACATAATTGCTGCTGCTGGGTCAGACCAGTGGTCCATCGTGCCCAGCAGTCCACTCACGCGGTGACCCTTAGGTCAAAGCCAGTGTCCTAACTGAGACTAGCCTTACCTGCGTACATTCTGGTTCAGAAGGAACTTGTCTAACTTTGTCGAATCCCTGGAGGGTGTTTTCCCCTATAACAGCTTCCAGAAGAGTGTTCCAGTTTTCTACCACTCTCTGGGTGAAGAAGAACTTCCTTACATTTGTAAAGAATCTATCTCCTTTTAACTTTAGAGAGTGCCCTCTCGTTCTCTCTACCTTGGAGAGTGTGAACAACCTGTCTTTATCTACTAAGTCTATTCCCTTCATTGTCTTAAATGTTTTGATCAGGTCCCCTCTCAGTTTCCTCTTTTCAAGGGAGAAGAGGCCCAGTTTCTCTAATCTCTCACTGTACAGCAACTCCTCCAGCCCCTTAACCATTTTAATCGCTCTTCTCGGGACCCTTTCGAGTAGTACTATGTCCTTCTTCATGTATGGCGACCAGTGCTGGACGCAGTATTCCAGGTGAGGGCGTACCATGGCCCAGTACAGCACTTAAATATCTTTTCGGTTACTGCACCCTCCCTCTGGAATTCTATACCCAATTACATAAGAGAGGAAACAAATTTAAATCTAAATTAAAAACCTTCTTGTTTAAAGACGCCTTTGAGTAGTAATTATTCTTTTGGTTTTTTTAAAATGCTGTTTAATAGCAACTATCCTTCTAAGGACAATTCAACTTCCCTTCTTTTGGTCTTTCCCCGCCTCAAAAATGCCAAGAGTCTGTCCCTGATATGAAGAGGGACCTCCTTCAGCCTGGTGACATTGCTATTTCTTGGTGGATGGTGCTGCATGGGATGCAGAGAACTGGTGATGCCTGGATCCAAAAAACCTCTACCTGTAGTCCTGGGAGAATGTTTGCGATGTATGGAACTGGAAAATTGGCACGCACCTGAAGCCACAAAAATTAGAGTGCCCTAAGCCTCTAGAGGTCCTGGGTCTACTATCAGGCAAGGTATTGGGGCAATAGTCCATCATGCAGTTCATGAGATCATCTGGACCTTTATCAAATAACAGCTCCTTAAAAGGGAGTCTAGCAAGAGCAGTTTTAGAGGTGGAATCACCAGCCTATTGTCTGATCCAGAGCATTCTACAAGCAGAAATGGAATAAGCTGATGCTTTAACCAGGACATGTATAATATCATATAAACATAGAGCATCAGCTACATAATACACACCAGATAT
This sequence comes from Geotrypetes seraphini, assembly GCF_902459505.1. NCBI lineage: Eukaryota > Metazoa > Chordata > Amphibia > Gymnophiona > Dermophiidae > Geotrypetes > Geotrypetes seraphini. The sequence continues at coordinate 219,160,408 of NC_047086.1, forward strand.
AAAGAGCTGAGGGGGAGGTTCATCTCCCTCACTCTCCAAAGTGAAGTCTGGAAAGACAAGCATGTGTAACAAAGGACATCGCCAAGGCAGCTTTGACTCCCAAAGCCACTGCCTCGTAACAACATCCATTTGGCGGTCCTGCATATCCTTGAGCACCACATTGCCTTCATTCGGAAGGGAGGTGCACTTAGTAACCTGAGCAACCAAGGAAAAAGGTGCCGACACTCCTGTGCCATAAGATACATCCTGGACAGGGCTCTCAATACTTTGAGATACCTTTCAGAAGAATCCCACTGCTCCAAAATCAAGACAGTAATGTCTGGATGCCAGGGAAACGTGGAGGACTGAACTCGCTGAGGGATGAGGAGGTAGAAGGAGCTGGTTGTTTGTCCATAATCAGACTCCAAAATAAGATCCAATAAGGCAGCAACTGAAATAAGCGCAGAGCCATGGGATTGTCCCCAGGTTCTAGAGACAAAATGGAATCCAAAGTACCAGCGTATTGTTCCCTGGTCCCCTGCCAAGGGAGGAACACCATAAACAATAAAGAAACAGTAAAATTATCCTCATCATCAGTATCCCCTGCAAACATGTCTCCAGAGTCCCAAACAGCAGCAAACCGAGATGCATATGTGCCCTGAGAAGCTATGCCTTGATGAGGCAAGTCCGACATGCAGTGGGACTGTGCAAGAGGAGCACAGCTGTTCTAAAAGGCTCTCCACATACAATTCATAAATTCCGAGAAGAAAGCCGTATCAGGGAACGAGGAGTCACCCTGTGATGACACTACCTTGCATTTCTTGGGCTGTGGGGTGTCGGCGTCCTTTCGCATGAAATGGTCACTATTTTTAGACCCTGTAAACTGAAAAGGCCACCCTTTTTGTCAGCTGAGCATGTAGAGGTTAAGCTGGTCATTCCTGTCCTTGTGGCATGGTACATGGCGCAAGGCCACTTCTGAGGCACAGAATTTGTGTAGCCCTGGCATGAATTTGGGGTATAATAGCCCAAGTACTCCATCCCAACTAGTTTTGTGGCAAAAAATTGAGTATTGGAAGTGCAGAGAACTTTTGATAAAAAATAAAGGATCACTACAATTCCAAGATGGCTGCTGTTAAAATTTTTGTGCCTATAAATGCTAAAATAACTGATTTACTAAAAGTCAAAAATCGGCTTGCATGCAGAAGGGAAAATTTACAGGTGGCAGAAGAGCTCTCATTGACGTAGGAGGGTCACAGAAAAAAATTCAGAGAGGATTTCTTCTGCATATGGCTCACAGCTATGGGGAGATAATTTACTTGTCCAGAACGACACACCTTATTGCACTGGAAATTGTGTTCAGTGGCTTACAGGACAGCTAATGGGGCTGAGGAGTGGCGGTGGCCCTGATCCCAAAGTAGATGGGCACTAAACTTTCTTCCCATTGTGCCCCTTGCCTTCTGCCCTAATGAAAAATATAAATACCTAGTTGTTGGGCTTCCTAAAGCCCTGCCAGCTGAAGAATTCTTCCTCCAGTCCAGCATCCAGAAATCTTCAAGCTCTGAAGTTGGTAGCAGCTCAGGGACACTGCCGTTAGCTGCAGAGCTTAGAGATTTCTGGCAGCCAGACTGGAGGAAGTGGTGGTCTTCAACTGGCATGTTTTTGGGATCTCCACCAGCCACAGTTTTGTAAGGAGGTGCTACTTGCAATGGTTAGTGGTAAAAGGAAGCAGGGGATACCAAAGGCCCATTGGTTGGATACCATCAAGAATGACACAGGAATAAACATCAAGCAATTGAAAGAAGCCGTGGAAAACAGGGAAGCATGGCAAGGACTGGCCTAGAGTATCCAAGGGTCAGTCATGACTGAATGAATAGTAGTACAGTAGTAGTGTTATTCTAATACTTGTTGAGTTTAATTTGGGGGGGTTCCCAGTTTAATTTCTATTTGTGATTTCTTGTTTGGTATTTGGTAAATGTCTGTCTGTATTTTGATTTGTAAATAAGTAATTTATGTGTGGTAGTAATGGGAGGTGGAGATTGGGGAGGGGAGTGCAGGGAGAAGAAGGGATCAAGGACCCCCTCCTCAATTTCTGCCCTGGCCCCCAGCATGTCTAAAACTAGCCCTGTTCCTGGGAGAGGACAGAGTATATGAGAGGAAATTGAAATATTTGATAAAAGAGAAAGAATTGATTGTTTAATGGATCTTTTTGAACCTGCTGACTGCCTATACATCTGAAGAAGTGTAAATAGTTCTGTAGTTAACCCGATTTCAAGTTAAATTGTTCCATTTTTTTTTTTGTTTTCAATTGCATCCTACCGTTTCCTTCACCATGAACGCAATAATAAGCCCAAGTGTGGTGACTAATTGTGAATCCTCCGGCCTACAGGATTTACCCAAGCTTAAGCGAGACTGTGTCTGACATCATCTTTTTGTTAGCCTTGGTTGCGGGTCCCGGACCTGATGAGCTGCCAGAGCCATCGGACTGGCTACGAAGTGGCTACACGTGTAGGTGGTTTACGTGTTTTCATGATTTTGTAAAACAAAACAACCATAATCGCTTATTTAGCTCCTATCAACTTGCTGTGATCACTCTAAACGCCCTGATTATATTTCTGAGGAGAGAAATGGGAATGCCACCTCAGCGGGTAGGTTGCCTTGAGCCGCCCCTGGATGACGTATCGCAGCAGCCTGCAGTTGTGAATAATGGTGAAGTAAAGCCGGACAAGGAACCAAATTTAACTCTTCTGGATTCAGGCTACAAAAAAAGAGAAGGGAGTCGCACGTGACAAATGCCCTCAAACAATAAAAGCAAAATTACTGGAACATTTCGTGACGCTGAAGCCCATATTGTCTAGAGAGAGAGAGATTTGAGCGAAATATAGGTATTCAGCAGAACCAGCAATAGGCTGCACTCTATTAAGAAAAAGAGGAAAAGTCATGTTTTCTGCTCGCGCACGTCAATACCGACAACCGACGCGGAGGGAAGCTCACTTCCACGCCTGGTTTTTTTCCTCCAACTCACGAGTCGCGACGCCACGTCCGGTTGCACCTAGCTAACTATCAGTCACTGACATGCACGAGGCGCGCGATCCCCACGAAGGGCGGGAAGGAAGCGGCGTTCACGCGCGCTCTCTCTTGCTGCAGTGCGCAGTCTTCTGAAACGAAGAGACCGTGCTGGTGTAGTTAAAAATTGTGATTTTTTTGTTGTTGTTGTTGTGGAATTTACTTCCACTGGAGGGTTGTTTTTTTTGTTTGTGAAATACATCTTTTTGGCAGGGACATTCCATGGAAAGGGAGAAATGCAAAGTTTAAAATAATGAAGTGCGAAAGGCGAGCCCCACTTTCCACTTCCCGGCGAGAGAGTATATCGCTCGTAGCCTGCTAAACTAGAGAAGTGCGTACACTCGTATTGCTAGAATCTGTGTAGGTTTATCATTATCCAGCATCTATGTTGAAAAGAGAAGCGAAATACATTATGTCCTATTTAAAACTAGAAGCAGTAATTTCTAAGTTATGTGATGACAGCATATTCTAAAAATGTGCAATTACTGTACTAGCAAAGTTATAACGGAACAATCTGTGCTAGACAGCTACGGGCAGCAGAACCAGGCCTGTGATCGGAAATGGCCAGACATCCTGCTCAAAATAGGCGGTCTCCTACAGTCCTGGAGACTGCATATTTTAATAATGTCTAGATACCCGCCCACTTGCGCTAACGAGTCTAGGAATGTACGCTAGTTGCAGTGAGACTGGTCAGCATCCAAAACCACAAATCAGCCATTTCCAAAATCCCGAAAGCACAGAACGTAAAAAGCGCCTCTGCTGCTGTTTCAGCCTTGCAAAGTATGCCGCACAACAGGAACTATTTTACTTCAAGTCTTCTCTGATCTAAAGAGAATTAATAGAAGCAAAATAATAAAAAATGTAGCAACCCTGCAGTTTTGCTTTCATTGCTCACACCCTAACCGCAGTCTTTCAAACGCTGCAGTAAAAAGACAATTTGTAGACAGTCCCCCTCCGCGCCTCCAATCACACGCAGCCCCAGCCTATTAGTATAATTTATTCTTACGAGGCTCCGCCTCCTCCGTTATATAATTGCATTCCCGCGGCGCGGTTCCTTATTCTGTTACTTACATCGACTCTTAGCTGTCTGATAAAGTAACGCATCCATCCCCTTTTTTTAAAAAAAAACAAAACTTTTTCCCTTGATTTTTATTTGTTTATAGAATTCATCATGGTAAGTTGGTTTTATTTGTGTACGGGTCTGTATTAATCTTATAATATACTAAATGCCGGTTTGAGTATTAGGGCTTTTTTTGCGGGATGGATAGGTGGGAAAAGAGCTATTGCGCAGAAGAAATTTTAGTCTGGGTGGGGAGGAAAAAAACGTAAAACAAATCGTGAGGAGAGCAGTTTCATTGGAAAAAAAAATTGTCTCGTAAAAGACTTCCGTGAAAGAAATGATGAGAGAATTGTTTCGAGCGTCCGCCGATTCGTCTAATTTCGCTTCGTTGGGGTGGAGAGAAATCTAGACTGCACAGTCGTGATATGCGCGCCGCTGCGGGGATTTCCGGCTTCACGTGCTGAGTTGGTGCGTGGGCTACCAACGGCTGTTCCCGCGCGCGCGCTACTTCTCTGGTTCCTGCGCCTGCGCAATTGGATGCAGAAGCGCGCGCTTGGCAGACGTGAAACACAGAATATGACCGAAAGCTGTCCGTAAGCTCGTTCTCTGCAACGCCGCTTCCTTTTGTTCTTTTAGGACGTAGGAAGATGAGTCTAGGTGTGGATGACTAATGTTGCATTGTTCTCCTCCCCTCCCCCCACCCCACCAGCACATGCCCCATTTTTAGAGGTCAGGACGCAGGAGCTGTGTTGTCTTACCTTAAGCTTGGCATAAAATTAATAATTTCTTTATTTTAGATGATGATCAAACTATTTTTATCTAATATAACCCCCCTTTCCCTTCAGAGACGCATGTACTCGTGTCCAAAGCAGAAAAATAGTAGCAGCAGTCTTGGTACATGACCTTGTTGTAACTATGTTCTAGACTGTAGTAGCCCATTGGGTTTCTTGTTAGGAAGCCAAATGTGAGGAAAGATCAAGGACTATAAACACTCACTGCTGTGCAAGTAACAAACTGACTACTATGGTATGTCATAGTAGAGGTCAGAGGGAGGGAGGGGCAACCCTGTTTTCTGTAATCTTCATCTACTAATGATGTGACCCCCATTTAGGAAGTAGGTGGTTAGTGTGAAAAACCTTTGTTCTTCCCTAAATGTTTCAGCCAGCAAACTTGTAGTTCGTTCTTTCTTGAGTCCACCATTAGATCATAACATAAATGAGCTAGGGAGTTGCAGTAGGAATTAGTTCTCAATAATAGCTTTTGTGTTTAGCTCATGCTTTTTCAGTTGAAACTCAAGGCAAATTACTATTCAGGTAGTATAATGTTTCACTTCCTTGGATAGATTTACCTATTTGTCAGGGAGATAGTGGAGGGTTAAGTGACTTACCATACCATATCAACTCTCATATCTTGCAAATGTCGGCTAGGGATCATTGCGGCTTACACAGTAATAGAATTGCTAGAGACATAGATATTACAAAGAAATTTCATGGAAGACATCATGCCTAAGGTCACAAAGGGCATCTGTGTGACTTGAGGGAAAGGGATTGGGACTTGTATACTACCTTTTTTGTAGTTATACAATTACACTCAAAGCGGTTTATATACAGCTCCTTCAAGCATTTTCCCTATCTGTCCCGGTGGGCTCACAATCTAGGTAATGTACCTAGGGCAGTGGAGGATTAAGTGATTTGCGGGTCACAGGAAGCAGCGCGGGGTTTGAACCCACAACCTTGGGGTGCTGAGGCTGTAGCTCTAATCCACTAGGCGACTTGGCACATTGCAGACCTATAAATTGTGTTCAGTATTGTTGGGTCATAGATATATCTGTAGAAAAGCATGATAAATACCTCCTGGGCTGAATAGATTCTGGGCATGGGTGTGCATTGCTTGGGAGAGCAGATTAAGGGATGGAAGGGAGGGAGATGTAAGGAAAGACTAGTACAAAGAATTTTCATATTAAAAATACATTAGAAAACAGATCTGTTCTGCTACTGTGATTCCCTGAAAATAAGATACTGTCATTGATTTTGGGCCTAAAAAAGGCACTAGGTCTTATTTTTGGGGATGTCTTATTTTTTATTCATGTAAAATGATCACCTCTCCCTTCCTTTCTGCTCTAATTCTTCCTATTTCCTTTCCCCCACATGTGCAGCATCTTTCTATCTCTCCCTCCCATCCCCTTGTGCAGCAGAACCCTTGCAGCTTCTATCCCTCCCTTCCTCCCATCCCCCCATCCCCCTGTACAGCATCTTTCTATTCCTCCCATCCCACACACCCCCTGCTGATCCTTTCATCTCTCCCTCCCATCCGAACCCCAACCGCGAGCCGAAATACCTGGAAACAAACAGCAGCACAGGCTGAATCGCGGCCTGTTCTTCTCACATCTGGCTATTCCTCTGCAGCAATACTGATGTCATCAGCAATGCGGCACAGAACAGCTGGGAGTGAGAAGGGCAGGCCACGATTCAACCTGTTCTCCCATTTGTTTCCAGGTATTTCGGCTCGCGGTCGGGGTTCAGATAGGAGAGAGAGATAGAAGGGGGGCAGGGGAAGTGCTGCTGCTGCTGGCAACTAGGGCTTATTTTGGGGGAAACACAGTATTTAGATTTTGTATAACTTTCCATCTCTTCAATGCATGGAGATCTCTTTTCAAACTGGAGTTCAAGAATCCTTATGTTTTACAGTAGTTAATGAAGCAGCAATTTGGTGAAATATAATACTGCAATACGGTTCTGTAGAGAATTGACTAGAAATTCTTGCCATTGTCTTTTGAATACTTATATATCCTTCCATTGCCATCTGTTGCTGGGTGGGACTGCCTAGAAAAGTGGGAAAGGAAGCTGTCTAGGATTTCAGTTTAAATAGCTAGTGTGCAGAGAAATCTGATGAGGGTTTTATGTTATATGTAAGTTGATTCCATTCACACTACTAGATATTGCATCAGAAACTAGTAATTGTGTAGGCGTGGGATTAGCTGCTCTAAAGATGTGGGCTGCTTGTAGTCAGCTGACTGCAACAAATGGTATAGTTGGATGTTCCATTTCAGGACTAAGCAACTGCAGTATATATAATTGCTAGTTTCTTATGAAAAGATCTCATTTTTCTAGGCAGACAACAGCACAAAACTCCCTAGTCTTCTTTCACCATGAAGATTTCTGTTAATGTCTAATGTTTTATCAGAGGACCCTTTTCATTGAATATGAAAATGTTTAATCATATTAAAGTTCTCTCAATTTGTGGCATAACGGGCACATTTAAGGACTTCCGTTTTTAAATGGTAAACTGAATTGATAAGGGTGTCTAGCTTTACTTGTAATCTTAATCACTTTTCTTTTCTAGATTGTGCTAGATTAGGTGCATTTATAGTAATGGGTATGAATAATATAGTTAAAGAAAATTTAACTTGTACTTGAGGTAACAGAGGGTGAAATGACACAAAGTTAAGTAAATAGACTGGCTTCACTAGTTATCAATCTGCTTCCTTAAATGCTAGGTAGCTATTCCACTTTTTTTTTTTTTTTGTAGCACAGCTGATTGACAAACTTCACTGATCTTATAGCTTTTAAGAAATTGGTTTCAGTAATACCATTTTGACTGCTAATTTCATCTTTTATCCTGTAGCGTGAATGCATTTCCATCCATGTTGGCCAGGCTGGAGTCCAGATTGGCAATGCTTGTTGGGAGCTGTACTGCTTGGAACATGGGATCCAGCCTGACGGTCAGATGCCAAGTGATAAGACCATTGGAGGGGGAGATGATTCTTTCAACACTTTCTTCAGTGAGACTGGAGCAGGGAAACATGTTCCCCGAGCTGTTTTTGTAGACCTGGAACCAACTGTGATTGGTAAGTGCAAAACCTCAGTTTTTGGGCAAATTCAGCTTTTTAAAAAAAAAAATTTCCCTTTCTTTCTTTTAACTGTAGCTGGAATGAGGGGCTGCTTCCCACCCCACCCCACCCCCCCCAAAAAAAAAAAAGGAAATGGTGTGCTCTCTTCAGTATATTTGTAAAACAAACTTTTTTTTCCTTTCTAGATGAAGTACGCTCTGGAACATACCGTCAACTGTTTCATCCTGAGCAGTTAATCACTGGCAAAGAAGATGCTGCAAATAACTATGCACGTGGACACTACACTATTGGCAAGGAAATCATTGACCTGGTTCTGGATAGGATTCGCAAGCTGGTAAATTGATTACTTTGCAGTATTAAGATACTGGGCTTCTTGCTGTTAAAATTAATACCAAGTAGTGCAAGAAATGACTAGCTATCACTGACTTGTTATCTTTGTGTGCCTTTCATTTTTTTCTTTTAGGCTGACCAATGCACAGGTCTTCAAGGCTTTCTCGTCTTCCATAGCTTTGGTGGTGGCACTGGCTCTGGTTTCACCTCTTTGCTGATGGAGCGCCTATCAGTTGACTATGGCAAGAAGTCCAAGCTGGAGTTCTCCATCTACCCAGCTCCTCAGGTCTCAACAGCCGTTGTTGAGCCCTACAACTCGATCCTGACCACACATACCACTTTGGAGCACTCTGACTGTGCCTTTATGGTAGATAATGAGGCTATTTATGACATTTGCCGCAGGAACCTGGACATTGAGCGCCCTACTTATACTAATCTAAATCGTCTTATCAGTCAGATTGTATCATCTATCACAGCCTCTCTCAGATTTGATGGTGCCCTGAATGTAGATCTAACAGAGTTCCAAACCAACTTGGTGCCCTATCCCCGTATCCATTTCCCTTTAGCCACTTATGCTCCAGTGATCTCTGCAGAGAAAGCATATCATGAACAGCTTTCTGTTGCAGAGATCACAAATGCTTGCTTTGAGCCAGCCAACCAGATGGTGAAATGTGATCCGCGCCATGGCAAATACATGGCTTGCTGTCTGCTGTACCGTGGAGATGTGGTACCCAAAGATGTCAATGCTGCTATTGCTACCATTAAGACAAAGCGTAGCATCCAGTTTGTGGACTGGTGCCCAACTGGATTTAAAGTTGGTATCAACTACCAGCCCCCTACTGTGGTGCCTGGAGGTGACTTAGCTAAAGTGCAGCGTGCTGTGTGTATGCTGAGCAATACAACAGCTATTGCTGAAGCCTGGGCTCGTCTGGATCACAAGTTTGATTTGATGTATGCCAAGCGTGCCTTTGTGCACTGGTATGTGGGTGAGGGTATGGAGGAAGGTGAGTTCTCTGAAGCCCGTGAAGACATGGCTGCATTGGAGAAAGATTATGAAGAAGTTGGTGTAGATTCTGTTGAAGGTGAGGGAGAAGAGGAAGGGGAAGAATATTAAGAACCCTACCCTTATTTGTTACCACTGCATGTCCTTTGTTTTTCTGCTGTACATGTCTTTTCCAACTGGATTTGTCAGCTGCATGAAGGATGTGTAAACTGGCATTTGTTACTTCAGTTGCTTCTGATCATGTTTTTGTCACAATCATGTCTGGAAAATAAACATTTCAAACAAATGACATTCTAAATCACTGTCTTCATGGAATTAATATCATACAGTTTACAAGGGCAAATTAAGGAAATAGGGGGGGGCACTTTTAGTGTTTGTACTGCCTTCAGTTTTCATTCCATGCTTGTCATTTACATTACAATCCTTACTACTTTTACTTTGAAGCCAAGTTTTCTTAAAAAAAAAAAAGCATGGCATCCTGTGTAATAAGTAAATTAAACAGTAGCAATCTTCTTAATGTACTAACCATTGTAGTAGCTGACTAACACATTTACTTTGTATACAGTGTTGACTGGATTATACTTCTCCCTCCGTAATCGCTGTGATAGGGGATTAAAAAAACCGCAAAAACTTTTTCATATGTTCACTGTTTTCTGTTAAAAACCATCGTGAATATGGTGAAACCGCAAATAACAAGGTTGGGAAACCTGGCCTGTTCCTGAAGGAGAGGCGAAACACGGTTAATAAAATGCTAGGAATCGGCAATTTTTTTTTTCTCTCTCTAAACGCTTGGAATCAGCGATTTCTCTATGCAAGCTGATGTAATTTGGGGGAGGAGCCAGCAAGCTAAAAACCGTGAATAATCAAAACCGCGAATGCTGAAACCGCAAATACGGAGGGAGAAGTGTAATGGCTTTTGTAGGGCAGCAGCTTTCATATTGTGTGGCTTTATGTAAAACTGTTTTTACTTTAAAAATGACTAATAGGGAGAAAGGATGGGATTTGATATAGTACCTTCCACTGGTTACAATCAAAATGGCTTATGTATTATACACAGGTACTTTATTTTGGCACGGTTGTAAATCATATCCACTAAGATTTGCATCAGTTAACAGTAAAAAAATTAATTAGTGGAACATCATCCAAGACAATATAACATGCTTGTTACTTGATATATTTAAATGCTAGTGTATACATTGAAAATACATGGTAAAAGAACAAAACAGCCTTCGTTCAATTTCAGGATCATTGCAGCGCAGCTGGTCATCAACATAAGCAACTTGAGATGGACTGGTGCTGTAACTGTATATTAACATGGACCTTATAAACTTGGCTGTAAAGTAACAGGATCTCAAGTCATGGTCAGAAGTAAAATGGTATACTCGCCCCCATTGCTCAAGAATGGGTTTTGATTGCTTTTGTATTAGCAATTAAATTAAAATAAGGCCATAGTCATTCCAGAAAAGCCTTGCATTGGGGTTAATTTTAAAGAGAACAGAAGATTGAATAACTGCTAAACTTCTACTTAGAATATAAACTGCATAAAAAGGGTCGCTCCTTCACAGTAAAGGAGAAGTTTAAGACTTTGTGGTATCAGATGGTGGGTAGGGATAGTAAGTTAGGCTATAGTACTTAATATATGGCTGGGAAGACTTGGATCTCATGGACCTGGTTTGATACAAGCCATTCTAGCTCTACTGTACACAATAAAAGGTAGATCTTAACTAAAAGTTACGTTGCTAACTTAGCACAACTTAGGCTAGATTGCTAAATTAAGTTTCTAGCCCTGTATACATTTTCATTCAACTTGAAAATGAGGTGAGGTGATAAACTTATAACACGTCTGAGGAGAGCCAACCAAGAGTTGTCCAAATTTAAGAACATAAGAAATGCTGCTGCTGGGTCAGGCCAGTGGTCCATCCTGCCAGGCAGTCCGCTCACACGGCGGCCCTCAGGTCAAAGACCAGTGCTCTAAATGAGTCCAGCCTTGCCTGCATATGTTCCAGTTTAGCAGGAACTTGTCCAACTTTTGTCTTGAAACATGACATAATCAATTTATTAGAGATCTTTGGCCTAGAGAATGACACTGAGACAAATTTGTCTGTCCCATTCCTGCAAGCTCCTCAACTGCACAAGCCTCAAACGCTTAGTTTTTAAGTGTTTGAGGCTTGTGCAGATGAGGACAGAGCTCATGGAGAGATCTGCAGGAATGGGGAAAATTTATCCCCATGTCATTGTCTAAGCAAGACGACAGAACAGTGACCTGACACAGGACCATGTTTTTGACAAATAGAGCATGAGTCTGGGGTCATACAGGCTGGAAGTGCTGTTAAAGCCTGATTGTCAAACAGTTATATCCACTGTCTAACTGATGATAGATTTTAAGTTCAAACTTCACAGCGTTTCCACAATTTACTTTACTAATATTGTAATGTTGCTGAGACAAGCAGGGGACATGTAGTCACATTTGTTCAAAGTCCTTAGACTGATCCTGTGTCTGCTCTCCCATTTATCCAGTGATCTCTGCAGTGGCCCTTCCCCTTTACCCACTCCTGCCAGGTTGCAGCTCTCCCTCTCTCTCCCACACAAATTTAAAATAGGTAAGATTCTAGACAGTAGGAAAACACAGTAGGGTTATTTCCCTTTAGTTGCATGGCTACAGAAAGAATCCACTCTGGATTTTTCATTCTCTAGTACTTCATGGTGCAGTTTAGTGCCCTCTACAGTTTTTCCTTCTGAATGCATGGATGCAGTATGTTCTGCTCGCCCTGCTTTGTTTAAATTTGATGTGATTTCTCACCCTTTTGGGGTAATTTAGTGCCTGGAGTGATTTTTAAAGAATTCAGACTTTGGCCTGTAGCCGACAAGCCAATCCCTCTGGGTACGTGTTGGCCAGCCTGCATAGTTTTTAGCTGGAGCTCAGAACCATTCCTGAGGTGATCTTGCCGTTGATCAAGGGTTGAGCACAGGCTGTTAGGCACTCTTAGGAGGCTCAGTAGTATCTCACAGGGTACCAGCTGCATTGTTGCACCTCTAACTGTTTCACTGCACATCTGATGGTGGAGGTATAGTCAGACTAGAGAATGATACTGGGGGAAAAAATTTGTCCCTATTCCTGCAAACTGTCTGATCCTATCTGCACAAGCCTCGAATAGTTATGATTTTTTGAATTTAAAATAAACTATTATCCCAGGACAAGCAGGCAGCATATTCTTGACTGATGGGTGACGGCACCGACGGAGCCCCGGTATGGACAATTTTAGAGTGATTGCACTCTAAGAACTTAGAAAGTTCTAGCTAGGATGCACCGCGAGTGCCTTCCCGCCTGACGAAGTCGCGCGGTCCCCAGTTTCTTAGTTTCCGCGGGGCTAAGAAGACGCGTGTTTCCAACGGCTGTTGGATACTCTTTTTTTCGCCTTCCCGCTCGTGTATTTTTTCTCGTGAAATTCTTCGTTTTCTTTTTCTTTTTTTTAATCTTCTTTCCTTGTCTGACTCTGGTCTTAAATCTACTTCTATCAGAGTTCATCTTAGTGCCATTGCTGCCTTTCATGAGCCAGTTCATGGAAAACCCCTCTCGGCTCATCCTTTGGTTTCTAGGTTCATGAGGGGCCTTTTCAATGTGAAACCACCTCTCAAGCCCCCTCCTGTGGTCTGGGATCTCAATGTGGTTCTTTCTGCTTTAATGAAGCCTCCTTTTGAACCTTTGGCCACAGTATATTTCAAATTTCTTACTTGGAAAGTGGTCTTCCTTATAGCTCTCACTTCTAAGTTTCAAGTTTCCAAGTTTATTAATAAATTTGATAAATCGCTTATTTGAATTACTAAGCTATGTACATAGTCAAAATATAATATAGTAAAAAGAAACAAAGAATTTAACAATACAATTTCATATAAAACAGACATGAATCGGGAGGGAAGGAATAAAAATTACAATTTTCAGTTTATGGTATAAAGTGGAAAAAAACAATAGGGTAGGGGTAATTAAACCACAGCATGATTAAAATCTCACTGAGAATTAAATGTTAAAAGCATCTTTGAATAAATAAGATTTTAAAAGTTTTTTAAAAATTATGATGTCTTTTTCATTTCTAATATATTGCGGTAGGGCATTCCACCATTGTGGTCCCATCACGGAGAATAAGTCAGATCTTCTTGTTCCAATAATTTTTAAAGAGGGGACTGTAAGAAGATTATGGCCGGTTGAGCGGAGTGAGCGTTGAGAATTATAAGGTATTAATAGTTTGGATATAAATTGTGGTTCGTTAAAGGCTAAAGTTTTAAAGATAAGTAGCATTATTTTAAAGGTGATTCTATGACCAATTGGAAGCCAGTGGGCGTCTATTAGTAATGGTGAAACATGGTCGTATTTCCTGGCGTTATATATTAGTTTAATAGCAGTGTTTTGTATCAGCTGAAATCGCCTTTTTTCTTTCTGTGTGATGTTAAGGAAAAGTGCGTTACAATAGTTGAGTCTTGCTATGATTAAAGAGTGAATTAGTATCTTAATAGAGTTTGGAGTCAGAAATTTGGCAATTGACCGGATCAAACGTAGTTTAAAAAAACAATTTTTGACAGTAAGCAAAATATGTTCATGGTAAAGCAGTTTATTGTCGATTATTACGCCAAGAATTTTGATAGAGGGAACTAGATTGAGTGGAATATTGTTGAGAATGAATGAATTCTTCAAAGTTATATCTTTTTTCCAGGTGAATAACATTGATTGAGTTTTGTTTATATTGAGTGCCAATTTGTTTGGGTTAAGCCAGTTTTGTATTATATCCAGTTTGTGATTGATGGATGCGATATCGTTGTTATTTTCTGGGTCCAAGGGGTGAATGAGCTGAATGTCGTCAGCGTAAGAGAAAGGAGTGAAACCTATGGACTGGCAGATGCTTAAAAGTGGAGAGAGAAATATGTTAAACAGTAGAGGGGACAAAATAGATCCTTGAGGGATTCCGAAGGTAGAAGATTGAGTTATGGACATTTCGTTATTAAACTTAACAGAAGAAGTTCGATTAGTGAGATATGAAGTAAACCAAGAAAGAATTTTCTCAGTTATTCCAATTGATTCTAACCTTTGTAGAAGAAGGTCGTGATCTATAGTGTCGAAAGCGGCAGAGATATCTATTGAAAAAAGAATAACAGATTTGTGATGGTCTAAGAAATATTGTATGTTTGATGTTAGTCCGATTAAAGAGTATTCCGTATTGTGAAATTTACGGAATCCTGTTTGGTTTGGGTGTAGTGCGTTGGTATTTTCTACAAAGTCCGAAAGTTGGTTAAATATCAGCTTTTTTGTTAATTTTGATAAAAATGGTAGGTTTGCTATAGGGCGGTAATTTGTGGGTTTGTCTATACTAATTTTGTGGTTTTTAAGGATAGGAGTAACAATTGCAGTCTTCCATAAGGATGGAACGGTGGCTGTAAGTAGACTATTTTGAATAAGTGAAAGAATAAAAGGTCCAAAGTGAGAGAAATGTTTTTTTAAATGAAAAGGTGGAATGATTTCAGAACCGGTACTTTTTAAGTTAACTTGTTGAAAGAGGGATTCTATATCTTTAATTGTTGGTATTTTGAAGTTTGAGCATCTTGCCGTTGGTATGAATTTTGTTTGGCTAGTTTTAACTGAATTGTTTGTTGTGTTTGAGGTAAGAGAATTACGTATATTGTTAATCTTTTGGCTAAAGGCATCGGCTAAGTCTTGTGCTGTTAATGTGGATTTATGAGCAGTGTTATTCATTTTATTGTTTAGATCTATTGTTTTTAATATATTGTATAAAGTAGAAGAATTTTTAGCTTTGTCGATTTTATTGGAGTAATAAGTTTTTTTAGTCTGATTGATTTTTATTTTGTATAAAGTGACATTATCCCTATATATTTGAAGATTGGATTGGGTTTTGTTATGTCTCCATTTGCGTTCTAAAGAGCGTAATTGTTTTTTGAACAGACGAAGTTCTGCCGTAAACCAAGGGTTTGATAATTTACGGGCAGATATAGTTTTAGTTGCTATTGGGGTTTTGTTGTCTAAAAGAGATGTCAGGGATGAGTTCCAAGTGGATAGATGATCTTCAATGAAATTGGAAGAAGGTGTTAGAATTGATGGATCGAGAAAAGAAGTTATATCAATGTTATCTAATTTGGTATAGTCGCGAAAAGAAATAGTTTTAACTTCAGATTCTAATTGCGGTAATCTAAGTTTGGTTAGACCAAGAGAAAATGATATGAAATAATGATCTGACCAGGGAACAGGTTTAGCAGTCAGGTCAGAAAGAGAAAGGTGATGAAATAGTGGAGCAAAAATCATATCTAAAGTGTGATTTGCAATATGAGTTGGTTCGTCTATTTTTGGTTGTAAGTTAAGAGGCTTTAGGGTATTTAGTAAATCTTTGGTATATGAATTGGAGAGATCGTCGAAGTGAATATTGAAATCACCCAAGATCAGGGGAATGGTTGATGAAGAGCAAAAGTCAAATAGGATATCCTGAAGGAGAGAGAATTTATTTTGTCCTTGGGGGGGGGGGGGGGGGGGGGAACGTAGAGTAGTAAAAAATTAAGTTTATTGTTTAAGTTGCATTTAAGGTGAAGGTATTCGATTATAGCATCTTTTGAAGATTGGTCAGAAAGGTTTAAAAGATGACTGCTAAACCTCCGCCTTCTGCCAGGAGGGTCAGTGAGTTGCATGCACTAGTGGCCGATCCACCTTTCACTGTTTTTCACCATGATAAGGTGGTTCTCCGTACACATCCAAAGTTTCTCCCTAAGGTTGTGTCTGACTTTCATCTCAATCAGTCCAATTTTTTCCGAAGCCTCATTCTCATCCAGGTGAACAGGCTTTGCATACCTTGGACTGTAAACATGCTTTGGCTTATTCTCTTGAACGCACTAAACCTCACAGATCATCTCCTCAACTGTTTTTGTCCTTTGATCCTAACAAGTTGGGTCATCCTGTATCTAAACGCACCCTATCCAATTGGCTTGCTGCTTGCGTTTCATTCTGTTATGCTCAGTCGGGCCTGACACTGGAAGGTTCTGTCACGGGCCACAAAGTTAGAGTTATGGCAGCGTCTGTAGCTTTCTTCTGCTCCACTTCCATTGAGGAAATCTGCAAGGCTGCTACTTGGTCCTCAGTTCATACTTTTACATCTCACTATTGTCTGGATGCATTCTCCAGATGGGATGGACACTTCGGCCAATCTGTTTTACAAAATTTATTTTCCTAATGGCCAACCTTCCCTCCATCCCTCTTTTTGTTAGCTTGGAGGTCACCCATCAGACAAGAATATGCTGCCTGCTTGTCCTGGGATAAAGCACATGTTACTTACCGTAACAGGTGTTATCTAGGGACAGCAGGCAGATATTCTTGCGTCCCTCCCACCTCCCCGGGTTGGCTTCTTAGCTGGCTTATACTAACTGGGGACCGCGTGCCTTTGTCGGGTGGGAAGGCACTCGCACATGCGCGGTGCAGCCTAGCTAGAACTGTCTAAGTTCTTAGAGTGCAATCACTCTAAAATTGTCCGTACCGGGGCTCCATCGGTGCCATCACCCATCCATCAAGAATATCTGGCTGCTGTCCCTGGATAACACCTGTTACGGTAAGTAACTGCTTTTTGTACAATTGTAATTTTATAAACACAAAGAGCAAGGATCAACAACACCCCTGTCTTCCCTTCATGAATAATTTCCACTATCCCAAATTCTGTACCCCTACTATGTCCCACATTGATATCCCTTCTCTCCCTTGTTCCCTTCAGGGCTGTCTAGTTGGGCATGCCCCCTTCTGAGCTGACCCAGAAAACTTCTCTCTGATGTCAGTTGACGGTGGGAAACCTTCCAGGTTAGCCAGGGATCGCAGTTACCTCAACAGTCCTCATTCCATCTGGGCTGCTCCTTCCTGTTTTCAGCCGCACTTGTTTGCAGGGATGTGCCATAGGCAGCGGCTCTTGCACATGGCTAACCTGAAAGCCATCGCAGTAAATTTATGTGCAGGTAATAGAACTTTCCCCTAAGTATTTTTGGGGCTACAGAAAGAGGGGGCACTCCCATTTACCTGGGTGACATAGAGAGCAGCTGGCAAGAGGCCTAGTCAAAAATAGAAGGGAATAAAGAATATCGATGGTAAACTTTATTCAGTTGGATGTTAATTGGGGCATACAATTGATTAAGGCCCCCTTTACTAAGGCATGCTAACCGTTTTTGCATGCGCTAACCTCCAACATGTCCATAGACTTATAATGGGTGCATTAATGCACCCAAAGTAAAAGGAGCCCTAAATGCAGTGAGACCCTGGACTCTTCTCAAACAATAATAATTAGACCCAGGAGGGAGTGAATGTTACTGAACCTGGTAACTTATAAATGGAAAAAGTGTCTCTGGTGCTAAGGACTGGTTATTAGAACTTCACTGATCATAAGAATAGTCTTACTGGATCAGACCAATGGTCCATCAAGCCCAATAGCCTGTTCTCATGGTGGCCAATCCAGATAACTAGTACCTGGCCAAAAGCCAAATAATAGCAATATTCCATATTATCGATCCAGGGCAGGCAAGCGCCATGTCTTTCTCAATAACAGACTATGGACTTTTCCACCAGGAAATTGTCCAAACCTTTCTTAAAACCAGCTACACTATCTACTCTTATCACAACCTTTGGCAATGTGTTCCAGAGTAGAGAATGACACGGTGAAAAAATTGGTCCCCGTCACTGCCCCGTCCCCGTCTCACCATCCTCTGCACCGCCCCGTCACCGCCATTCCCTTCACCGCCCCGTCACTGCCACTGCCACCCCATTCACTGCCCCGTCACCGCCACTGCAACCCCATTCACCGCCCCGTCACCGCTGCATACATAAAAGCCTCAAACGGGTACGATTTTATATACTTTTCTAATATCTCCCCTATGTATCTGCCATTGCCCCCCCCTGTGTCCATATTCCATCCCCATGGCATGTCCCCTTTTTGTCTCTGTCCCTATGCCCCATGCACATAATTTCCCCTCTTTCTGTTACCTTCCTGTGTCCAGATTTCCCCTATCTTCCTCTTCCATACCAGTGTGTCTCTTCTTTTCAACCCCATCTAGCTTTTTTCCCTCTTTCTTCCCCCCCCCCCCCTTGCTTCTAGCATCTGGCTCACCTGCCTGTCCTTCCCTTTCTTTCCTGCTGTGGGTTTTTCTTTCCATTTTCATCACCTTGGCCCAGAATCCTTTTCCCTTTCACTCCCTCCTTACAGTCTGAGCCGGGAACACTAGCGATCGCACGGTCCTCGCAGCCCCCACCCGCCTGCCCAATCGATCCTAGTGTTTAGCCAGCTCTCTCCCTTCTCCTCACCTTAATTTGCAGGCTTTCTTTTTCAGCGACCTGCACGCTTTCCCAAAGAGCCGCACACGCGCGGCTGCTCAGTGTTCAATCTTCTGCTCTGCTGCAACTTCCTGTTTCCGGTTGCGTCAGAGCAGAAGATCGAAACTGAGCAGCAGCGGGTGCGCGGCTCTCTGATAGTGTGCGGGTCGCCGAAAAAGAAAATCTACAAACTAAGGTGAGGAGAAGGGAGAGAGCTGGCTAAACACTAGAATCGATTGGGCAGGCGGGTGTGAGCTGCGGGGACCGCGCGATCCTTCATGCCTCACTGCGGGGACAAGACCCATTCACCGCCCCGCGGGCGGTGAATGGCCTTGTCCCCGTCGCCGCAGCGACTGCTAGTTTTCTTCCCCGTTTTCGGCGGTGACCCGCGGCTAAAATGCGGTGGCCGCGGGTAAACCGCCACCGTGTCATTCTCTATTCCAGAGCTTAACTATTCTCTGTGAAAAAATATTTCCTCCTATTGGGGTGTTTGTGTTGTTTTTTTGTCACTACTTGTTTCCTGGATCTAAGGCAAGGCAGAAAGGAAATGTTCTGACAGCAGCCTCAGCTTTCTCAAGGATGGCTGTTTGTCCTCTGCTTAAGTAACCTTGTGTAGAAGCACATGCAGTCACCATATTACACCTTTTAAAAACCACCTGAGTTCTTGTGAGTAAAATGTTCATATGTAAGTGTTAGTTGTGTGTATACATTGGATCATTTATCAAAAGGGACTTAAAGAAGGTAGAGGCATAAGGTAGTGCACACAAAATGTGGAATAGATTTATAAAAGTATGCATGGTAAAAGGAAAACGTACTTTCACATGAGCTGGGTAGTGGTGGATTCAGCATGAGGCAAAACAAAGAAATAGACCAAACAAAATCCAAATGTAAGGTCTTTATTAAAAGTACTCCATCCATCAAGGCCAAACTAAAACCAGAATTAAAAACCACAATTCATAAAATAGGACATTCATAATTTTAAAAAAATCTCACTCCAAAACCTGTGATTATACATTTCAAATAATAAAAGACATTGGATAAATTGCATACTTACTTTCTACCAACTTAAAACTGAACATAATACGGAAATAAAAACTTACGCAGGTGGTGAAAAGCACGCTAAAAACACCAAAGCAGTAAGTACAACTGAATAAAACAAAAAGTCAGAAAGTGTGCATGAACTACATTGGCAACACACCAATAGCATGGTCTAGATCAGTGTCTCAAATTTAGGCCCACTTATATCAAGTTTTTTTATCGCCAACCACTGCGGTATAAGCTCTGATGATCATAGAATTCCTATGAGCATCTGAGCTAGTGATAAAAAAACAAACCCTAATGTGACTTAATAAAAGTGGGCCTTAATATTTTGTTGTTTTTGCAATTTTACAATTTCAATTATGTGCCATGAAAAACATTAGCTCTGTTTAGTGTGCCAGAGCTAAAAAAAAAAAAAAAAGTTTGAGAGACACTGGACTAGATGCTAAAACACTGCATTGAAGCTCCTCAACCTTAATGAACTCAATACACAAGTTAAAATTTAAAAAAAATGTAAAAGAAAAGCTGTGCTGCACAGTTAAGTTAAAAACCAGGCTGAGCCTCGCAGTCCATTACTAAACACTTGATTTTGGTATTGTAACTTGTTTGGACAAAATATTAGCACTCTTGTTTTGGGAGGTGGGGATGGGGACATTTATACATTTGTTATAGTTTTTCCTATTTGATGTGAAAATAAAGACATTTAAATATTTAAAAAAACATAACTATACAAGCTATCTGATATATCCTCCCCCCCTTGCAAAGCAGCAGTAGCAACTGTCGCACAGCAAATGCTCTGAAGCCCATTAAATCCCTGTGGGTGTCATAGCGATTACTGTAGCTTTGTTAAAGGAGCCCATAATTTAAAATGTAGTAAACAAATCTCAAGTTCATAAAACCTCTAAAGATCCAATAAAAAAAGACAACCCTTTTACTAAACTGCGATAGCAGTTATTAGCACAGGGGGCCGTGCTGAATGTTTCGCATGGCTCCCGATGCTCATTGGAACTCTATGAATGTCAGGAGCAGCATGGAGAATTCAGCGTGGCTCCCTGCGCTAATAACCACTATCACGGTTTAGTGTAAAGGGGTAAATTAAATAAAGACTACTCACGTGCCTGGCTCCATGAAGATTAGCAATCAAGCAGTCATGTGGTTACGACCTAGCTTAAATCTCAAAAATCGATTTGATATTTGCATAATTAATCAGTTTAAAATGTTCAAAACACACAAAAACAAAAAATCAGCTAAAACATACAAGAGCCTTCTAAAATATGGGATATGAGGATAAAAAATTTGTATCTTAAGCATTTAAAACCATGAAGGTATGTGTGGAGGCGTGGGATCTATAAAAGCAAAAAACAGGATTAAGATCAAACTTGAAGCAAACATCATAAAAATACTCTTGAGGTGGTGTTCAATCCATTCTACCTCATTGCTATGAAATAAAAATCTCAAAATATCTCCAAACAGCTTTGAAACATTTTTAAGGTGGTGGAAAACAGAGAAATGAGTCTTATGTATTTCAATGATGTTATTGGGGAGTTTGAATTTGGTGGCTGTGAAAGATGCCTTTTTAGACTCCATCCTTCCTCTTATCAACATCTCACTAAAAACAGAAGTAGTGCCCGCATACTGGAAGTCTGAGGTCATCAGACCAATCTAGAAAAATCCCATGCTTGACCTGTCTCCAACCTACCCTTTGTCTCCAAGATCCTGGAAAAAACAGTGTTGAACCAATTATACTCCTTCATCAATGAACAGAGTCCTATCCCCCTTCCAATCGAGATTCAGGAAATTCCACAGTACTAGAAACGCATGGATAAGGGTAACGATGTCCTTCTGGTGCTGCTGCTGGATCTCAGTGCAGCATTTGACACTATTAACCATCCTCTCCTCATTGTGTGGCTCTCTGAAATTGGAATCCGAGACACTGCGTTACGATGGTTCATCTCCTTTTTGAATAATAGATCCCAAAGCATACTGCTCAACAAAGTGCTATCGAAACTGATCAAATATGGTGTTCTGCAGGGGGCTGTGCTATCCCCCCTATTATTCAATCTCTAGGCCAGTCCTAAGCATAGCCTACAAATACCAAATACAGATTCACTCCTTTGTGGATGACATCCAACTATACCTACCTCTAGGAGAAAACCATGACGCCCAGATTGCAAAACTCCTAATCTGCCTCTCGGAAATAAAAAACTGGATGACGGTCAACAAATTGCAGTTTAACACCTCCAAAACAGAATCCTTTTGAATCCTCAAAGAACACTGCAACTGTGCCTGTCCTGGGGCTCAACTATCTTAACTGCGAAGGACCAAGCACGCAGCCTAGAATACTCCTTGACTCCAACCTGTCGCTTTCCAACCATATCTCTCATGTGGTATCTTCCTCATTTTACTACCTACATCAACTGCAAAAAAATATGAAACTGTTTTTCTGAGTCTGATTTCACCCAACCATTCTATGCCTTAGTCTTTTCCCGCATGGACTACTACAACACCCTATTCAATGGTCTCATGCAAACAGCATATGATGTCTCCACCGTGTATAAAATGTGGCAATCAGACTTCTAAAAAACTTCTGTGCCCATGATCCTGTCTCCCAGGCTCTATGGTTGACTTACTGGCTGCCCTTAGCCAAACTTGTCTTCAAATGCTTGATGCTAGCATTCAAATCCTTGCATGACATGGCACCAGGCTATGTGATGGCTAATACAGGTAGATCAATACAGTTATTAATACAGTTATTAATACAGTTAGACCATAGTTAGAAATTCAAGTAGGTCATTGCTGGCTCATCATTATGTCCCAGAAATTACAATAGACAGTTTAGAAATTGACTTTTTCAATTGCTTCCGGGTTGGCTCCGTGTCATGGTACAGAAATTATTTTAAAAGTTTTCTGAACCTGAGATAGTGGTCATTAATGAAAATAATTTTCTAAAGACATTTTTACAGCTGCAGTAAAAATGAGAGCGCATAGGCCCGCATAAGGCCATTTCTTACCACAGCTTAGTAAAAGGACCTCTAAATCTTTTGGCCCTGATTCTATAAAAGATGCCTAAAATTAGGCACCTAGATTGGCACACCTAGCCAATCTAAGCATCTAACATATTTAAAAAGCTTAATCAGTGCCAATAACAATTAGCACCTCATAACTGGCTTAAATTAAAATGAATTAGGTAGTAGATGCCTATCCCTTTCAGGTAGGCAGGCACCTAGTCCAAGGAGCCTACCAGAAAGTAGATGTGGTTAGGTGTGGGTCATGGGCATGCATGTAGATGCCTCAAGTGGACTTAGGCGCCAGTATTTAGCCCAAGAAAACTCTGGCATAAATAGACCACCTAAGGTTGAGGCACCTACTGGCATCTAAGGGCTAGCTAGATGCACTAAAGTCAGCAATAATCGCTAAACCTGTTTTCACAGCTTTAGCATAAGAACATAAGAAATGCCTTCACCAGATCAGACCCTGGGTCCATCTAGTCTGGCAACCCGCGGAGGCCAATCCAGGTGTTCCCTGCTGAAGACCTTGTTTACTCATATCCCTCAATGTGTTTTGCAAGAAGATGTGCATCCAACTTGCTCTTGAATCCCGGAATGATGGTCTCCAATACAACCTTCTCCAGGAGAGCATTCCAAGCGTCCACCACTCGCTGTGTGAAACAGAACTTCCTGATATTTGTCCTGGGACTGTTGCCCCTCAGTTTCAGTCCATGACCCCTTGTCTGAGTCACAATTGACAATGTGAATAACGATGTTTTTTGCTCTATTTTGTCGAATCCTTTTAGTATTTTGAAAGTCTCTATCATACCCCCTCGCAGCCTTCTCTTTTCGAGGGTGAACAATCCCAGTTTTCCGAGGCGTTCTTTGTAGCTCAAATTCTCAATACCTTTTACTAGCTTCGTGGCTCGCCTCTGCACCCTCTCCAGCAGGGTTATATCCTTCTTTAGGTAGGGAGACCAGTGTTGGATACAGTATTCCAAGTGTGGTCTGACCATTGCTCTGTAAAGCGGCATTATGACGTCCGCCGATCTACTCGTGATTCCCTTCTTTATCATGCCCAACATCCTGTTTGCTTTCTTTGCCGCCACTGCGCATTGAGCCAACGGCTTCAGAGTCTTGTCTATCAGTACTCCCAGATCCCTTTCTTGTTCGCTCTTGCCCAATGTTGCACCTAACATTTTGTATTCACGTTCCTTATTTTTCTTACCCAGGTGCATCACTTTGCATTTTTCTATATTAAACTTCATCTGCCACTTTTCCGCCCATTTCTCTAGCTGATTCAAATCTCTCTGGAGTTCTTCTCTGTCCTTTTGTGACCCAACTGCCCTAAATAGTTTTGTGTCGTCTGCAAACTTGATTAAATTACTTGTTGTTTTTTCTTCTAAGTCGTTTATGAAGATATTGAACAAGACTGGCCCAAGAGCCGAACTCTGGGGCACACCGCTTGTCAACTTTTCCCAATCCGAGAACTTCACATTTATGCCCACCCTCTGCAATCTGTTTTCCAGCCATCTTAGTATATCCCCTTACATAAGAACATAAGAACATAAGAACTGCCTTCTCCGGATCAGACCTTCGGTCCATCAAGTCCGGCGATCCGCACACGCGGAGGCCCTGCCAGGTGTACACCTGGCGTAATTTATATTCCACCATATCCTTATATGCCTCTCTTAAGGAGATATGCATCTAGTTTGCTCTTGAAGCCTAGGACGGTAGATTCCGCAATAATCTCCTCTGGGAGAGCATTCCAGGTGTCAACCACTCTCTGAGTGAAGCAGAACTTCCTGACATTAGTCCTGAACCTGTCCCCCCTTAGCTTCATTACATGTCCTCTAGTCCGTGTCAAATTGGACAATGTAAATAATCTTCTCTGCTCTATTTTGTCGATTCCTTTCAGTATTTTGAAGGTCTCGATCATATCCCCACGCAGTCTCCTTTTCTCAAGGGAGAACAATCCTAGTGTTATAAGTCTGTCCTCGTATTCCAGTTTCTCCATACCCTTCACCAGTTTTGTTGCTCGTCTCTGCACCCTCTCCAGCAGTTTTATATCCTTCTTTAGGTAGGGAGACCAATGTTGGACGCAGTATTCCAAGTGTGGTCTGACCATTGCCCTATATAGCGGCATTATAACTTTCTCCGATCTACTCGAGATTCCTTTCTTTATCATGCCCAACATTCTATTTGCCTTCTTTGCCGCTGCCGCGCATTGTGCCGACGGCTTCAGGGTCCTATCTATCAGCACACCCAGGTCCTTTTCTTGTTCACTCTTCCCCAGAGTTGCACCTGACATTGTATACTCGTATTCCTTATTTTTATTGCCTAAATGCATTACCTTGCATTTCTCCACATTGAATTTCATCTGCCATTTCTCCGCCCATGTTTCTAACTGACACAAGTCGCTCTGGAGTTTCTCTCTATCATCCTGCGATCTGATCGCCCGGCATAGTTTTGTAT
This sequence comes from Geotrypetes seraphini, assembly GCF_902459505.1. Classification (NCBI taxonomy): domain Eukaryota; kingdom Metazoa; phylum Chordata; class Amphibia; order Gymnophiona; family Dermophiidae; genus Geotrypetes; species Geotrypetes seraphini. Next base: position 219,185,524 of record NC_047086.1, read on the forward strand.
CGTCTGCAAACTTGATGATCTCACTGGATGTTCCTTCCTCTAGGTCATTGATATAAATATTAAAAAGGATCGGCCCAAGTACCGAGCCCTGGGGCACACCACTAGTCACTTTCTCCCAGTCGGAGAACTTCCCATTTATGCCCACTCTCTGCTTTCGGTTTTCCAGCCATTTGCCTATCCATCTTTGTATATCCCCCTCTATGCCATGGCTATGTAGTTTCCTGAGAAGTCTTTCGTGTGGAACTTTGTCAAACGCTTTCTGGAAGTCCAAATATATTATGTCCACCGGCTTCCCACTATCGATTTGCTCGTTCACGGTCTCAAAAAATTGGAGTAAATTAGTCAAACATGATTTCCCTTTCCTGAATCCATGTTGACTGGGTTTCATTAAGTCTATTCCATGGCTTTGTAGTTTCCATGGCTTTGTAGTTTCTTCAGAAGCTTTGCGTGTGGAACCTTGTCGAACGTTTTCTGGAAGTCCAAGTATATTATATCCACCGGTTCACCGTTATCGATTTTTTTTGTTCACCTCCTCAGAAAATTGAAGTAAATTTGTCAAAACATGACTTCCCCTTCCTGAAGCCGTGTTGACTAGCTCTCATCAGGTCGTGATTTTCCAGGTGTTGCACTATGCTATCCTTTATTAGTGCTTCAACCATCTTCCCAGGAACCGACGTAAGACTCACAGGTCTATAGTTGCCCGGTTCTCCTCTCGATCCTTTTTTGAAGATTGGGATGACATTCGCTATCTTCCAGTCGTCTGGTATTCACCCGGTTCTAATTGACAAGTTAGCTAGAGATTGTAATAGTTCTCTGATTTCTACCTTAAGCTCCTTTAGCACTCTCGGATGAATTCCATCTGGTCCAGGGGATTTGTCACTTTTTAGTTTGTCGATCTGATATCATGTCCAAATCCACATTCACAGTGGTGAGGCTTTCCTCAATTTCTCCCTTGAATACTTTCCCTGTTTTGGGCATTGATGCAGTGTCCTCCTTGGTAAAGACAGATGCAAAGAATGAGTTTAGCCTATCTGGAATCTGTTTGTCTTCCTTGATGCACCCTTTTCTTCCTTGGTCCTCGAGAGGGCCCACTGCCTCCTTTGCTGTTTTTTTCCCTTTTATGTATCTAAAAAAGGGCTTGAAGTTTTTGGCTTCTAGCGACAATCACTTTTATTGACTTAATGCACAAAATGGCCCACCACATGTGTTTCCCCTCAATCGTCCATTTTCCGATCCGGCCATGCAAATTAGTTAAAACCCTATGCAAAGTAGCCAAGCGATTGAAGCACTAACATCGCTTGGCTATTACAAAAAAAAAATAAATAGAATGGGGTTTTAGTGATCGGAAAAAACGACTAGTTAGACCTGTGTTACCGACAGGTCTGCCTGTTTTTTTTTCATTTTTTGCTCAGACGTCAGACCTTAGGCCCTGCCCTGTGCATCATATGGGATACAGAGGGAGGAGGAGCCTAAGACCCTGATTGGCCCCTCCACGCAAATCATTTGCATGCAAACTTGGTAGTGCATCACTCGCTCTAACAGTGATCCAATTGGCTAACAGTGATCCAATCAGTACCTATAGTGCATCCAGGCCTAAGTCCTCTTTAGGCACTGCTAGGCGCAATTCTATAAACGGCACCTAACTTGGACCTGTTGTAAGAACGAGCGATATAACAAGTTTTAATAAAACATACAGTATACGCTGTGTTCCTTGTTTTAGGTGCTGTTTTTTTAGCCTATGTTTTAGGTGCTGTTTATAGAATCAGGGCCTTTATGCGTTATTAACAATTTAAAGAAATGTAACAATGAATCAGCTTGAAAGGTATACATACTTTTGCACCTGTCATTCATTTTTTATGATTTTCCATCTGTTAAAATCAGTAAATAAATAGCAATTATGCATGAAAATAAGCAGAAAAATGTGGGTTACAGGGTTAATGCATAAGTGTTTTGTTTAGGGGTTTGTTTGTTTTTTTAAATAAAAATCAGGACAGCTGAAGGTATAATATGGATAAATAAATATAGAATAATATTTCATTTATGTTCTGCCAACTCCTGATAGGGCCCAAAGAAGATCACAAACAAAATCAATTCACAGAATGCTTTTTTTTCTATTTTGTTGCTGAAGCTAACACCCCCCTCCCCCCCCCCCCCACACACACACACACCCACCCACACCCAAATTGGTCGGCTAACCCCTTGTGGATGTCAACTTTTGCAGCTGGGTAGGTGAACTAATCCTTTACAAATGTCAGAAGTAGGGCTGTGGAGTCGGAGTTGAAGAATCGGAGACAATTTTGGATACTGGAGTTGGAGTCATGGGTACCAGAAACTGAGGAGTCAGTTGAAGGATTTATCTATCAACTCCACAGCTCTGCCAGGGCTGTGGAGGGAGTCGAGGAGTCAGAGACAATTTGGGGTAGTCGGAGTCGAGGATACCAGAAACTGAGGCGTTGGAGTCAAAGGATTTATCTACTCCACAGCCCTGGTCAGAAGGCTACTGTAGCTCTATACAGAAACTAATCATAATGTTTTATGTTTATATCTGTTTAATGATCCAACTGATTCTTTACCTTGTTACATTGTGTACAGTGAAGTTACTAAGTACATGCCAGTGAAGTTTGTTGCTGAGTACTGTCTTGTTCTCTGGTAAATTCTGGGTTTAGATACAGATCTCAGGGAGCTACTATCTCTTGTGATACTGGTCATCCATATTTTAGCAGGCTCAAGTCACAGAAATCCTTATTCCAGTCCTTTTGGGTTCAGTCCCACAAAAAACAAACTAGAAGCCTGAAGGTGTGCTGGGGCCCCAGAGGTTACACATGAAGAAGGCTACTGCGCCTTTATGCCTTATTAACAATTTAAAGAAATGTAACAATGGTTCAAAAGGATCCTTGATCAATTGATTCTATGTATGGTGCTCAAAATTGCGCATGCAAATTTGGGCAAATGCCCACTTTCTGCATGCAATTTAATTGAATAGCAAATCAGCACCAATAATTGGGTGCTAATAATTATGAGTGCTAATTGGCAACAATTAGTTATGTGCATAGCTTGCTCGATGTATTCTATAAAGATGTGTGTGGATCTGAAAAGGGGGTGAGGTCATGGGAGGGGCATGGGTGCATCATGGATGTTCCAAAAATGTGCACACATTATTACAGAATAAGCAAAATTGCTTATCTGTAACAGATGTTCTCCATAGACAGCAGGGGAATGCAGCCACACTTGTTGGTGAAGTCCACTGACTGAGCCTGTGTGTCGGTGCTCTCCCCTAGCTATAGTAAGCTTTGAGCTTACTGGGCATATGCAGGATACCCTTCACCTAGAGCCCCTCCCCTCGTCCTGTCAGTTTTGTCTCTAGCAATACAATGAGGTTGAGATGAGGGGACAGTGGGTAGGCAAGTGTGGCTGCATTCCCCTGCTGTCTACAGAGAACACCTGTTACAGGTAAGCAACTTTGCTTTCTCCGGAGACAAGCAGGGGATATGCAGGCACACTTGTTGGTGAGTCCCAAGCTTAAAGAAGCAGAAGGGAGGTGGATATAAATTACAGAGCAAATAAGTTATGCAAGACTGTCCAAAACAAACGTCCTGTGCCAAGCTTTCGTCTAAACAATAGTGCTTTGTAAAAGTATGCACTGAAGACCAGGTTGCTGCTTTGCAGATATCCTGAATAGGGATTGATTTCAAGTTTGCTATTGAAGAAGCTGTAGCTCATAGTTTATGTGCCCTAATTAGACCAGGGGGGTTGTATATGAGCTCTTGTGTAACAAAAGTGAATACAGTGTGTAATCCATGATGATATAGCTCTCTTAGTTGCTGGTTGGCCACGATTGGCTGGATTGTAGTACATGAATAATTGGTTGGATTGATGAAAATGAGATGTTGCCTTGAGGTAAAAAAGAAGCGCTCTTTTGCAGTCAAATGTATGAAAATGCTCTTCTGCTGAAGAAGAATGTGCAGGTGGAAAAAATGAAGGCAGAGTGATAGTTTGATTAAGATGAAACTCTGAGACCACCTTGGGAAGAAACTTTGGATGAGTTTGTAATTGTACTCTTGCTTGGAAAGAACTGTGAATAAGGATAATGCATGACTAAAGCTTGAAACTCACTAACTCTCCTAGCTGATGTGAGTGCTATAAGAAAAGCTGTTTTCCATGAAAGGAATGTGAGAGAGGCAGATCCCAGTGATTCAACAGGGTCCTTCATCAATTGATCCAAGACTATATTGAGGTTCTGTGGGGGACTGTGGGGTTCTCAATTCCTTTTGGAAGGCGGTGATTGGTACTTTATCTGAGTGTTTGGGTGAATGTGTTGTACTTTCCCCTCTTAGTTGCCTTTTAGGATTATATAATTTTAGGGAGCATACCTGGAAAATTAAGTTTCTTCGTTGGGGGTTGGCGGCTGCGAAATGCCTCATTGCCAACCACTGGAAAAATACAGAGGCCCCCTCTTATACTATATGGGTTAACCGATTGTTATCTTTGGGGAGGATGGAGATAGCCGTGGCTAAGAGACGCCACACCTATATCATTTATTTCCACACTTGGAGTAAGTTGGAAGACCTGCTGGATACACTCTAGGGGATCTCCTAGTATTGGATGTTCTGTTGTCTGCTCAGTGAATGGGGAGGGGGGGACTGTGGGGTAATTTGGGATGGGGAACATGGGCTTGAGGTGGGGTGTCTCAGTGGAAGAGTGTCTCAGTGGAAGAGTGTCTCAGTGGAAGCCTAAGATTGGTGAGACCTCTCATAAAGCGAGAAATCAGAGGGTGTTGTGAACTGGTTTACCATGCATCAGGGAATGGTACGCTGAGATTGCTGACAAATGAAATCTTACAGAGTTTGTCTTTAGGCCAGAGTCTGACAAGTGTAGAAGATTTGTGAAGATATAGTCAAGTAGGCAATAAAGAGGATTTTGACTTGGAGCTGTGCCCATATAGAAAAACACTTCCATTTAGCTTGATAAGATTTTCTAGTGGAAGGACGTCTTGCCGCAAGAAGAACTGTCTTCACTGATTGTCAGAGAGGAAGGTTGGTTAGGAGTGAACTCTCAATTTCCAAGCCATGAGACTGAGACTACGGAGATTGGGATGTAGTAATTAGCCGTTCTGCTGGGAGAGAAGAAAAAGATGGTCTCCCAAGGGAATTGGAGGAGTTTCCAGAAGGTCCAGGAGCAGTGGATACCATATCTTTCTGGGTCAATGGGATGCAATGAGTATGAGTTGAGCGTTGTCCCTGGTAACTTTCTGAAGAACCCTGAAAATGGGAGGAAATGGTGGGAAAGCATAGAGAAGATTGTGCCCCCATGGAATGGAGAAAGGAGACAGAAGCTGCTGTAATGCAATGTTTAAACTAACAGAAATGCTGGTCAAAAAGAAGACTTACAATAAGTGAGGAACCTCGACTCTGAGGAAGATATAGTGAAACATGGTCAAGTCAGGAGAGGTGATCCTTACAATAGCTTAATGCATAGATAAGTCACTTTGCATTGCTATATCATGAATATGCAGTAAATATTAAGTAAAAGAGAAAAGAAAAGAAAAAGGGATGGATTGAATGAAAATCTAATTACTAGGTCCTATGAAGATGTTTATATTACTGAGCACATAAAAAACTTACAATAGCCTGCTAAGAATCCATTATATATAAGAATGTGTATGAGAGTTAAATGAGGTAGAGAGTAATGTTGGACTACATCCATCATTGGCATCTTTTTTTTCCATTTTTCTGCTTTCTTCTCAAAATCTAGCTACTTTTCCATGTCTTACCTTCCCATCTCTCCATGTGTACCATCTCCTCCCTCTTTCTTCTCCCCTATTCCCATCTATCCATAAGAAGCATTTCTTCTATCTCTCTTCCCTTCTACACCTATCACTGTGATCCATCTCCTCCCTCTCTCTCCCCTTGCCCTCCGTTCCTGTGCGGATATCAGACAAAAAAACAAAATCCAACAGGTCTTCAGAAAAGGAACAGTGAAACCAAAACAAGAAAACAGAACACAGTACAAGATGCAGGCAATGTTTATTCCAATAAACAATTTGTTGCGCACAAATAAACCACCTTAGAAAGGTAAAAGGACCCAACACGGTCCATGTATCAAACAACACTTCTTCATCAGGGGTCCTCTCCCGTGGTCTGACATCTCTGTCTTCCCCCATCTATGGCCTGGCATCTCTCTTCTCTCCCATGGTCTGGCATCTTTTCTTTTCTTTTCTTCCCTATCCCTTCCCATGGGCCAACATTTTTCTCCTTCCCTTCCCTTCCCTCCTTCCCGCAGACTGGTATCTCTCTCCTCTCCTTCCCACAGTCTGGCATATCTTTTCCCCTCCTTTCCGGCATGACTGGGGGAAGCCACTGCTTGCCCTGTATTGGTCGCATGGAATATTGCTACACCTTGAGTTTTGGCCAGGTACTAGTGACCTGGATTGGCCACCGTGAGAATGGGCTACTGGGCTTGATGGACCATTGGTCTGACCTAGTAAAGCTATTCTTATGTTCTTATGTCTGGCTTCGCTCTCTCCTTCCCCTTCCAGTGGTCTGATATCCCTCTCTCCCTCCTTCCATCACCCTTCTCCTTAATCCAAAATCTCTCCCTTCCTTCTCTCCTCCCTCCCAGTATAACATTTATCACTTCTTTCTGCTTCCTGCATTCCAACATCTTCTCTCCCTTCTTCCTTTCTGGCCCCCCTCCCAACCCAACATTTCTCCCTCCTTTCCCTCCACCAGTCCAACATCTCTCCTTCTCTCTCCATGAGTCCAACACTTCCTGCCTCCTGTTCTCTTTCTCTCCTCACCCATTCCCTCAAGTCTGACATTTCTTCCTCCTTCCTGCCCCCCCCCCCAGTCCATCTCTTCCTCTCTGTCTCCTTGTACACTCTCTCTGCCTTGGCTGTTCTGTACCCTGCCTCACGATCTACTTACATGTGCAGCCTAAAGGACGTCGCTGGTAGCAGCCAATCACATATGCTACCCTGCTGCCAGCACTGGTGTCTCTACTGCGGGCCTGCCTCTGATGAAATGGAAGTTACATCAGGTGCCGGCAGCAGGGCAGTGCATGTGATTGGCTGTCTCCAGCAATGTCCTTTGAGCTGCAAATGAAGGTAGGACCGCCTCTGCTCTGAATGATGATCTAACCATCTATGGGGGGGGGGGGGAGGCATGGACCCCATGCCCCCCCTCCCATTCCGACGCCTGTGCCATGCCAAGATTTTATACTGTATTTGCAAAAAAATGTAGAGCTCCTTTTACAAAGCAATGATAGAGGTTTCTACTGCAGGTCAGTGAGGTAAATGCTCCAGCATTCATAGTCAGACTGCTGGATGGTAAAAACCTCTACCAGCCTATGGTAAAAATCTCTCCCAAGGCTTTATAAGAACCAGCATTAATAAAGAATTTTAAATATTTTGGTAGTCTAAATAAAAGGGATAATCTTATTTTCCAATGTTGTATTTACTTTTATTTATTAACCTTTTATAAAGTTTAGCACAAACTAATGAACATGTTCACATGCTAAATGTTACATATCCTATTTTATACCTTTGGGCCATGTGGCACTTAGGGCATACTAATATCCATTACTGCACACTAAACTTTAATAGAAAGGTCCCTAAAACAGATACCACATTACTATGTCCTTGTAGATAGAAGCGTTATGTATTCCTGGTCAGTTTTACAAATGTCTATTTCCATTTGCCTGCCCAGATAAGATCACAAGACCCACTGATGACTTTCCGGAAAATGCTGAAGACCCTTCTCTTCAACTGAACAGTGCCAACGAATAGCCTCCTCCTTGCTTCCTTTCCTTAACTCCTTGCTCTCCTTCCAATTTCCTTCTTATTCCATGATCCTCTTCCTTGACTCCTTGCTCTTCTCCCACTCCTCCCCCATCTCTGCCCTCCTCCCAGTCTGTTCTCCTTGCTGCCCTCCCCTTCTCTCTCAATGTTTTAACTTCACGTGTCTCTACTATGGATGCCTTTGCCCTGTAATTTATTGTGAATGTCAATTGTAACCCATTCTGAGCACCCAGGAGAATGGGACATAATACTAGACGAGGAGGAACTACGCGATCCCCACCAACATGGATTCATCAAGGGTAGGTCCTGTCAATCCAATCTCATCAGTTTCTTTGACTAGGTAACAAGGAAACTGGATTTGGGAGAGTCCCTAGATGTCGTGTACTTGGACTTCAGCAAAGCTTTTGATAGCGTCCCCCACCGCAGGCTATTGAGCAAAATGAAATTGATGGGATTAGGTGAAACACTTACAGCATGGGTTCACGGTTGGCTGAGTGGTAGACTTCAGAGGGTGGTTGTTAATGGTACCATCTCTAAAACGTCGGAGGTAGCCAGTGGGGTGCCGCAGGGCTCAGTCTTGGGCCTGATCCTGTTCAACATATTTGTAAGAGACATGACTCAAGGACTTCAAGGTAAAATAACATTATTCGCTGATGATGCCAAACTATGTAATATTGTGAGTAACGGCAATCTGTCCGACAGCATGACGCAAGACCTGCTTTTGTTGGAACAGTGGTCCTCGACCTGGCAGCTTAGCTTCAACGCTAACAAATGCAAGGTCATGCACCTTGGCAACAATAATCCGTGCAGAATGTACACATTGAATGGAGAAATCTTAGCAAGGACTGCCGCAGAACGGGATTTGGGGGTGATCATCAGCGATGACATGAAAATGGCCAAACAAGTGGAGAAGGCTTCATCTAAGGCTAGGCAAATGCTGGGTTGTATCCGGAGAAGTTTTGTTAGTCAGAAGCCCGACGTCCTAATGCCTTTGTACAGAACCATGATGAGATCTCATCTGGAGTACTGCGTACAATTCTGGAGGCCACATTACCGCAAAGATGTGCTGAGAATCGAGTCGGTACAGCGAATGGCCACCAAGATGGTCTCGGGGCTCAAAGATCTATCATACGAAGAAAGGCTGAACGAATTGCAGCTATACTCTCTCGAAGAACGTAGGGAGAGAGGGGACATGATTGAGACATTGGTCGCATCAAGGTAGAAGATAATGTTTTCCTTCTTAGGGGACCCTCGACCACAAGAGGACACCTGCTGAAAATAAGGGCGGGAAGTTTCATGGCGACATCAGGAAGTACTTCTTCACTGAAAGAGTGGTGGACAGCTGGAATAGGCTCCCAGTACAGGTGGTTGAGGCCAGAAGCGTGCCAGTTTTTTAAATCAGTTGGGATGCTCATGTCGGATCTCTTCAAGGGAAAAGGTCATCAGAGAGCAATTAACTAGGGGGGTGGGTCAATGGAGTGGGCAGACTCGATGGGCCTTGGTCCTTTTCTGCCGTCACTTTCTATGTTTCTATGTAAATTGAAATAAATAAATACATTTAGAGATATGTAAGCATATTTGTTTTACGAAGCTGTGTTAAGCTTTATTATCACCAGCCGTGGCAGTATGAGCTCTGATTCTCAGAACTAATATCGCTGTGGCCAACGATAAAACCTAATGTGGCTTTGTAAAATGGGGGAGGGGTAATTCTTAATATAATACCTTTCTATGCTATAACAAGGTGGATTATGTGCATGTATATTCCTGGGCAATTTTATAACTGCTTATGTCTGTGCAGTAAGTGAATGAGGTACTAGTAATTACTCAATTGAGTAAATACTGATTTTCATAATCTGCAGACTGAACATTTTCTGTTTCTGAATCTGTTCACTCCTGTCCTGCAGATGGCGCCATTTGCATATTCTTGAGATAAAATTCCTTCATGAGGTCCACGCCATTGCCATCTGTTTCTTCTGTAATCTTGATAGGGCAGTTTGCTAAATAACTGAATACAGTACTTATGTAGGAAGTAATTCAGTAAGGTGAAATGGAATAGACTCAAGAGTAATCTACTATTACCAGTACTACTTATCATGTCTATAGCACTGCTAGACATACGCTGCTCTGTATATTAAACATGTAAGAAACAATCCCTGCTTGATAGAACTTACAATCTAATTAAAACAGACAAACAGTACAAATAGGGGTAAGGGTAATCGAAAGAAGTACTTTACAGAAAGGAAAGCAACTGGAGTGGAGGAAGTGCCTTAGTGGTTAGAGCTGCTGCCTCAGCACCCTGAGGTTGTGAGCTTGATCCCAGCCTGCTCCTTGTAACCCTGGGAAGTCCCCTTACCTTCCAGTAGAGAATGACACGGTGGCTGATACCCGCGGGTTACCCGCCAAAATGGGGAGCGAAAAAATAGTAGTCGCCGCGGGGATGGGGAAAAGGCCATTCACCGCCCCATGGAGCGGTGAATGGTCTTGTCTCCATAGTGAAGGGAACATGTGCGGTCATGGATTGCGCGGCCCAGGAGCCCCCTCCTTCCCAATTGCCGCGTCCTGCTATCTCCCTCACCCTCACCTTATGTGCCGAATTTAATTGTTATTCTCCCAATGACACACTTTCAACAAGTCACGCATGGGCATGGCTGCTTCTGTTGAATCTTCTCTGACGCAACCGGAAACAGGAAGTCACATCAGAGGAGAAGACTGGAAAGCAGGAAAGAGAAAGGGGAGGACAGGCAGGTGAGCCAGATGCTGGAAGCGTAGGGAGAAAGAGGGAAAGACGCTAGATGGGGGTTGGAGAGCAGAGAGACACATTGGTGTGGAAGAGGAAGAGAGAGGAAATCTGGACTTCGGAAGGTAACAGAAACAGATGGGAAATTCTGTGCATGTGGGCATAGGAACAGAAACATAAAGGGGAAATACATGGGGGGGGGGGATTATGTGCATGTGGGCATAGGGACAGAGACATAAAGGGGAGATACATGAGGATAGTACATGGACATGGGGGCAATGCTGGACACAGGAGGGAGTATACAGATACAGAGGGGAAATGGCGAAAATAGGAACACAGAAGGGAGATGGTTTGTGGGGACAGGACTGGGACCGAGCTCACGGGGATGGGACAGGAATGAGCTTAGAGGGACGGGGCAGAGACGGGAACAAATTTTTTACCCGTGTCGTTCTCTACCTTCCAATGCCCCAGGTACCACAGTTAGATTGTGACCCTTCTGGGACAGATAGGGAAAATACTTAAAAGAGTACTGAATTACTATTCAATGAATTGTAAACCTCTTTGGGCAGGGTTACTAGATGTCCAGATCTACCCAGACATGTCCTCATTTTAGAGGACTGTCCAGGCGTCCAGACTGCTTTTCAAAACCCGGCACTTTGTCCTGGTTTTCAAAAACTTCAAGCTCGGGGCCATATCGGGAGGGCATCTGGTCATGCGTGGATGCAACATGGTGATGTCACTTGCCTGCACGCAAGCACGTGACATCGTTGCATCACACCTGCGCATGCTCAGCCTTAAAAACACGGCTCTAAGCTTGAGAAGAGGTTGGGGGGGGGGCAGGGCTGGGGTAGAACAGGGCGGGGCCACATGTCTGGATTTTTAGAGGCCTAAGATCTAGTAACCCTAACTTTGGACAAATCTTTTCATGAAAAGATGGTTAATAAATCTAAAACAATATACTGCCTTTCTGTAGATCAAATCAGTTTGCATATTATATATAACTACTTTTATCCCAGGACAAGCAGGCATGATATTCTCACAATACGGAGCCCCGATGCGGACAGCATTTCAAGCAAACTTGATTGAAGATTCAAGCTTGCTGTGCTGCACCACGCATGTGTGTCTCCTGCTCCACTAGAGGGCGCATCCCCTCCTCGTGGTCTCCAGTTCGTTTTTTTCCGCTGTGCTAAAACACGTTTTTTCTTAGCTCTGCCCCAGTGCCTTCTTTGCACCGCGATTTGTTGTTTTTTCTTCGTTAAAAGTCGCTGTGTATAAAAAATTTTTCTTCTTCCTGCTCATCGTGCTTTTCGCGCTTTTTTCTCGCGATCCGGGGGCTCCCGGGTCGTCACGGCCGCGTGGCCTGATTGGCCGTGGTCGCCTGGACTTCCTATGTCCCGGCCCATTTCGGGTTTTAAAAAGTGCACCGGGTGCAAGCGTCTTCTATCACTCACAGACCCGCATCGCTGGTGCATCCTCTGCCTGGGGGCCGATCATCCAACAGAAACTTGCCCCCGGTGCGCAACCTTCCAACACCGGGCGCTCCGCCGATGACGGGCCCGCATGGCGGACCTATTTGCTGCCGATCAACCCTCGACCTCGGCCTCAAGATTGGCCCCGGCTTCGGCCCCGACCTCGATCTCGGCCTCGGGTATCTCGGCCCCGCCTCGGGACTCAACCTCGAAGACCCCGAGCTCTCAGAAGTCTTCGGCTCCGGGTAAGTCCCCTCTTCCTTCCTCAGGTTCCATACCTCCAAAGAAGCCAACCTCGGGGACAATGGCCGGACAAGGGGGGAGTTCCTTGCCCACGGCCCCGGCGAAACCCCCGAAGACCTCGGGACGTGCCTCCACCAATCGGGAATGCTCTGAATCGAGATCGCCCCCAGTGGAGTGCACCGCGGCCTCGGACATGCCATCGATGCTGTCCGTGCCGGTATTCCAGGAGCTGCCCCGAGCAATGATCACAATGGAGCTCTCCGCTGCCATGGCTCACCTTCAACCGGCCTCGACCTCGCGTGCGCCGGACCAGCCTGAGCAACGCGTCGAGACCCCTCGAGGCAAAGCACGCCGTTTTCGCCACCTCTCTTCTTCCTCGGATTCCTCTCCGAGGCACTCGAGGCGCGCATCCCCGGCGGAGCACCGCGGGGCGAAACGAAAATCGAAGCCCCTCTCTAAAAAGGCCTGGAGTTCGCCTCCGGTTCGAGGCCGCTCCCCCTCGACCCGATCGGGGGGACCGCTACGGGTTACCAAGCTGTCTCTCACTAACCCACAGCTCCTACTGACTCCCAATCGGACCGAGGCTCCAGGCTTTCGCCGAGGGAGTCCGGGGAGGGGTCCCCAACCCGACATCGGTCAGTACCCCGTACCCCGGCGGCGTCCCCGAGGGGCTCCCCGAGGCGACGCAGGTCCTCGACCCGGGAGCGTTTCCATAGCGCGTCCCCGGCGTCGGATCGAGGGTCCGAGCAAGAACCTCACTATTCGAGGGAGGCTTCCCCTTCCTTCTCAGCAAAACGGAGGTCTCGGTCACCGTCCCCGCAAGGGGCCACGGGATCCCACCGACCTTCCTTCACGAGGTTCGTCCAGGACATGGGACGTGCCCTTGGCTTGGACTTACAATCCGACTCGAGGTACTCCAAGGAGTACCTGGCGGAGCTGGATATGCCTTCCCCGCCCCGAGAGTCCCTCCGGCTACCGCTGAACCCGGTACTCCGGCAGACCCTCATAAGGAACCTCGAGACTCCCTACATGGTGACGGCGGTCCCATCTAAAATGGAGTCTAAGTACCGAACGGTGCCTTGCCCGGGGTTTGAGCAACCACAGTTGTCCCACCAATCCTTACTGGTGGAGTCTTCTCTGAAGAAAGCTCACCCCTCTAGAGTGTCCGCGGCGGTTCCTCCTGGACGCGAAGGCCGGACACTAGACAAATTCGGACGCCGTTTGTATCAGAACTCTATGATGGCCTCTATGGTCCTGAACTACACCTCATTGGGCTGCTGGCTTCCTTCTCGGGGGACCTACCTGCCCCTCGTCAGGCAGCGTTCGGCCTCCTCGAGGATTTTTCCAACCTCCGACTGCACTTGTTCCATGCTGCTTACGATGGCTTTGAACTGTCTTCCAGGGTCGCAGCCTTCGCGGTGGCCATGCGCCGACTGGCGTGGCTAGGGCTCGTCGATATGGACCCTAACCTGCAAGATCAGTTAGCTAACCTCCCTTGCGTCGGGAAGGAACTGTTTGACGACACCATCGAGGCAGCTACGAAACGGTTGTCGGAACACGAACGTTCCTTCGCATCCCTTGTCCGGCAAAAACCTAAACCGCAAGCCTCTCACCCCTTCCGGGGATTGCCTCGCCGCTACCCCCAGAAGTCTACTCCGGCCTTTTCCAGACCGCGGCCGCGACGCCCCCAGGCTCACTCTAGGGCTCCACCAAAATCACAGCCCACTGCGCCTGCGAAGCCGTCTCCGTCCTTTTGATGGGATGAGCGGACAGGGGCGGGCCCCCTCCGCACCTCCACCTGGTCTCCTTCCCATCGGGGGCCGCCTACAAGCCTACTACCCTTGCTGGAAAGCCATAATGTCGGACTCATGAGTCCTTGGCATGATCTCATCAGGGTACTCGCTCAACTTTCGGGAGGTTCCTCCCGACAGCCCACCGAGTGCATTTCCTCCCAATCGAGCGCAGCTGTCCCTCCTCCTCTCCGAGGCACAGGACCTCCTTCGCCTGCGGGCGGTGGAACCGGTTCCCCAAAATCAAAGGGACCAAGGGTTTTACTCCCGATACTTCCTGGTACCGAAGAAGACGGGAGACCTGCGCCCGATCTTGGACTTGAGGCACCTGAACAAATTTCTGACGAGGGAAAAGTTTTGGATGCTTTCCCTTCCGATTCTTTACCCCCTGATCGACGAGGGCGATTGGCTCTGCTCCCTCGATCTGAAAGAGGCCTACACCCATGCTTGTCGCAGATTCCTCCGCTTTCAGGTGGGGGACCTCCACCTACAATACCGGGTCCTCCCCTTCGGCCTGTCCTCGTCCCCCCGAGTCTTCACGAAGTGCCTCGTAGTGGTCGCGGCTGCCTTGCGCTCCCAGGGTCTGCAAGTATTCCCATACCTGGACGATTTGCTGATCAAAGCCCCGACCAGGGAGGGGGTTATCTCAGCGACCCGACAGACTATTACTTCGCTTCAGAGTCTGGGGTTCGAGATAAACTTTCCAAAATCCCAGCTGTGCCCCTCTCAGTCCTTACAATTCATCGGGGCCGTGCTGGACACGGTCCGTCTTCGTTCCTTCCTCCCCCCTCAGCGGCGGGAGGCGTTGGTAAATCTGAGCCGACAAGTATTGAGATCGACCTCGGTCTCGGCACGACAGATGATGACGCTCCTCGGCCATATGGCCTCCACAGTCCACGTTACCCCGCTTGCTCGCCTTCACCTGCGGTTACCACAGTGGACTTTGGCATCACAATGGCGTCAGGATGGGACCCGATCAACCGCCATGTGACAGTGACTCCTTCCTTGCAAAGATCGCTCCGTTGGTGGACCGACTCTTCGAATCTTTCCAAGGGTTTGCTCTTTCTCGCCCCTCCACACCACAAGGTCCTAACCACGGACTCGTCGGAGTACGCTTGGGGGGCTCATGTATACACACTCAAGGTCTGTGGACCACAGAGGACCGTCGCTGCCACATCAACATGCTGGAGCTTCGGGCCATTTACCTCGCCGCGGTGGCCTTTCAGCATCTGCTTCATGACCAGGTGGTTCTCGTCCGCACAGACAACCAGGTGGCGATGTACTACGTAAACAAGCAAGGAGGGACGGGGTCTTGGCCCCTCTGCCAGGAGGCCTTACGGCTCTGGGAGTGGGCGGTCTCCCAAAACATCTCCCTTCGAGCGGTTTACATCCAAGGGGAACAAAACTGCCTGGCGGACAGGCTCAGCCACCTCCTCCAGCCACACGAGTGGTCCCTGCATTCTCAGGTGCTGCGATAGGTGTTCGACACGTGGGGGACTCCCCAGATAGATCTGTTCGCCTCCCCCGACAATCAAAAACTGCCTCTCTTCTGTTCAAGGATATACTCCCCGGACCGTCTCGAGGCCGATGCCTTCCTCCTAGATTGGGAGGGAAAGTTCCTCTATGCGTTCCCGCCGTTTCCCCTGATTCTGAGGACGCTGGTCCATCTAAAATCTCTGAGGGCCACTCTGATCTTGATCGCTCCTCGATGGCCCCGCCAGCCTTGGTTTTCCCTACTACTTCAACTCAATGTCAGGGAACCTCTGCTTCTGCCTGTCTTTCCCTCTCTGATATCTCAGAGTCGGGATTCACTGTTACATCCCAATCTTCAGTCTCTTCATCTGACTGCTTGGTTTCTTTCCCCTTGACTTCCTTCCCTGTATCTCAGTCGGTCAGGGAAGTGTTGGAGGCTTCTCGGAAAGTCTCGACTAGACTCTGTTATTCTCAGAAGTGGACTAGATTCTCGTCCTGGTGCTCCTCTCACTGCCAGGACCCGGTGTCGGTCCCTGTGTCTTTTGTTCTGGAGTATTTGCTCCATTTATCTCACTCTGGCCTGAAGACCAATTCCATTCAAATCCATCTCAGCGCCATTGCTGCCTTTCATCAGCCCCTGGAAGGGAAGGCTCTTTCACTCCATCCCTTGGTTTCCCGTTTCATGAAGGGGCTTTTGAATGTTCATCCTCCCCTCAAACTGCCTCCAGTGGTTTGGGATCTTAATGTGGTTCTAGCTCAACTGATGAAACCTCCATTTGAGCCTATGGATAAGTGTCATCTTAAGTTCCTCACTTGGAAAGTGATCTTCCTACTCGCTCTCACTTCTGCTCGGAGGGTTAGCGAGCTGCAGGCCTTGGTGGCGGACCCACCTTTCACGGTATTCCACCATGACAAGGTGGTCCTCCGCACTCACCCTAAGTTTTTGCCTAAGGTGATATCTGATTTTCATCTCAACCAGTCCATTGTTCTGCCTGTGTTCTTTCCCAAGCCCCACTCTCACCCTGGAGAGGTGGCGCTCCACACTCTTGACTGCAAGAGGGCGTTGGCTTTTTACCTTCAACGCACTCAGTCTCATTGGACAGTTCCACAATTGTTTTTGTCCTTTGACCCTAACAGGTTGGGACGCCCAGTTTCCAAGCGCACCTTGTCCAACTGGTTGGCTGCTTGCATTTCTTCCTGCTACACTCAGGCTGGTCTCGCGCTGCATGGTCGAGTTACGGGGCATAAAGTCCGAGCGATGGCAGCTTCGGTAGCTTTCCTCAGGTCCATGCCTATTGAGGATATCTGCAAGGCTGCCACGTGGTCTTCGGTTCATACCTTCACCTCTCACTACTGCCTGGATACACTGTCCAGAAGCGATGGCCGGTTCGGCCAATCGGTATTACGTAATCTGTTTTCTTAAATTGTCAACTTCCCTCCACCCCTTCGTTATTAGCTTGGAGGTCACCCACATGTGAGAATATCATGCCTGCTTGTCCTGGGATAAAGCACAGTTACTTACCGTAACAGGTGTTATCCAGGGACAGCAGGCATATATTCTCACAACCCGCCCACCTCCCCGGGGTTGGCTTCTTTGCTGGATATGTGAACTGGAGACCACGAGGAGGGGATGCGCCCTCTAGTGGAGCAGGAGGCACACATGCGTGGTGCAGCACAGCAAGCTTGAATCTTCAATCAAGTTTGCTTGAAATGCTGTCCGCATCGGGGCTCCGTAGATGAAGTCACCCACATGTGAGAATATATGCCTGCTGTCCCTGGATAACACCTGTTACGGTAAGTAACTGTGCTATTTGTACCTGGGGTAATATAGGGTTAAGTGGCTTGCCCAGAGTCACAAGGAGCTGCAATAAAAAATGAACCCAGTTCCCCTGGTTGTCAGACCACTCCACTAACCATTAGGCTACTTCTCCACTCATCTACCAAAGTGTGGTAGATGTGTGGAAAGGCCTCCTGGTGAGGGTGGCAAATACAGACTGTATCTGGCTTCAAGAAAGCTTGGGACACGCAGCATAGGATCTCTTAGGAAGAGGGAGGAATAGTAATGGTATGGACGGACAGGAAAACATCCTAGAAAATAAGGGCTATCAAGTGAGCCCAAATTAATACATTAGGAATTCAGGCACTTCCAGCAATCTCCCATTGGTCTCTTGACAAAATTGTAAGGGTGTTTTCTAGTCCAGCCAAACTGTCCATCACTTTAAAAAAGGAAACATGGCTATAGTCATTTGGGTCAAATACTATATATAAGATTAAGGGGCCTTTTTAATACAGTGCGATAAATTTTGTATTTACCACTTGTAAAGCAAAAATTACAGTATATGTGGCAAATGCAAGTGTGTGCTCTGCATCTGCCCTACATTTACGAAACAGGGTGCACAGTTAATGCATGACCACCCAGTAGAGGTGGACTGACAGCAATAAGGGTCCTGCCCACCCAAAAAAAATCCCACATCTTTTTTTCTCTCTCCAGGTTCACCCCCTACCACCACCACATTTACCTCAAAAGTTTTCTCTGTATAGAACCTCAGCATATGCTTTCTGCTGCTGACTGGAACCTTCTTTTGCCATGGCCTGCCCTTGCAAACACAGGAAGTTACACCAGAAACGGGTGGGTCATGAGTCATGACAGAGAGTAAGTTCCAATCAATGGCAGACGACCTATGCCAGGCCCTGTATGCAGAAAGGGACTTTTGAGGTAAACATGTGAGAGGGTTAGAGACAGAGGAGGGTAGAAGTGAGAGAGAAAAGGAGTGCCAGAGATGGAGGAACAGAGAGGAGACAGATTTCAGTCATGTGGGGAGGAGATACTAGGCCCCCCCAAATGCTCTGGGTCCTTGAGCACTGTTCAGTTAACTGAATGTTCTGTCCATCCTTGCCACCCTGTTACATGCATGAGCCAATAATGTGGGCCCTTCTCGCTATCAGCCAAGGCATGTAACATGGTAGCCATTCGTTAACAGTATAGCTACTTGTGGTAGTGCCACTAATTCCCGAACACCTCTAATCAGCGCACTCCACCAGTCTACCTACCTGTTCCCCAATGACAGGTTCTGATCTCCTCCTTGGTTTGACCCTTCCCTGAAGGTTGGAACCACCTCCCAATCCCCCTTAAAATCGAAACCACAAACATACATTCCTCCACTCAACACTTTGATCCCCAACACAACCTGATGTCAATACATAAACTCCAACCCCTGTCTCAAAACCCAACCCTGACACAAGATGCTAGCTACTAACACATAAAACCAGCCTCTCAGCCATACCCTACCCCTGACCCTTCTTGCAAGAGTCATGTAATATAAGAAATCTTTTTTAAACATAATAGATATATGGTTAATTATTTCTTATGCTTTATTGTTTAGTGCTGACAAATTATATTGCTCCTGAAGAAGCTCTATCACCTCAAGTGAGAGCAAAACGGAGATCTTTCATCTTTTCCTGCTGGCCGGGTTAAGAATCTACACCCTAGCTAAGTATTATAATGAGAATATAAATATAGCAAATTGCATAAAAAGAATTAAGTATATGATACAATAAGAGTTTAAAGGACCGATTATAGCTTGCAAGATAGTTACATGCCGAGACTTGTTCAACTAGCATGCAACTGCGAGCACTTGAGATCCTAAAAATCTCTTATCTCAATCTTTTGATTGGCATATAGATAACTTTTTGGCTTGAGCATTAGCCTTTTTTTTTTTTTGGAGGATATTAGTGTGTTACACAAGTGTTTGAAGGGACTATTAGATGTAGAATAAACATGGCATGCAACATAAAAATAACCATTACCGACTAAAAACATAAAAAATTAAAAATGGCATGTAGGATAAACATATAGGGGTCCTTTTATCAAGCTGCAGTAGGGGGTTTAACGCGCGTTAAACCGCCTGCTGTGCTAGCCGCTAATGCCTGCTTTGAGCAGGCATTAGTTTTATAGCTGGCCACGGGGATTAGCACGTGATGAAATGTCTGATGCGCTAAACCCGCTAGCACAGCTTGATAAAAAGACCCCATAATTAATAACTTAAAATGAACATTACCATACAAAATTAGTGATGAAGTGTCCCAGTGATGAAATATCCCAGGTGATGAAATGTCCCAGTGATGGAGTGTCCCAGTGATGAAGTGCCCCAGGTGATGAAGAGTCCCAGTGATGAAATGTCCCAAGTGATGGAGTGTTCCAGTGATGAAGTGTCCTAGGTGATGTAGTGTCCAAGTGATGAAGTGCCCCAGTGATGAAGTGTCTAGGTGTTGAAATGTTCTAGTTATGAAATGCCCTGAGTGATGAAGTATCCCGGGTGATGAATTTCCAAGTGATGACAGTCCAAACAAAGCAGAAAACTGTAGGGCTTCAAAAGTTCCAAACTTATTTTTTATGGCATTTTCCTCAGCTTTGACAAGTGAAATGGGGATTTCCGGTTGGGTTCTTTGAAGGGACTGGAGGAAGTTTATAGCATGTTAATTACAGTGCTGGATCCCGGGTGTGAAGCTAAGTACCCTTCCAGTATTTGAAGCAAGCAGTGCTGATGTTAGAACTTTTTTGGCTGACAGCACATGTTTGAATGATTCAGTCTTCTTTGGTTTGAACCTCACCAACACATTGATTATTGGACTGAGAATGATTACAATCAGAATTTGGAGTTGTAGCACCTAATTTGGAGTTTTAAGACCCATGAAACCCTTTAACTAAGGTCTTTTTTCTCCAATAATTAAACTAAACTAAAACTTAGTTTTATATACCGGGTCTTCAACCAGAAAGGAGCTCGACTCGGTTAACAGTAACTAAAGAAATACTTAAAAAAGTAACAATCAGAAAATATTAATATGACTAGTTTCCATTGATTTGGTAACTGTTTCTGATTAGGGTTCTCAGTAACCAGATTGAATGAACGTAGTGTCTAGCATATTCAGTTTTTCTATATGTGATTTATGACATTGCTTCTCACATTTGACATAGTAAATGAAATCACTCATTATTATAATGTTGCCCAATTTGTTCAACTCATCCATCAGTGGCAGAAATGAGTGGCAAATGGTTGTGATTATGTAAAAAAGTGAATGCATGTAATAATAAGGCAACTTTCAAGCATTATTTTAATTTTTTTTATTCATTATAATATCTTCATTTAAATCAAATCAAACAAATAGGAATCAGTAGGTACTCCTATGTTAATTTTTTGCAGGTCTCAAGCACTAATGGAAAACAGCATAGGTCCTGCAAAAAAGAAAAAATCCCTTTTTTATGGCTGTATTAAAATGGGCTTAGCATGCAGCAAAGTCCTGCATTAAAACATGCTAAGCTCATTTTTCTAATGCATTTTGTAAAAAGGCCCATTTACATACTACAGAGGAACATGCTTTCACTTTATCTGTCTCTGGTGTTACACTGTATGCAGAGTTTGGCTTCTTGGGGGTTCAGTTTAATTATAATGTCTATATCTAATATAATAAAAGCCTAAGCGCGCATGCGCACTCTTACCAGCGTGTTCCCGTTTTCCTTGCGCTGTAGGTCCCTACAGGTAGGAGTGCGCTTCCACACATATCTCTCTCTTTCTCTCCCAAGGCGGATGTCGGCTTCAGGTGGCGCGGAGGCTGTCGGCCGCGGTAGCTCTTGGCGGCTGCAGGCTGCGGCGGCTGCATGCTGTGGCAGCATAAGGCGGCTGTCGGCGGAGGGCAGATGCAAGGTAAGGGGTGCTGCTGGACAGGGGAAGAGACGGGGGGGAGAAAAAGGAAGGGAGGCCTACTGCTGGATGGGGGAGCAGGAAAGAGGTGCTAGGGGGGGAGAAAAAGGAAGGGAGGCCTACTGCTGGATGGGGGAGCAGGAAAGAGGTGCTACTGGACAGGGGGAGATAAAAAAAGGGAGAAGGGCTGCTGCTGGATAAGGGGAGCAGTGAAGGGGTGGTGGTGGACACAGGGAAGGTAAAAGGAAGGGAGAATGGGTGGACAGCCGAGGAAAAAGAAAGACAGAGGAAAAAGAAAGACAGAAAGAAATACAGAAAGCGGCTAAGGAGAGAGAGAGAGAGAGAAAGAAAGAAAGAAAGACAGACACATACACATATATTCTAGCACCTGTTAATGTAATGGGCCATAAGGCTAGTATTTCTATATTTAGCTTGTGGTTACTTTTTCTAAACTAGGATCTACCTGTGATCATGTGTGAAAAGAGGCCAGGTCTGTTAGCATCAAATTTATTTGTTCAATGTTCTCTACTGTTCTTCCATGGGAGCTCAGAATGGTTTGCATGAATTTATTCAGGTACTCAAGCATTTTTCCCTGTCTGTCCTGGTGGGCTCAAAGCAAAACAAAAGAACACTATCCAAACAAACTGCAGCTCAACGTCAAAAGACAAATAAACAAAATTAAAAAAGATTTAAAAAAATATATGGTTCTCAGGTGTGAGTCCACAGGGTCCAATGAAAACTGCTGCTGCTGGATAGGAGTTTTCACGTGCCCTACAGGCTTCATTTGTTTCATCAGGTTCTCTGCGTCTTTGCATATGCAAATCATGGACCCCTGAAGAAGGAGTGTTTTCCGAAACACGGACTGTGTTAGGTCTTGTGGATTCACACCTGAGAACCATTTTTTTTAAAAAATTTACTTTTTCTCATTTTTTAATGCTACATTGAATTTTCATTAATAAAGACTAGTTTTTTTTCACCTTGTACACCATAATTGCAGGGTTTTCTTTGTTTATGTCCTTGTGGGCTCACAATCTATCTAATGTACCTAGGGCAATGGGGGTAATGGGTCACAAGGAGCAGTGTGGATTTTAACCCACAACCTCAGAGTGCTGAGACTGTAGCTTTAATCACTGTGCCACACTCTCCTTATGGCTTTAATAATCCAATTTGTAGAGGAGGAGTAGCCTAGTGGTTGGTGCAGTGGCCTGAGAACCTATGGCACTTGGTTCAGTTTCTACTGCAGCTCTTTGTGACTTTGGGTAAGTCACTTAACCCTTCATTGCCACAGATACAAAATAAGTACTTGTATATGTAAACTGCTGTGAGGTGAGGAGTGGCCTAGTGGTAGAGCTGCTGCCTCAGCACCCTGAAGTTGTGGAATCAGTCCCAGTGCTGCTCCTTGTGACCCTGAGTCACTTAATCCTCCATTGCCCCAGGTACAAAATAAAGTGCCTGTATATATGTAAACTGCTTTGAATGTATAACCACAAAAAGGCAATATAGGAGTCCCATCTCTCCCCTTTGTTGTAATCACAACAAAGTCCCTTGCCAATAGGTATATTGTTGTTATACTGATCTCTAAAATGTTTACAATGCTTTGGTGAGAGGGAATAGTGAACATGATGTGTGTGCTGCCTAGATTCTCATGTAATATTGAAAACAGTGTTGTTGCCGCCCCCCACCCCTACCCCCACCCAAAAACAAACAAACAAAAAAACAACTTGTGGCACTGGTACTAAGGCTTTTGGGGGATCCCCAAGCCCTGCCAGCAGAAGTGCTACTTTGGTGCCTTCTCAATGCTTGTGGTTGGTGGTATGTATTTTCCAAGGACCATCGTGCACCACCCCCTAAGAAGCATGCTCAGCTTTTACTCATGCACAAAAACTGACCATATAAGGTGTGTGGTAGGGGGAAAGAGTTATGGCGCCAGCCCACGGAAAGTGATGCCAACTGCTAGCTTTGGGGAGCCTCTGGCTGTTGGCCCCAGGAGGAGAACCTCTTCAGCTGTTGAGGTCATGGGGGGGAGGGGAAATAGAGATCAGGGAAAAAGCCAGAGCACAATTTAGTGTCCATCTACTTTGGGCTCATGGCTCCCCACAAAAATAAAGATCTGGCTTTAAAAAAACCAAAGAATAAAACACAAGTTAGGGAAGACTAACAAATTTCATATTGAAACAGTTAGAAACACAGGGCCAAAACCAATAAATTACTGGGGGACCCCCCCAAAAAAACACCCATAAACATGGTAACACCGCTAGACCAGAAAACCAAAAGGAAACCCAGACCCCCAACAAAGATCATCCGTAATCCCCGCTGCCACTTCTCCGCCTATCCCGAGCCAGTTGAGTCCTTCCTCCACCAATCACTCTCGTCTCAATCGGAAGCAACACGAAGCAACGAGTCACCCTCCGGAGGATTCATCCTGTCGCTTCGCCCCGCCTCCTTCTCCCTTCCCATTGGCCGGCAGCGGAGAAGGGGCGGGGCTGTCGAGTCGCTTTTAATAATAGAATGCTGAGGCTGTTGCGTGAAGCTCGCGAGGGGAGTGCGATGGCGGCGGGGGCGAGGTGAAGAAGCGGCCGAGCGAGTGCGGTAGCGGAGGGACGGGAGCCGGGCTGCGAGATGGCGGGAGCAGCGCTCGAGCGGGGCCACCGTGAGTGAGCGACGGCGCTATGCTGCCGGGGGATGGACGGCAACGGGGACGTGTCAGTGAGAGAGCAGCTGTTCCACGAGCGGGTCCGGGAGTGCATCGTGAGTACCGGGGGATCGGGACTGGGCTCGGGTTGGTGCTGGATGTCCTGTTGCTTCAAACAAAACATCGGGGACTATAGTCTTTATCTTAGCATGCAAAAATAACAATTAATTTAAAAAAAAATGCTATTAGCAATAATATAATCATAAAACAACCCCCCCCCAAAAAAAAAAAAAATATATCCCAACATAACACAGTAAAAACTGTGATATAAATGTTGCTTACCATGAGCTGTTAATGGAAAGGAGTTTTTGTGCTGCCCAGTTCGGGGGGGGGGGGGGATCCATTATTGGTCCCCTGGGGGGGGATCCCGGGTTCAGATTCTCCGGAGCTGGTTCCTGGCTCCCCTCTGTGCTGTTACACTAAGGTGAGTCCGTGCCCGCAATGCGGCGCTCCGCCTGTGTGCGACTTCAACTCGGATCGGAGGCGAGGGTAGAACCGGAGATCCGCTATGGGCTCCAGGCTGGGACCTCAGGGATGTAATTGGGCTGACTGAGTGGCCTTCATGGGCATGACGGTCCCGGTCCAAGGTCTGATCTAGATGTCAAAAGGACCCTCTGGGTCGGTATCCATCTGTAGCGCCTACGCTACGTCCTCGGATCAATCCTGTGAAGCAGTATTTTTCATTATGTTGGCATTATAATGTATGAAATGAAATGTATCTTGGTTCTGGGAGATGTGCTACCTTTTATATAAGAGAGTCGGACCTTGTATAGAATTTGGCAGAACGAGCTGGAAATGGGGCTACCTGGCAGAAAGGGAGAGATTTTATCGAGGTAGGTACCTTTTCTGAAACTTAAAAATTCTGACGGCAACACTTTGACTAGTGCAAATAACTGGTAAATTTGCCTAATAGCAAGGATATGTGGTTATTGTAGAAACTGTCAAGTCTAAAAAGTTCACTAATGAACTTATTAAAAACCTTGTCTCTTTACTTCCTGTACTGACCTCAGGAAGGGAAATATTAACTCCTGATACCTTCTCTCTTTTTTTTTTTTTTTTTTTTTTTTTTCTTTTGTCTGACGGTACTTTTTATATTTTTGCTAACCTTTTATTTCTGGACTGGAACATGTGAAGATCCTTAATCTGTGAGCCAACCTTTCCTCTTTCATCCCTGCTACTTTCAAACATTTTTTTTCTAGGTGATGGTTTTCAGTGTCTATGACTTGGACACTGGTATGTTCAGCCTGGTATAGAGTCCGCCAAGCAAGTTGTGCCACACTCATTCTTTCTGTGCTAAGCAGGCAGACCCAAAACAGACAGAAACTGGTAGTGACAGCACAGATGGCTGGGGCTACAGAGAAGTGATTTGTGCATTACTGAATCCCATAGGTGTCTCATTTATTTTATGTTCTGAGAGCTCAGTTTTTGCAGCATAGTGATTCTTTCATAAAAGTGTCTGAAGGATTTGCCCTCATTGTCCACAGATATCTGACTTGTATATTTTCCTCATTTCATTGGTAAGTAGATGTGTTGCTATTTAGGTTCTGATGCAGTTTTTGTCAGATTAGGTGAGCCAGTCTCTTCTGGCTAGGTGCTCTTTGGGGATCTGCCTATAAGCAGGCTTTCGGTTTTACCACCAATTTTAAAAGTCAGCTGCTTAGGCCATAGGATATGGAGAGGAGCAGTGAACAGGGCAGGATTAATTTGTCGAGGGCCCCTAGGCACACAAATACACTGGGCCCCCTGCCCCGCCCCACCCCAACGTGATCCCAGGCGGAAACAGGAAGCTGCGTCAGAGGGAAGCTTTGGGCAAGCAGCACCGCTTGCACAATTACAGTTCCCGTTGCCGTTCTTACCCGTGTTGCTTGCTTGTCTTTCCATCGATGGTGGGGCTAACATTGCCGATCGATGCTGAAGGGGCCCATCGCCGTTTGGATAAAACAATGTTGATGCCCTCCTTCATCGGGCCCACCTGACCATTTCGGGCCCTAGGCACGTGCCTACTTGGCCTATTGGTTAATCCTGCCCTGGCGGTGAAGGGAGATGTTGTCATGTGTCATTCTATTAAACTCTGAGGTGAGCAATCTGCAACCCACCTTTTTGAATTTTATGCGGTTGCATCATAATGGAATGTAAACAGAGAAAGCTAACTAGAGTTCTGGCCGTTTTTAATGCTGTCTTGCGGATATTTCTAGAACAGCCACTCTAACAACTTGTTTCTATTGTTTTACATTAAAGTACTTATCACAGATGATCCATTGTTCTCTCTGCATTTCTGGTTATGACATTATATAACCTTGTGGCCTTCTAGGGGTAGTCCTGACATTCATGTGGCTCTTTGGGTATACATTTATTTATTAATTGGGAGTTATTTACCATCTTGAAGGAATTCAGTCAAGGCGGTGTACAGCAAGAATAAGTCATACATAGGCAATAGATAATTACCTCAGTAAAAATTATTCAAATTACAATGAAAGTATGGCATAGTATGCTACATTACAATGTCAACACAATACATGGTAAAATATCTTAATAGACAGCATAGGGTGTAAGCAAAGTTGAAGCATATAGATAAGAGTTACAAGAGTAAGGAAATCAGGGAACTAATTTAGGCCCTCTTTTACTAAACCACGATAGATGTTTTTACCATGGCCCAGGGTGCAAAATGCTCTGGGCCACGGTAAAAACCTCTTATCGTGGCTTAGTTAAAAGGAGAGTTAAAGAAGTTTCATATGATGCTTGATAATTCTCAGTGAGGATAGGACTGGATAAACATATCCTGCTATACAGTGGCATAGCAAGGGTAGGAGGTACCTGGGGTGATGGCACCCTCCCTAACTCCCCCTTACCTCTTTAAATCTTCACCTGTACAAGTTTCTCCGGCCTGCTACTTGCACTGGCTTTGGCTTTCCCTCTGATGTCTCTTCCTGATCCATGATCTGGAAGTGATTTCAGAGGGGAGCCAGGCCGGTGCGAGCAGGCCAGAGAAGTTGCTCATGCTGGCAAAGAGTTAAAGGGGGGCAGGGAAGGGAGGATGTGGGGGGCAGAGACGTACCGGCACCCCCACCAAGATAGTGCCCGGGTTGGTTTGCCCTCCTTCCCTACTACGCCACTGCTGCTATAGTATGTGCAATCCATATCACTGGGGTGTGTGTGTGTTAGCAAGGTTTCCCACCCCTATGTTAACTGCAGTAGAACTGGACTGTGACACTTGTCACCTCACCTCATTTCACCTGTTAGGAGAACGCAAAATCATTCTGAAAAATTAATCTAGTTAGCCTAATTTTTAATCTTGCCATTTCTCTGAGACAAAAGTGCTAAGTATACCAGCCTGTAAACTCGACGGGAATATTATTAACATTAAAAGCTACAGAAGCTCATACACCAAGCTTTTTATAAGGGCTGCCCCTTCTCTCCCACCCCCCTTAGATTTTGCTAAAGAACCCCTCTAATGTGTAGAGGAATGGTGGATCAGCAGGGCCTCTGGGAATGTGTCAGCCTGAGGAAGGGACGCACTTGTTTGACGTGATTGAACTACCATCCTGCCTCTTTTAAACACTTGTGCAACGCAGTGATTGATGTACTTGAGTTAAGAGGCAATGCTTTGAAGTTCAGGCAGTGATTGTCAGCCTGGTGTCATGAGTGGAAAGCTTTTATGTGCAAACTTTATGCCTCTGTGAAAGATTCCTTGTAGATTAACAGAAAGAGTCGGCTAAGCCAGAACCAAAGCAGATTGGAGCTGTGTAATTAAAATCTGGAATTTTTTGCCAGAGTGTGGTGAAAACAGTTAGC
This sequence comes from Geotrypetes seraphini, assembly GCF_902459505.1. Lineage (NCBI taxonomy): Eukaryota > Metazoa > Chordata > Amphibia > Gymnophiona > Dermophiidae > Geotrypetes > Geotrypetes seraphini. The sequence goes on from NC_047086.1 coordinate 219,213,214, forward strand.
TTAGCAGGGTTTTAAAAAGGTTTGCATAATTTCTTAAAACAAGTCCATAAACCATCAAGATGGCTTGGGGAAATCCACTTCTTATTCTTAGAATAAGCAAGATAAAATGTTTCAGTCCTTGGGAATCTAGCTAGGTATTTGGGACCTGGGTTGGCCACTGTTGGAAACAGGATACTGGGCTTGATGGATCTTCAGTCTGTCCCAATGCGACAACTTATGTTCTTATGATGCATTAACCTGAAGTGAGCATCGATATGTTACCCATCCTTTTTAGGAGGCTTTACATTATCACTATTATGTTTCATTCATGTTCAATTTGTTGTAGTGTATGTGATTCTGTATGTATGGTACTTTATTGTGACCCGCCTTGGGAAAGGCAGAGTATAAATAAATACAAAGGATCTGTCAGCAATATTAGCAAATCTCTATTTATTATTAAGCCCGGCTTAAGAATAAATTTTAGCGAACACAGAAGTTAATAGTTAACACTATACGCACAAGCACTTTATGATTTAAGCACTTTACCTCGCTGCAGCTGGAAGTTAAAGAGAATAACGCCAAGCCTATTGGAACAGCTATCAAGATAAGTGTGTTTTTAAAAAAAACTATCTATAAACATATATAATGAGTATTAAAGAGTCTTACCAATTATATAGAAGAAGGAGGCTGGCAATGGGACATTAGAAGTGTGATGATGGTCCCAAACGTACCCCAGTTCAGTGAGATCACAGAATACACGGGTATTGGTCTGAACAATTCACAAATTATAATTAAAATTAATTATTATTTATAGAACTGTGATAATAATAAATAGAGATTTAATAATCATCACAGAATAACATTGTTTATCCCAGGACAAGCAGGCAGCATATTCTTGACTGATGGGTGACGGCACCGACGGAGCCCCGGTACGGACAATTTTAGAGTGATTGCACTCTAAGAACTTTAGAAAGTTCTAGCTCGGCCGCACCGCGCACGCGCGAGTGCCTTCCCGCCCGACAGAGGCGCGCGGTCCCTCAGTTTCTTAGTTTCCGCGGAGCTAAGAAGACGCGTTTTTTTCAACGGCTGTTGAAACTTTTTTTCTATTGCCTTCCCGCTCGCGTAAACTTTTTGGCTTTTGGCCTTATTTCGTTTCTTTTTTCTTTTTTGTAAAAAAAAAAAAAATATATTTTTTCTTTTCTTAATTTGATTTTCCCCGGCGGGGCCTTCTGCCACCATCGAAGCCTCGGCCTTCGATTTGGCGGAAGCCGTTTTTCCTTTCATGCCCCCTCAACCGGGTTTTAAAAAGTGCCAGCGGTGTGCTAGGCCTATATCTCTCACGGACCCACACAACTGGTGTTTACAGTGTTTGGGTCCTGAGCATCAGGCCTCTACTTGCACCCGCTGTGCTACTCTAAAAAAACGGACATTAAAAAATCGCCAGATACAGCAGCGATTACTGTTCGATACCGAGATGTCCGACCCCGTTCCTTCGACTCCGGCTTCGGCACCGATTCAGTCGGCACCCTCGTCTTCGACGCCGCGTGATTCCACACCGGCATCTCAACAGTCAGGTAAGCCGGCTAAGAAGCCTTCCCCGCTGGAACGTCTTCCGGCCTCGAGTGCAGTGAGTCCAATCCGGCCGCCTGTAAGACGCCAGCGGAAGCGCTCCGCCCCTATAGAGGTGAGTCCCTCGACATCGGGCTCCTCATCTCCGGGGCGTCGAGCGGCACCGCAGGTACCGCAGAAGAAAAAAGCGGTACCGGTGCCATCCCTCGATGACCGCATTACGGCCATCCTTCAGGTGCAGCTTAAGGAGCAATTAGAAAGGCTCCTTCCTGCTATCATGACACCGAACCTTCCGGTGCCGGCCCGCACCGAGCTATCGGTACCGGTTGTGGAACAACCCGTATCGATACCGATTGTGGAACCCGTGTTACCCGCTTCCACTGTTTCGGTACCGCTTCACCTAACCTCATCGGTATCGATGCCAGTCCTTGCACCGGAACCGAGAGCTCACCATCAATCGGTACAGACTTCGGCACTGGTGCGACCGATAACATCTCCTGACTCGGTATCGATGAGGTCGGGTAAGTCGGTGCGCAAAACCCGACACATACAAACGTCGACACCTGAGTCTCGGGACCATTCTTCCCATGTCAGAGACCCTGATCTGTGGGGAGACTCAGAGGAACCCTTTCTTTCTGAAGGCGCATGTTCCTCAGAGGAGGAGGATTCGGCTGTCCCTGACCCATCCTCCAAACAGGTCACTTCCTCTTTCTCCTGTTTTTTGAAAGAGATGTGTGAATCCTTGTCCATTCCTTTGGAGGCTGAATCCAAAAAGTCTAAAGCTTTTTTGGATGCCCTTGATTTTGATCAGCCTCCAAAGGAATTTTTGAAACTTCCCCTTCATGACATCTTGAGGGAAACTTTCTATAAGAATTTAGAGACTCCTTTAACTGTCCCAGGGGCCCCACGTAAACTGGATTCTCTATATAAAGTAATTCCCATTCCTGGGTTCGACAAACCTCAACTTCCACACGAATCATTATTTGTCGAGTCCACCCTTAAAAAGACTTCAGGAGCCAGTGTATATGCATCTGTCCCTCCTGGCAGAGAAGGAAGGGCCATGGATAAATTTGGTAAGAGGCTCTACCAAAATGCTATGTTAGCAAATAGGGCTAGTAATTATGCTTTTCATTTTTCTTTTTATTTAAAGCATCTCCTTACCACCATGGCTTCTTTCGAAAAATATCTTCCTTCACGAAAGCATCACTCTTTTCACACCTGCTTGTCGTCTCTTTTCCAATTACGTAAGTTTATGGTTAGATCCATATATGACACCTTTGAACTTACATCCAGAGCGACAGCAATGTCGGTGGCTATGCGCCGTTTGGCCTGGCTTCGGGTATCCGAGCTTGATGTTAACCATCAAGATCGGTTAGCCAACGCCCCGTGCCTAGGGGATGAGCTCTTTGGGGATTCCATGGACTCAACCACACAAAAGCTCTCGGCTCATGAGACGCGCTGGGATACCCTGCTTAAAAATAAAAAGAAGCCTCCTCCGCCAAAACCATATAGACAGCAGTCGGCCTATCAACGCCGCTTCACAGCTCGTCCATTAACTACCACTGCTCAGCAACCCAGGCGTCAGAGGCAACAACAACGTCAGCCTACCAGACAGCAGCAGCAGCAACAATCTGTGAAACAACCTCCTCAGCAGAAGTCACAGCCCTTTTGACTTCAGTCTCCACAGTATAGCCAGTATCCCTATTCCTGCTCTCCTGCCTCAGCCTATAGGAGGTCGACTTTCTCTGTTCCTCAGCCGGTGGGAAGTAATCACGTCGGACCAATGGGTCCTCAACATCATCCGCCACGGCTACTCTCTCAACTTTCAGACTCTTCCACCTCAAAGCCTGCCAAAAGAGTCTGCTTTGAACAGTCCTCAATCGGCCCTCCTTATTCAGGAGGTCCAATCCCTCCTCCTTCTGAACGCTATAGAAGAAGTTCCTCTAGATCAAAAGGGGCAGGGATTCTACTCCCGTTATTTTCTAGTCCCCAAAAAAACAGGAGATCTCAGACCCATCCTAGATCTTCGCGATCTCAACAAACATCTGGTAAAAGAAAAATTCAAGATGCTTTCTTTAGCCATCCTTTATCCCCTTCTAAATCAAAACGACTGGCTATGCTCCCTCGATCTCAAAGAGGCTTACACTCACATACCGATCAATGTAACCTCAAGACCATATCTCCGATTCATGATCAATCATTGTCATTACCAATACAAGGTACTGCCCTTCGGTCTAGCCTCATCTCCAAGGGTATTCACCAAATGTCTCATTGTGGTAGCGGCATTTCTACGCTCTCACCACCTTCATGTATTTCCTTACCTGGACGACTGGTTGATCAAAGCCACATCCGCTCAAGCAGTTCTCCTGGCCACCAACCAAACCATCCAGTTTCTACAAATTCTGGGGTTCGAGATCAATCTACCCAAATCTCATATCATCCCCACTCAAAGACTTCAATTCATTGGAGCGATCCTAGATACACTCCAAATGAGAGCTTTCCTACCATCCAATCGTCTTCAGACCCTTCAGTCTCTATGTCAGCAGGTGCTTTCACTACCTTCCATCTCAGCCAGACAGATGATGGTACTCTTGGGGCACATGGCATCCACAGTTCATGTCACACCTCACGCACGTCTTCACCTGCGCACTCCTCAATGGACCCTTGCTACTCAGTGGTCCAAAGCGTCGGATCCTTGCTCACGACACATATCTGTGACATTATCTCTTCGTCAGTCTCTTCAATGGTGGTTGGTATCCTCAAATCTATCCAGAGGTCTTCTGTTCCATCAGCCTCCTCATCAACTAGTCATCACCAACGACGCCTCTCTGTATGCATGGGGAGCTCACTTGAACGAGTTCCAGACTCAAGGTCTTTGGACAGCCCAGGAAAAGAAGCATCAAATCAATTTCCTGGAACTCAGAGCGATGTTTTACGCCCTCAAGGCCTTCCAACATCTTCTCTTTCCTCAGGTCCTTCTGTTGTGCACAGACAATCAGGTTGCGATGTACTACATCAACAAACAGGGTGGGACAGGCTCTCGCCTTTTATGCCAGGAAGCCCAGAAGATCTGGACTTGGGCCATAGATCACCATCTCTTCCTGAAAGCTATATACATTCAGGGGGCACAGAATTCTTTAGCGGACAAACTCAGCAGAATTCTCCAACCTCACGAGTGGACACTCGATCCTGTAACTCTGCAGTCTATCTTCACTCAATGGGGCACTCCTCAGATAGACCTCTTTGCAGCTCCTCACAATCATCAGCTGCCCCTATTCTGCTCCAGACTTTACTCTCCGCACCGTCTAGCAGCAGATGCTTTTCTCCTCGACTGGTCGAATCTGTTCCTGTACGCCTTCCCTCCTCTGCCTCTCATGTTGAGAACCTTATTCAAGCTCAAGAGGGAACGAGCCACCATGATTCTGATTGCTCCGAGGTGGCCCAGGCAACATTGGTTCTCCCTTCTACTTCAACTCAGTTCCAGGGAACCTTTTCTTCTTCCTCTGTTTCCATCTCTGCTTACGCAACAGCAGGGAACCCTTCTACATCCCAACCTCCAGTCTCTACACCTGACAGCTTGGTATCTCTCGGGCTGACTTCGACTGATACTCTTTTGTCGCAGCCCGTTCGTTCCATTCTGGATGCCTCCAGGAAACCAGCCACTCTGCAATGTTACCATCAAAAGTGGACGAGATTTTCTTCCTGGTGTCTTCTTCATCATCTTGATCCCACTTCCCTGGCAGTGGAGACGTTGTTGGATTATTTACTTTCTTTGTCTGACTCTGGCCTTAAGTCCTCTTCCATCAGAGTCCACCTCAGTGCCATTGCAGCTTTTCATGAGCCAGTCCATGGAAAACTTCTTTCAGCTCATCCCCTGGTATCCAGGTTCATGCGTGGGCTTTTCAATGTGAAACCACCTCTTAAAGCCCCTCCTGTTATCTGGGATCTCAATGTGGTTCTTTCCGCCTTGATGAAGCCTCCATTTGAACCATTGGCTACATCTCCTTTCAAGTTTCTCACTTGGAAAGTGCTTTTCCTTATTGCTCTTACCTCTGCCAGGAGGGTCAGTGAGCTTCATGCACTTGTCGCAGATCCACCTTTTACGGTTTTTCACCATGACAAGGTGGTTTTGCGTACACATCCAAAGTTTCTCCCTAAGGTTGTCTCTGAATTCCATCTCAACCAATCCATTGTTCTGCCGGTTTTCTTTCCAAAACCTCATTCTCATTCTGGGGAACAAGCTCTGCATACTTTGGATTGTAAACGGGCTCTAGCTTACTATCTAGAGCGTACGAAACCCCACAGATCAGTTCCTCAACTTTTTCTGTCCTTTCATCCGAATAAATTGGGACGTCCTGTTTCTAAACGTACGTTGTCTAATTGGCTGGCAGCGTGCATTTCATTCTGTTATGCTCAGACCGGACTGACACTGGAAGGTTCTGTCACGGCCCATAGAGTCAGAGCTATGGCAGCATCTGTAGCTTTCCTCCGTTCCACTCCTATTGAGGAAATCTGCAAAGCTGCTACTTGGTCCTCAGTTCACACTTTTACATCTCATTATTGTCTGGATGCATTCTCCAGACGGGATGGACACTTCGGCCAATCTGTTTTGCAAAATTTATTTTCTTAATGGCCAACCTTCCCTCCATCCCTCTTTTTGTTAGCTTGGAGGTCACCCATCAGTCAAGAATATGCTGCCTGCTTGTCCTGGGATAAAGCACAGTTACTTACCGTAACAGGTGTTATCCAGGGACAGCAGGCAGATATTCTTGCGTCCCACCCACCTCCCCGGGTTGGCTTCTTAGCTGGCTTATACTAACTGAGGGACCGCGCGCCTCTGTCGGGCGGGAAGGCACTCGCGCGTGCGCGGTGCGGCCGAGCTAGAACTTTCTAAAGTTCTTAGAGTGCAATCACTCTAAAATTGTCCGTACCGGGGCTCCGTCGGTGCCGTCACCCATCAGTCAAGAATATCTGCCTGCTGTCCCTGGATAACACCTGTTACGGTAAGTAACTGTGCTATATCTCCCTATCAGTTGGCATAGCAATATTAGCAAGCCATTCACCTTGATCACTGCTCAAACAAGCACTGGAATTTCTGTCAAACAGAAACCTGTACAGAAAGTAGATGGGTTCCTTCCAAAGTACATACAGATTAAAAAGCATGTACATATGATTTTTATTAGCTCTCTACCCTGGCTTCAACCTTAGACTGCTGCAAACTAGATTAGACAGTAGCAAGGGAACAGGGCTGACGGGAATCCCATGGAACCCCTAGGGGGTTCCCCTGGGTCTGTGGGAATCCCGCAGGGATGGAGGCACCTTGAGGGGCTCCCAAGAGTATTACCTCACGTATGCCTCCTTTTTCCTGCCCTCCAGCCATTCTCACCCCTCCACAAAGCCACATACAGCGCTCCTTGCACACCGTCTGCAGCTGACCCAGAAGTCTTCCCTCATATCGCAGCGGAAGGCTTCCAGGTCAGCCATGTGCAGGGTTCAGGAACCGCTGCTCGTGGCCCTGCGATGAAGTGAATAAGGAAGGAGGTGGCCCACCTGGAGGCTCTGTCTGATACACACTCATGTTAGGGGGGGTGCAAATACTTGGTCACAGAAGGGTTGGGGAGGAAGCAAGTGCATTGGACAAGGAAGGGAGAGAGAGGGGGCATGAACTTGGAACAAAAGAAGGAGCATGTTGGGATATGGGAAGGGCACAAACAGACAAAGGTTGGAAGGAAGGAGAGAGGGAAGGGGGCACGAACTTGGGACACAAAAGGGAGCGCATTTGGAAAACAGAAGGGAGAGAGGAAGGGATGCAAACTTAGGACATAGTATGGAGGGAGGGAAAGAGATGCTGAGGTGGGGAAGGGAATAGAAACGGGAGAATTGTTGGGAATGGGTGTGTGAATGAGAGGGAAAGAGATGGTGCACATGGGGAAAAGAAATCCCCTCCACTAAGCTTAACAGTTGCTGGCAGCATCCCTGAGCCACTGAGGTGCCAGCATCTATGACTTAGGGACGCTGCTTCTGCCTGCCAAGCTTGGCAAAAGGGACCCTTGCCCCCCCCCCCCCTTCAGAGGAAGTCCTCAGCTGACATAGCTTGAGGATTCTCATCAGCTGGAGTATTTAATTATATTTTATATTTACATTAGGGGCTCTGGTAGAGACCCGTTTACAAAAGTATGTATTCTTCCCAATTAATATTTCCAAATTAATAAAGTGTTTTTGCTTATTTGTAAATGGGTCTCTACCAGAGCTTTTAATTCAGTACCATAATTAAATGAAATAATTACTTTTGAAGTTTGTGGGGACAGATTTGATTTCCAATGGGGACGGGTTTGATTTCTGTCTCCATGCAATTCTCTAAACTGGATTTGGGGGTGGAAGAGAAGGGAAAACGAGATGGACAGTTCTAGATTTAAGTTAAGTATAGATAATCCAGACAGGAATGAGTAGTAACGCAGGGCTGTAACATCAATCCTTTTCTTATTAAGTGGCTTTTCCACCCCACACTGACACTCATGGAGAGACCAGAAATTAGATCATTCCTACATTGAGATCTGGTCAGCTCATCCCCCTACAACCAGTACTACTATTTAACATTTCTATAGCGCTGAAGGGCATAAGCAGCACTGTACATTTTGACATTAGACAGTCCCTGCTCAGAAGAGCTTACAGTCTAATTTGGATGGACAGGCAGCCATAGAGGGTTGGGGATGCAGAACCCAAGGTGAGAAGAGTTAGGAGTTGAAAGCAGTCTCAAAGAGGTGAGCTTTTAACTTGGACTTGAACTCTATCACAGATTGGGCCCACCGTAGGGATTCAGGCAGTTTGTTCCTGGCATACTGCACAGCAAGACAGAAAGGATGGCGTTTGGAGTTGGCAGAGGAAGAAAAGAGCACAGAAAGAAGGGACACCCATTGAGTGGAACTTGCGGGGGGGGGGGGGGTGCATAGTGGGAGAAAAGTGAAGAGAGAGAACGAGGGGCAGCTGAGTGAATGCATTTTTAAGACAGTAAGAGGAGCTTGAATTGTATTCGGAAACGGGTGTGAAGCCAATGAAGTGACTTTAGGAGAGGGGTAATGTGAGTATAGCGGCTCGCATGAAATATAAGTCATGCAGCTGAATTCTGGATGGATTGAAGGGGAAAAATGCAGCAGAGTGGAAGACCTGAGAGTAGCAAGTTGCAGTAATCTTAAGCATGAGGTGATGAGGGCGAGGATAAGGGTTTTGATAGTGTGCTCGGAGAAGAAAGGTTGGATTTTGGTAATATTATAGAGGAAGAAGCATCAAGTTTTAGTAATATGTTGTAAATGGGCAGAGAAGGAGAGAGAGGAACTAAAGATGACCCAGAGATTGCGAGCAGACAAGACGGGAGGATGAGAGTGTTGTCCACAGAGACGGAGAATGGGGGAGGTGGGTTTAGGTGGGAAGATGAGCAGCTCCGTTTTATCCATATCCAATTTTAGATGGTGGTGAGACATCCAGGCAGCAGTGTTGGGACAGACAGACTGGAGTCTGGGTTGCAGTAGAGATGTAGAGAGAGGTAGATCTGGGAGACATCAGCGTTTAGGTGATGCTGGAAACCTTAGGAGGAGATCAGCGCTCCAAGTGAGCAGGTGTAGATTGAAAAAAATGAGTGCTCCCAGGACAGAGCCTTGAGGTACACCAATTGATAGTGGGATGGCTAAGGAGGAAGAACCACTGTCCCATACATGAAGGTGTGATGGGAGAGATGGGGAGAAAACCAAGAGAGAGCAGAACCCTGGAATCCCAGTGAGGACAACATATCAAGGAGCAGGTGGTGATCAACACTATCAAAGGCAGCAGATCGAGAAGGATGAGGATAGAGTAGAGGCCTTTGGATCTGGCCATGAGCAGGTCATTGGAAACTTTAGTAAGTGCAGTTTCCGTGGAATGTAGCAGCCAAAAGCCTAACTGAAGCAGATCAAGAATAGCTTGGGATGAGAAGAAGTCCAGGCAATAGTGGTGAACAACATGTTCACGTAACTTGGATAAGGGGAGAGGAGAGATGGGGCGATAGTTGGAGGGGCCTAGTGAAGGTTTTTTTGAATAGGGGTGGTGACAACAGCATGTTTGAAGACATCAGGGACATCGCAGCACCGTTTCAAGTCTCCACTTGGAGAGCAATAGGTTGAGGATGTGACATATGGAAGGGATGACAGCAGGCGAGAGAGCGCCGAGTAGGTGAGTGGGAATTTGATCAGATAAGCATATAGTAGGGCTTCGAGGATGAGAGAAGATGTGACTTAGAACCTGCCAGAGACCTCCTGTAAAATCATGGACCCTATCGGTAAACCTGGAAAGGAGACACACTGCTTGAACAGGAAAATGTAAATTTGTGCTGAAGAGTACGACATCCTGGACTGCATGCATTTGCCTAATGCTTATCCTCTGTATTAAATATCTTCCCCTCAGTCACAAAATGGAAAGAAACCTTTAAATATCTAGACCCTTAAGTGCATCTGTCTATTCATAATTAATAGCTCCTATGCATATTCCTTATAAGAGACACCTGCGGCCAGTTTTGGCTTCCCGTAAATCTACTAACAAAATTCAGTAATATCAATCTAGAAACCTGAGCTCAAGTGTTGCCAAAGTGAGGCAAGTTTTGTGTATTAGTGTAATCTGGGCGTGTTTGGGTTTTGGTTGGTTGTGGTTGTTTGTTTTTTGTTTTTTTTTTTGCAATGTTGTATTCAATCAAAGTGCCTACCAAAGGAAGACATTTGTGTTGCTGCTGAGATGATATCAAAATGTGAAACATTCTTTTGTATATTGTGTGTTTGCTTAGTTTCAAGTTTATTTAAAAATTTGATTTAATTGCAAAATCCAAATCCAATGCGATTTACACATAGCTATAAAATCAGGGTAAAAGAAAGTCGCATTACTTGAACCAGACAATTGGTACAATTTTAACAAAACAATACATGAGAGAAAGGGGAGGAAAAAAATGAAAGGATTAAATACAATTCATAAACAAATGAAAAAGGGATAGGTAATAAAACAAGAGGTTGGAAAAGGTTACCCGCTTAATTTTCGCTTACCAGCACTATTAGTCTGCTGTGAAGTATCCTAATTTAATAGAATTTAAATGACTCAGTTAAAGGCGTTCTTAAAAAGCCAGCTTTTCAGAATACTTTTAAGACTCCTTTTATTAAGCCGCGCTAGTGGAGTTAATGCGCGCGACTTTTCATCACGCCTAACCCCTGCGCTGGGCTAAAAACTACCACCTGCTCAAGAGGAGGCAGTAGCGGCTGGCGCGGCCGGCGGTTTAGCACGCAGTATTACGTGCGTTAAACCGTTAGCGCACATGGCAGAGGAAGGCCCTGGCAGGGAAAGTCGCAAAGCAGCCTGTTTAGAGTGCTGCCACCGATGTTGAAAGGAGCAGAGGTACGGTATATCGGTCTCACGGTGGGAGGTATGAAAAAATGCTGTGCAAGGGGATGGGTGAGAGGGGAGGAGAGCTGCTGCACGTGGGTGGGGGGAGAAAGTGTTGCTGCTGGCGAATCAGGCAGCACCATTGTCAGGAGGGATTGAGTCAAGGAGTGTCGGGGACATTCGGGAGGGGCTTCGGGGGATCTAACTAGAGCTTATTTTGGGGGTAGGGCTTATATTAGGATCTACCCCAAAAATCATGCTAGGGCTTATTTTTGGGTTAGGTCTTATTTTTGGGGAAACATGAAATTTGTAAATGAAGATTAAAAAATAAACTGGGCTTCTGAAAATCCTTAAGTATTAGTGGGCTCTTGCCTCAGTCACGAACATATACCTTTGTCAAAGATAGAATAAGTGACCACAAACTAAAAGTAGACTTGTGAGGTCCCCCACCTCGCCGGAAGCTTGACTCTGTGCAGTACAACACCAGCAAAACAAGTAGGTGTGGCTATTTCCTCCTGTAGCATGTGACATACATAACTACTGGGGATGCGCATGTCCCACAACTAACAAAAAATCTGACTTCCCACAAAAGAAAGGAGGAAAAACTCTGTATGATTGCTGAGGGAAAATATCCTGCTGCCAGGCCAAAAATCACTTACACTCCACAACAGGGATGCCCAATATATCGATCGCGATCGACCGGTAGATCACAAAGGTAACACGAGTTGATTGCGGAGCCCATCCCGGGCTCCGTGATAGACTTGCGTTGCCTTCGCGATCTACCGGGCCGACCAGCATTCCTCTCCCCGACATCAATTCTGCCGTCGGAGAAGAAGTTCCGTGCCAGCCAATCACTGCCTGGCTGACCTGGAACTTCCTCTCCGATGGCAGATTTGACGTCGGGGAGAGGAATGCTGGTCGGCCTGGCGCTTCTAATCTGCAGGATTGGGGTGGCGGTGACTTGGGGGTCTGTTACCCGAGGGCAGCGGGGGAGGGCAAGGAGAAAGAAAGAAAGAAAGAAGGGGGCAGGGAGAGAGGAAGAAAAAGTTGGGGGAGGGAATGAGGTCTGGATGAGAGGAAGCATACAGGAGGCTAAAAGAAGGGAAGAAATATTGGATACACAGTCAGAAGAAAGTGCAACCAGATACTCATGAAATCACCAGACAAAGATAGGAAAAATGATTTTGTTTTCAATTTAGTGATCAAATTGTGTCCGTTTTGAGAATTTATATCTGCTGTCTATATTTTGCACTGTGGCCCCCTTTTACTAAACCGCAATAGCGGTTTTTAATGCAGGGAGCCTATGAGCGTCGAGAGCAGCGCAGGGCATTCAGCGCAACTCCCTGTGCTAAAAACTGCTATCGCGGTTTAGTAAAAGGGGGCCACAGTGCAAAATATAGACAGCAGATATAAATTCTCAAAACGGACACAATTTGATCACTAAATTGAAAACAAAATCATTTTTCCTACCTTTGTCTGGTGATTTCATGAGTCTCTGGTTGCACTTTCTTCTGACTGTGTATCCAATATTTCTTCCCTTCTTTTAGCCTCCTGTATGCTTCCTCTCATCCAGACCTCATTCCCTCCCCCAACTTTTTCTTCCTCTCTCCCTGCCCCCTTCTTTCTTTCTTTCTCCTTGCCCTCCCCCGCTGCCCTCGGGTAACAGACCCCCAAGTCACCGCAACCCCAAGCTCTATTTGTCTATTTTTGTATGGTTGTTACTGAGGTGACATTGCATAAAATCATCTGACTTGACCTTTTTGAAAACCCCCCAGAATATAAATGATAATTAACTTTTTCTCTGCGTACAGTGTGCTTTTAAAATTTTATTGTTGGTATATCATTTTGACTTGGTCATTTTAAAAGTAGCTTGCAAGCCCAAAAAGTGTGGGCACCCCTGCTCCACAACATGTTTGATAAAAAGGAGGTTTGGAGGGGTGGGGGGGTTAATTTTTAGTTTGTGGTTTGTTGTTGTTTTGTTTGGATTTTTTTGCAAAAGGTCAGATAGTGAGACTCCAGTCTGATGTTACTAGGAAGAATGTACCAGGTTGTTTGGTTTACAGTAATCATTTGAGAGAGATGAGAAAAGCCTTGTGTTATTTTATTTGAATATTGTAAGATCATAGAAACATAGAAAAAAGCAGCAGAAAAGGGCTATAGCCCACCAAGTCTGCCCATTCCAAGTATCCCCTCCCCTGAATTTACTCCCTTAAAGATCCCACGTGAGTATCCCATTTTCTCTTAAAATCCGTCACGCTGCTGGCCTTTATCACCTGGAGTGGGAGTCTGTTCCAATGATCCACTACTCTTTCGGTGAAGAAGTACTTCCTGGAGTCGCCATGAAACTTCCCTCCCCTGATTTTTAGCGGATGCCCTCTGGTGGTCGAGGGTCCCATGAGCCAGAAGATATCATCTTCTGACTCGATGTGTCCCGTGATGTACTTATATGTTTCAATCATATCTCCCCGTTCTCTTCTTTCCTCAAGTGAGTATAGCCGCAATTTTTTTAATCTTTCTTCATACGTGAGATCCTTGAGCCCCAAGACCATCCTGGTGGCCGTTCGCTGAACCGACTCGATCCTCGATCATATTTCCTAATTCTTCATAACTGATTAAGCTTCAGGAATACTTTCCTAGTGAGTAGATATATATGAATGTCAAAAGACTTTAAATCAATATTGATCCTTAAATTGTCATGCCAGTCGCATGAATTACATACAATTTTTCATGTGGAGAGACGTGTTCAAGCAGTTGTTGCACTTGGGGTTTTTTTTTGTTTTTTTTTAAGATCTTACACAGATGCTAATAGGCCTTTCACTCTGTGATACTTCAGGGTCTTAATTAGGTTCTGGTGGTACATTTTGAGACTTTGAAGGGTGGATTTTAGAAGTGGGAGACACCCACAGAGCATCACAGTGAAAATAAGAACACGGGAGTTGCCATACTGGGTCAGAACAAAGGTCCATCAACTGGGTGAAGAGACGAGCTATGCAGTTCTTTAATGAAGGCCAGTGTATTGCAAACTGTGTACCTTGGCACACTAGTGTGCCTCCTGAGATTTCAGGTGTGCTGAGATTTCAGGTGGAGAGGTGCCGGCTGATTGCCTACAGGACATGTTGGTTGACGCCAGAGGGTAGTGATTAATGGAAGTCGCTCGGAGGAAGGAAAGGTGAGTAGTGGAGTCCCTCAGGGTTCGGTGCTTGGGCCGATCCTGTTCAATATGTTTGTGAGTGACATTGCTGAAGGGTTAGAAGGAAAAGTTTGCCTTTTTGCAGATGATACCAAGATTTGTAACAGAGTAGACACCGAAGAGGGAGTGGAAAATATGAAAAAGGATCTGCAAAAGTTAGAGGAATGGTCTAATGCCTGGCAACTAAAATTCAATGCAAAGTAATGCATTTGGGGATTAATAATCAGAAGGAACTGTATATGCTGGGAGGTGAGAGGCTGATATGCATGGTTGGGGAGAGGGACCTTGTGGTGATAGAAACATAGAAAGATGACGACAGATAAGGGCTACAGCCCATCAAGTCTGCCCATACCTTTGACCCCCTTTTAAGTCTACTGGCCCCCTTAACTCTACTGACCTGCTCTATTAAGTCTATATCCTAGCGACCCTATTGATTGGTATGACTCTCGCAGTGATCCCACATAGGTATCCCATTTATTCTTGAAGTCTGGGATACTGCGGGCCTCAATCACCTGTACTGGAAGCTTGTTCCAATGCTCTATCACTCGTTCCGTGAAGAAGTACTTCCTGACGTCTCCACGAAACTTCCCTCCCCTGAGTTTGAGCGGATGTCCTCTTGTGTTCGAGGGTCCTTTGAGAAGAAAGATATCATCTTCCACCTCGACCCGTCCCGTGATGTACTTAAATGTCTCAATCATGTCTCCCCTCTCCCTATGCTCCTCGAGTATAGAGCTGCAATTTGTTCAGTCTCTCTTCGTACGAGAGACCCTTTAGCCCCGAGACCATCCTGGTGGCCATCCGCTGAACCGACTCAATTCTGAGCACATCTTTACGGTAATGTGGCCTCCAAAATTGCACACAGTATTCTAGATGAGGTCTCACCATGGCTCTGTATAATGGCATCATGACCTCAGGCTTCCTGTTGACGAAACTTCTCTTGATAAAACCCATCATCTGCCGTGCCTTAGATGAAGCCTTCTCCTCTTGAGTAGCAGTCATCATGTCTGCACTGATGATCACTCCCAAGTCTCGTTCTGCTGTAGTCTTGGTCAAAGTTTCTCCATTCAAGGTGTAAGTTCTGCATGGATTTCCATTTCCGAGATGCATGACCTTACATTTCTTGGCGTTGAAGCCCAGCTGCCAGACAGAGGACCAACTTTCTAAAGTACGGAGGTCCTGTTCCATAGTATTCTGCAGATTGTAGCCGTTTATGATATTGCATAGTTTGGCATCATCAGCGAATAAGGTTACCTTACCTTGAAGCCCTTGAGTCAGATCCCTAATGAATATGTTGAAGAGGAGTGGACCCAGGACTGAGCCCTGCGGCACTCCGCTTGTCACTTCCGACGTTTTGGAGAGGGTACCGTTAACCATCACCCTCTGAAGTCTGCCACTTAGCCAATCTTTAACCCATGCAGTTAGTGTTACTCCTAACCCCATCGATTCCATCTTGTTCAGCAGTCTGCGGTGTGGGACGCTGTCAAAAGCCTTGCTGAAGTCTAGGTATACGACGTCTAAGGACTCTCCCGAGTCCAGCCTTCTTGTTACCCAGTCAAAGAAGAAGATAAGATTGGACTGGCAGGACCTACCCTTGGTGAATCCATGTTGACTGGGGTCCCGGAGATTCCCCTCATTCAAGACCGTATCTAATTTATGCTTAATTAGTGTTTCCATGAGTTTACACGCTATTGAAGTGAGACTCACCGGTCTATAGTTCGCAGCCTCAGCCTTGCAACCCTTTTTATGCAGAGGAATGGCGTTGGCTGTTTTCCAGTCCAACGGAACTTTCCCCGTGCTTAGTGAGAGATTGAAGAGCACAGCCAACGGTTCCGCCAGAACATCTCTCAATTCTCTAAGCACTCTTGGGTGTAAATTGTCCGGTCCCATGGCCTTGTTCTCCTTGAGCCTTGTCAGCTCGCTGTAGACGTCTTCAGGTGTGAACTCAAAATTCTGAAACGGGTCTTCCGCAATTTGTTTTGCCTTCAACTGTGGTCCGTGTCCCGGTGCCTCACAGGTGAAGACTGAGCAGAAATATTCATTTAGTATTTCGGCTTTTTCAGAATCCGCCACTGCGTAGTTTCCGTCCGGTCTTCTAAGGCATACTATGCCGTCTGTGTTCCTTTTCCTATCACTAATATACCTGAAGAAAGATTTGTCCCCTTTTTTAATGTTTTTTGCCAAAGTTTCTTCCACTCGAAGTTTGGCCTCCCTAACTGCTGTTTTGACCGCTGCGGACCTGGTCTTATATTCTACTTTAGTTTCCCTTCTGTGCGTACGTTTGTAGGAAAGAAATGCTGTTTTCTTCTCCTTAATGAGGTGCGAGATCTCCTCAGTGAACCATTGGGGTTTATTGTTTCTTTGCCGTTTGTCTACCGATTTTATGTAGCGATTAGTAGCTTCGTGTATGGATGATTTTAGGTACGACCACATAGCTTCCACATTACCGGTCTCTGCTTGGTCCTGCAGCGTCTGATGGACAAAATCTCCCATGCGTGTAAAGTCGGTGCCCCGGAAGTTAAGTACCTTTGTTTTTGTGATTGATTTAGGGAATCCTTTCCTAAGGTTGAACCATACCATGTTATGGTCGCTGGAGGCTAGCGTATCTCCTACCAAGACCTCTGAGACGCTTTCCCCGTTAGTGAGTACCAGGTCAAGTATCGCCTGGGCCCTAGTGGGCTCCGTTACCATCTGTTTTAGTTGTGCACCATTTATGGAGGCCAAAAGCCTCTTGCTGCTACTGGTGGTTGCTGTAAATGTGTTCCAGTCTGCATCAGGCATGTTGAAGTTCCCAAGCAGTACAGTGTCGCCCCGTAGAGTGATATTCTCTATGTCCTCAATTAATTCCGTGTCCATGTCTTCCATTTGTCTTGGGGGTCTGTATACCACACCAAGATACAGGCATTTATTGCCACCTCTTGCCAGGTTAACCCAGAGGGACTCCCCGGTGTATTTGACATCTGTGATCCTGGTGGTGTTGATGTCTTCTTTAATGTATAGTGCTACCCCACCACCTAACCTGCCCTCTCTGTCACGACGAAGTAGATTGTACCCCGGTATAGTCATATCCCACCCGTGTGAGTCCGTAAACCATGTTTCGGTTATTGCCACCACGTCTAGGTTGGCATCCCTTATTTCAGTTTCCAGCTCTAGAATTTTATTGCCTAAACTGTGAGCATTAATATACATGGCCCTCCACACATTGTGTTTGCTAGGTCGCTGTAAGGCCACCTGAGTCTGTGTGGCTCCTAGAGAACTGTTTGCTATGTGTGCCCTTACCTTGGAAGTAGAGTGTCGACTCATCCCATCAGGATAGTGCCTTTCCGCACTAGTACATGAGTAGGTACCCTCCCCCAACTTACCTAGTTTAAAGCCCTACGAAGCAGGCGGGCTAGTCGGTGTCCGAAGATTTTCTTACCTCTGCTGGTCAAGTGGAGTCCATCTGGTCCCAGAAGTCCTTGTAACGCCTCTCCATGATTCAGGAATCCAAAGTTCATATCCCGACACCATCCTTGTAGCCATTCGTTGGTTCTTAGGATACATTCATCTCTGGCTCTTCCCTTGCCTCTGACTGGGAGGATTGAAGAGAAGACCACCTGTGCACCCGTCTGCTTCAGCCTCACACCCAAGGCTCCTAAGTCTCTGGCGATGGTCTCCTGGGTATTCCTTGCAGTGTCATTCGTACCTATGTGGATAAGAAGCATAGGAAAATGGTCATGAGGTGTGAGTAGTTTACCCAGGTTGGTGGTGACGTCCTGTATCTTGGCTCCAGGTAGACAGCAAACCTCTCTCGAGAGTGTATCCAGTCTACAGATTGGTCCCTCGGTGCCCCTCAGCATGGAGTCCCCAATGACTATTACTCTGCGCTTCTTTCGTTGTGGGGGGGGAGTCGGTCATCAGATGGAGCTGCTTGTTGGGTCTGATCCTGTTCTTCGTGTTGGATCTGTTCTTGTTTGTCGTCGGCAGCTTCTTCTTGGAGAATCTGGAATCTGTTCCTCAGGACGAGGTGAGGGGTTGACGTAGGGTTGGCCTGTTGGGGAGAAAAAGAAGAGGATGAAGAGATTGAAAAAGGGGGGGGGGGATCTCCTTTGTTTGCCTTTGCCTGTGGAAGAGGTCACCAGCTGCCAGGTGTCATTGTCGCTGGCCATTGCCTGTATCCCAAATGTCGGTTTCAAAGCTGATGATTTGGGCGTCTCGAGAATGGACTTGTCGTGGGCATGTTCTGTGACTTGAGACAACTCCTGAACGACTCCGTCGATGTAGGCTTCATCCTCGCGGATGCTCCTCAGGCGTTCCACCTCCTCCCTGAGACTCCACAGTTCCTGCATGAGGGCCCCATCCAGCTGAGCGGCCTCCTCTGTCTGCGTGGAGACTGTAGTGTAATGCCGAGGGATGGACTCGGTCTGCACGGAGACCTCTGTCCATCGTCCTGGATCATCCTCCCTCTGCACGCCGTCCGTGATCTCCTCCTGGATTCCCATGGTGGCTGGAATGCTGGAATTGATTGTAGCCTTGGCACTTCTAGTCCTCCCTGCCATTTCCAAGTTGTGATTTAGGTGATAGTGTCCGAAGATCTAAAGGCGAAAAAACAGTGTGACAAGGCGGTGGTTGCTGCCAGAAGGATGCTGGGCTGTATAAAGAGAGGCGTAGCCAGTAGAAGGAAGAAGGTGTTGATGAGCCTGTACAGGTCATTGGTGAGGCCCCACTTGGAGTTCAGTTTTGGAGACCTTATCTGGCGAAGGACACAAAAAGGCTTGAAGCGATCCAGAAGAGGGGAATGAATATGATAGGAGGTTTGTGACAAAAGACATATGAGGAGAGACTGGAAGCCCTGAATATGTATACCTTGGAGGGAAGGAGGGACAGGGGAGAAATGATTCAGACGTTCAAATACTTGAAAGGTATTAATGTAGAACAAAATCGTTTCTAGAGAAAGGAAAATGGTAAAACCAGAGGGCATAATTTGAGGTTGAGGGGTGGTAGACTCAAGAGCAATGTAAGGAAATTCTTTTTTACGGATGCCTGGAATGCGCTCCCGAGAGAGATGGTGGAGAGGAAAACGGTGACGGAGTTAAAAAAATCATGGGATGAACACAGAGGATCTAGAATCAGAAAATAATAGTAAATATTTAAGAACTAAGGCCAGTACTGGGCAGACTTGCATGGTCTGTGTCTGTATATGGCCGTTTGGGGGAGGATGGGCTGGGGAGGGCTTCAATGGCTAGGAGGGTGTAGATGGACTGGAGTGAGCCTTGATGGAGACTAGTAGTTGGAACCTAAGAACAGTACCGGGCAGAGCTTTGGATTCTTGCCCAGAAATAGCTAAGGAGAAGAAGAAACCCCCCCAAACATACATACAAATTTTTAGATTGAATCAGGTTGGGCAGACTAGATGGATCATTCGGGTCTTTATCTGCCGTCATCTATGTTATTGTGCCTCTCGCGGCAAGAGGCACATCCTGTAGGCAATCAGCCAGTGCCTCTCCTTTCTGCGTGTCTTTCCTTCTGGCACTCCCACTGGCAGCTCAGGGCCCATCTGGAGGGCCTTCGCTCATGTGCGGATATCGATGTGATGACATCACATGTGCGCATGATGTCATCACGTCAACATCTGCACACTTCTGTATGCCTTGAGCCTAGGCAACTGCGTTTTGTGTGCTGCGGCTCGACAACATTTGCGAGACACTGATGAAGGCTTTCAAAATATTGTCTGTCATTGGTAAAAATGAATGGCAAAAGGTGGTGACTGTAGAAAAGTAAATATATGTAATAAAAGAGCAAGTTTCAAGCATTATTTTCATTTATTTATTTATTACAATATCTTCATTTAAACCAAAGTTATGAAGGTGGAGCCATTATTTATCATTTAACTCTCTTAGGCTTGTCCTGACTTAAGGAGGGAGGCTTTAGCCTCTGAAAGCTACTCAAAAATGTAATGTCACTTGTCAGTCCAATAAAGAATTATGTTTCCATTTTTGTTTTGTTTTGTTTTTTAAATTAATTTTTAATTTTGCATTTGCAGTATGTTGTGGTTTTTTGTGTTTAGTTTTTTATTTACTTCAAATAGTGGCCAATCCAGGTCCCTAAAAGTAGCATGTAACTCCATACTATCGAAAGTTGTATTGGCTTCCAGTAGAGGCAAGAATAATTTTTGAATTTGGCTTGTATTTGTTATAAAACATTATATGGTCTTATACCAAGTTGCCTTTTAGACCATTTTGAACTAGTAGAAACCAGACATTCACAAAACACAACCTTATTTTTTCCCCTCAAAAAAAGATTGTGTATACAAAAGATTTCTTAATAGAACCCTGTCTTTTCAGGCAAGACTTTGGAACAAAAGTTTTAGTGGTTTGATCTTAAGTAGTTCTTCTTACTAGGCCTTTAGAAGATTATTAAAAACTTATCTGTTTGATAAATATGTATAATCTAGATAAGTTAATAATTTCTTAGTTATATTTTATATATAATGTACTATGTTTTTGTAGTGTAAATTTGCTGTTTTTACAGTTCTTACCTCTTATTGTAAACTGCACTGAACCGTGAGGTATTGCAGTATATAAATAAATTTATTATTACTTAACCCCAGGGATAAGCGGGGGCTTTCTCCAGGTCAATCTTAATAGTATATGGGCTTTTTCCTCCAGGACTGTTTCTGAATCTTTTTAAATAGCTACATTAACAGCCAAACTGTATTGAGTGGAAAAAAAAATCTCTAATTTATATTTTAATATATATATATATATATAGTGACAAACTTGTGAAATAGCAGCACCTTAAGGAGTTGCCCAGCCCTAAAATTGTCACTGTGTAAAATCTCCAGCTTTCTTTGTTTAGCAGATGTCTGATCACTTTTTTTTAAATTTTTTCCACACTTTTCCCCTGTCTGGAGTCGGCTTGAATGGTCTATGTGGGGGGTAGGGAACTCCGGTCCTCGAGGTTTTCAAAATTTTCTCAATGAATATGCATTGAAAGCACTGCATGCAAATAGATCTCATGCATATTCATTGGGGGAAATCCTGAAAACCCAACTAGAATACGGCTCTCGAGGACCGGAGTTCCCTACCCCTGGTCTATGTAGTACATGTGTGTTGAGGTGTATATCCTGACCCCAGTGCACTGGCATTGCTCAATGGTGGTTGCCTCAGCAAAGACGGCGTGGAACTCTTCAGTCACCCTTTGTACTTTGTTTCTGTTGCACAAGACTACCTTGTGTAGTAATGTCCTATTATGGATTAAGAACTGGTTGAAAAATAGAAAACAGAAAGTAGGTTTAAATGGTCAATATTCTCAATGGAGAGGGGGGTTCTGTGCTGGGACTGCTGCTTTTTAACATATTTATATATATATTTGGAAATCAATTTGGGACCAAATTAATAATTTATTAGATAACCCAGTGGCATTATCCTATGATACTGTGATTTTTGGTATGGAAATGAGAGCAAAAAGTCAGATTTCTGTGAACAACAATAAATTGTTACTTATAATGACTGGGGTTGCCATTCAGCAAATTACATATAATTGGAAGGATTGGAAGAGACTAAATTACAGTTTTTGATGGAACTCTTTGTGCCATATTTATAAAATGGAAAGATTTATTGCAGTACAAAGAGGGTATTTCAAGAAATTTCAGGATGTTTGGAAACCATTAGCAGAATTTTGTAAGGATTAGTTGAAATGTTTCCCTTTAACGTATCAATTAATTTGGGTAGGGGGAGGGATATTTTATTAATATGTTTTTTATAAGATTATGGAATATATGGTAGGGAGGGGTGGGAAGGGGGAGGGATAAAAATTTATGTACTGTACAAATGAAAGAATGTAAAATGATATATTTATTATTAATGTGATTGAATATATATATACATTTAATATAATTTTGAAAATGAATAAAGAATTTATATTAAAAAAAACAACATATTTATCAATGATCTAGAGAGAATTAAATTTGCTGATGGCACAGTTGTTCAAAGTTGAAAAATTGCAAGAGGACCTTGGGAGCCTGGGCATCAAAATGGCAGATAATGTTTAATGTGAACAAGTGCAAAGTGATGCATGTGGGAAAGAGGAACCCGAACTATAGCCACATGATGCTGGGTTCCACGTTAGGAGTCGCAGCCCAGGAAAAGGATCTAGGTGTCATCGTTGAGGATGCGTTGAAACCTGCGGTTCAATGTGCAGCAGCGGCTAAGAAAGCAAATAGAATGTTAGGAATTTTCAGGAAAGGAATGGAAAACAAAGATGAAAATGTTATAATGCCCCTGTATCGCTCTCTGCTAGGGCCACACTTCCAGTACTGTGTGCAATTCTGGTTACCGAAGCTCAAAAAGATGTAGCAGAACTAGAAATGGTAACAGAAAAGGGTGACAAAAGGGATAGGATGACTTCTCTAAGAGGAAAGGCTAAAGCAACTAGGGCTCTTCAGCTTGGAGAAGAGACGGCTCAGGGGAGATATGATAAGATATTGAGTGGAAGGGGTAGATGTGAATCGCTTGTTCACTCTTTCCAAAAATACTAGAACTATGGGGCATGCAATGAAGCTGCTAAAGTAGTAGATTTAAAACAAACTGGAGAAAATATTTTTTCACACAATGTGTAATTAAACTCTGGAATTCATTGCCAGAGAATGTGGTGAAATCAGCTAAGCAGGGTTTGATAATTTCCTAAAAGAGAAGGCCATAGGCCATTATTGAGATGGTTTGGGGAAATCCACTGCTTATTCCTAGGATAAGCAGCATAAAATCTGTTTTTCTCCTTGCGATCTTGCCAGATACATGTGACCTGGGTTGGCCACTGTTGGAAAAAGAATTCCGGGCTTGATGGACCCTAGGTCTGTCTCGGTATGGCAATTCTTATGTTATTGTGTAAAACACAATCTGACTGATATTCAAAGTGATTTAAGTAGTGTAGCGTGACCGTCCTTTAGCTCTTGGGACTTGTTTCTGTCTCTTGCCCGCCAGTGCTAGTGGCTGTTGCCGCTCCATACCGGATACCTGGAACAGAACAAAAAGAAAACGCAACCAAATGCAGCTCCTTTTATAGATTCACTAGACCAGCCTCTTACAGAGCATCTGGCCAGCCTCCCTGAACAACACCACTAAATCCTTACCAGCCCTTTAGCCTAGGTACTCTTACCCGCAGCACAGGTGAATCTGCACCTTGTATTATTCAGGTACGTGGATCTACCCTGCCTCTGGTCTGGAAAACCAAGAAACAAATAATTTTCTAAAACAGTCCAAATAGATGATTGCAGATCCAAGATGGCGTCAGGCTGGACGCGCTGAGGAGCCGCTCTGAGGATTTTTCTCCTGCTTACCCGATGCCTAAACGGAGGGGCCGTAGCGCCGCTGGTGCCTCGCGTCCCACAGCCACCCCCGCGGCTGGTGACATCGGGGAACTCCTCAGACGGATGCAGGGAGTATTTTCGGCGTCGGAGGGAGGCCCGCAGAGGAGTAGCGGCGTCAGTGAGGCCGTGGTGATTCCTCCGGGATTGGAGACATCCTTGAGCCCCGACGTTAGGGCGCCGCCCCCGCAACCTCAGCTAAGCAGCTCTCCAAGGGGTAAGGAAACCCCGGAGGTCGGGGTCCTGCCTTCCCCTGAGGCAAGTAGTCCATCACAGAGCCTGCTGACAGGAGCTCCTATGGACATGAGCTCCTTTGAAGAAGCTGAGGGGAAATCATCTGAGGAGAGGCGAGTTAACCTTCAGGGACAGCGACAAGTTAATCAACTGGACGGTGAGCACTATGACATTTCTTTACCTTCAATTTCTTTGGAAAAACCCTCAGAAGTAACTCTGGACTCACTACGGGATCTTATG
This sequence comes from Geotrypetes seraphini, assembly GCF_902459505.1. Classification (NCBI taxonomy): domain Eukaryota; kingdom Metazoa; phylum Chordata; class Amphibia; order Gymnophiona; family Dermophiidae; genus Geotrypetes; species Geotrypetes seraphini. Next base: position 219,237,159 of record NC_047086.1, read on the forward strand.
GCCGGACTAGTGAAGACCATAAGTCCCAAACTTCAGTCAATTGAGGGGGAATTATCTCAACACTCTACTGAACTTAAAGAATTGAAAAATGATATGACTGCCTCTAATTCCTCTGTTCAAAAGCTTGAACAGGAAATTAAATCATCCAAACAACTACAGGAAACTTTAATGAAAGACAATATTAATCTTAGAAGAAAGATGGAGAACTTAGAAAATAACTCCAGATACAATAACTTAAGATTAATTAACTTTCCTAGGCTTCCATTGACATCACCTAGAGAAATGTTTAAAAGATATTTTCTTGAAGTTTTGGGGACCTCAGAAGATTCATTACCTCCTTTATCACGAGTCTATTACTTACCTAATAAGATTAAATTACCAAAAAAGTCATCGGATCAAGGACTATTGGATGTATCGGAGTTATTGGAAAAATCTGATAAAGAGGCTGTAGAACCGAGTACTTTGATTATAACAGTAGCTCTCTCTATTGATAAAGTATGGTTGTTAAAACTATTCTTTAAAAATAGACAAAGAATTTATGGGTTGTAAAGTGCAGGTATTTCCTGACTTATCACGAGAGACTCAAAAGCGTCGTCGTGAATTTCTTATGTTGAAGCCAGGTGTTATATCTTTGGGTGCTACTTTTTATTTGCGACATCCTTGTAAATGTATAGTGCATCACCGATCAGTTAAATATGTTTTCTTTGAGCCTAATCAGTTGACTTACTTTTTAGCGCTCTCCCGATTGGAGGTAGAAAAATCATAAGCTCTAAGATTATTGATTAATCCCAGCAATCAGCCCTCCAGCTAACTTTATGAAAGAGTGTACATTTGTTCAATTCTTCTATCTTTGTTTTTGATAAGAAATCTTGGATCCAAATTTGAGGACTTGAGCATTTTAGTTTATACATGATTTAAATGTTATTGGAATGTTTCTTGCTTTATGTGGAATTGCTAAATTTGCTTTCTGTACAAGATATTCTTGATTATATGATTTAAAAATCAATAAATATATTTAAACATTAAAAAAAAACAGTCCAAATAAAGCAGAAAGCTGTAGGGCAGGGCTGCCCAAGTCCGGTCCTCGAGATCTACTGGCAGGCCAGTTTTTCAGGATATCCACAATGAATATGCATGAGAGAGAGATTTGCATACCAAGAAGGCAGTGCAGGCAAATCTCTTGCATGCATATTTATTGTGGATATCCTGAAAACCTGGCCTGCCAGTAGATCTCGAGGACCGGATTTGAGCAGCCCTGCTGTAGGGCTTCAAAAGTTCCAAACTTATTTCTTATGGCATTTTCCTCAGCTGCACCAAAAATCACCATGCAGCTAACCTTTAGCTCAAGAGAGCTGCAGGAGGGAGAATCAGTGAATCCACCTTTTATCCAGCACTAGACAAAATGCTGTCCACTTTCCCTCACCAGTGATGACTGGTGAATTCTCCCCAATTCTCTCTAGTCTCTTGGGTGCTTTTATTTTATTTTTATTTATCATTTTTCAATGAATAAAACAAGTATAAACTTGTACAGAAAGGTAAAGCTAGGCAGAAAATAAAGTATAATGCGGATTACAATATGATACAAAACAAAGCAGATTATTATCTGTTATCATAACACAGATACCCATAAACATAAGCATACATATATAGCTTAACTTTAACTCAAGTCCTCATCAATCCAAGCTGTAGAATCGGCGAAAAATATGATAAGAAATTACAAAATAGCAATCTATAAGATTAAGGGTTGTATAGGCTGATCTAGAAGGTCATATAATCAGAGTACTCGTATCTCTCCTCCTTTTTTTAGGGGGGCCATTGACAAGAAGACTATAAGTTAACTAGGTTCAAAGAATACATATTTTTGCATTTGATGCAATATCATGCATTTACATGGGTGACGAAGAAAGAAAGTCACCCCTAGAGCTATAACACCTGGTCTTAACAACAGAAATTCACGTCGACGTTTTTGTGTGTCTCGTGACAGATCTGGAAACATTTGAATCTTATACCCAAGAAAATCTTTTTGTTTGTTTTTAAAGAAAAGTCTCAATAACCAATTCTTGTCGGGTGCTAAGGCCACTGTGAGAAGAAGAGTTGCTGGCATTGCTATTTCCCTATCTGAAAGTTCCAAAACCGTTGAAATGTTTAACATTTGTTGATTATCTTCCTTCAATTTTTCTTTCCTTTTAACTGGCAAATAATACACTTGGGTGAATGGCGGTATTAATTCCTCAGTAATTTCTAGGACTTCCTTCAAGTAACGTTTCAACATGTCTCTAGGAGTCACTGCCGCAACCCTAGGAAAATTGATTAGTCTAAGATTGTTGTTACAGGAAAAGTTTTCTAGAGACTCCAATTTTCTCCTTAAATTAATGTTATCTCTCACCAGTGTTTCAGTAAGTTGTTTAGTTGATTTCATCTCCTGGGAAGAAACCAGTGTTGAATTTTTTAAATCTTGCACATCGGCTTTTGTATTCTTAATTTCATTTTCTTGGGAATGTACCTTACTCTCCAACTGAGACAATTGGGGCTTAACTGATTTTGCTAGATCCGCCACGAGATCCCAGATTGCCTCAAGAGTTACTTCTTGAGGTTTCTTTAAAGTGATAGGAAGTTCTTTAAAGGTAAAACTCTCACCAACCGATATACCTTCCTGACTGTGGCTCTCCTGCTCTCGAATAGAACGAGGCGATGACAAGTCCTCAGATTCCAAAGGATTACCCTGTAAAAGCAGGGAATCCAAATCCATGCTCCCTTCCTTGGTTCCAGTAGCCTCCGGGAGAAGTCCCTCACCACCTTCCGGTGGTACTTCCAACCACGGGGAGCTGGTGGTCTGAGGAGGAAGCACTCTGGCGTCGGTGCTAAGGGTAGTCTCTAGGCCCATAGAGAATGCTTCCGTATCGCCCCGGCGCGTCTCCTGCGGGCGTGCCGACGCCACTGTGACATTCTACATTCGGCACAGGAGTTGATCAATGCTAGCGAAGACGGCTGGGACAGAACTCCGCGAGGCTCCAGCAGAGCTACGGCCCCTCCACTTCGGCATAACCAAAGGTAAATAGTCAAGAAAAATCCAAAAATGCACGATAACTCTGCAGCGAAATTCTCAGCGAAACAATCCGTGCGCCATCTTGGGGTCTCTTGGGTGCTTTTAATCAAACAGCAAAAATGTAACTGCCAAAGCAAACTTCCAGTTTCTAAACAGACCAGTAGCCAGGTTTCAACCTGTACTGGCTCAGCCCTTGTCCTTAATCCTTTCCCTTGGCAGCCATGTTGTGCACTGCCCAACACATAAAGGGGAAGAAAAAAACACTTTTGTAGCAGGAAACAAAACTTCCTTTCAGCAAACTGGCATGGCCCTGAGCCACACCCAGTCAGTTAGCTTCATAGTCTTATCACAGGCAAACATTCAGCTTTTCAAATAAAATCCAAGAAAATCCTTTAAAAAAAACAGTAGCACAAAAGAATTCCTTTTTAAACCAGAAAATCATCAACTCACTTCCATGCACTCCTCAGACTGTGGCTCAGGAGAATTCAGAATCTCCATAGGCTCCTCAGCATTCAGTAGCAAATCTTACTTACCATAACAGTTGTTATCCAGGGACAGCAGGCAGATATTCTCACAACCCACCCTCCTCCCCTGGTTGGCTTCTTAGCTAACTATCTGAACTGAGGTACCTCACGGGAGACACGCGCCCTGACTCGGGCGGGAAGGCACTCGCAAGCTCTTATAAAGATCTTCAAGCAAGTCTGCTTGCGAGTCTGTCCGCATGGAGAATATCTGCCCGCACTGTTGAGAATATCTGCCTGCTGTCCCTGGATAACAACTGTTACGGTAAGTAACTGTGCTGTATCTTGTATTTACGTCCATTTGATTAAAGTTTGACCACCGATTTTTAATTTTTGGTAAATTCGCTTAGTAATTTGTGATAAGTGATTGAAGCAAATTTTAATAAAACGTGAAACTTGATTATATCCTCATGCTCAGCTGAAGCAGGAGCTTCACCAAGCGCGTCTGCTTCCTTTGCCTGCCTCCCCTCCAACTGAGGCTCCCAGGCTTCACATTGCCTGTGTGCTTGCTGGCCCCGCCCAGCTCTACGCCAGGGAGGGGTCCAGCTCTGACCTGCAGTGCTCTTCCCCTGCTTAGCCAGCAACTTAAGCATGGAAGTACTTAAAGGAGCCAAACTCTGTTTCCTCTCTGTGTGCCTAGATATGTTCCCTGGCATTCTCTCTGAGAAACAAAACTGGTCTCCTGCTCAGAATATGGGTTTGAATCTGGGGTGTGAGTGTCAGCCCCACACTGGTCGCCTCTAGTTTGGTTTACAGGTGTGCTTTTGATGTTTTTAACTGGCACAAGGCTGGTACTGGTGCCGGCTTGTGACAGTAGACAGAAGAGGCTCCTGCCCGCTTAGATCACCTTCTGCCGCTTTTACCCTGATATTCAGTGACACTAAAGCAGGCTGTGCCTCTGAATAGCACCTCTGATCAGCCCCAGAAAAAAAGTGATCTGGCAGGAGCAGTACAGGGGATGGTGTTGGAGAAGAGACCAAGGTTATGCAGGTGACATCAGTATTCAGTGCCGGCACCCACACAGCTAGATAGGTGAATTTAGGACATTTCAAAAGCTATCCTAATTTGAATCGCTTTGCTGTGCAGGTGCCAGCACTGAATACTGGCCAGCAACTACATAAGTTTTGAGGGGGGTGAGGGGGTTGTTTTAGTGCCACAGTCCTTCTCCTATACCTCTTTAGAAAGCTCCTTTCTTTGCTCACAGCCTCTCCCTTTGCCTGTGCTGCATATAAGATCCCAACCTCCCTGGCCTCAAGGTAAGCCATAAGGCTGCCATAAGAGGTTGCACAGTCTCCAAGAAGAGGTGGTAGAGACAGAGACTGTGTCTGAATTCAAAAGGGCCTGGGATAGGCACGTGGGATCTCTCTCAGAGAGAGAGAAAGAGATAATGGTTACTGTGGATAGGTAGACTAGATGGGCCATTTGGCCTTTATCTGTTTCTAAATAGTCTTCACACCAGTTATACAGACGGCATCAGTGCAAACAACCAAAACAGAAACAAACAATGTGTGAATATAAGTCTTATTGAAATCGGTGTTAAGTTGTTCTGAAGGACTTGACATGAATCCTTCTCTTATTTTCAGATGTTTACGATCATTGAAAAAAATTCTTCATGAGCTGCTAATTCATTCTTAGTGACATTGATGCTGCCCCTTTTAATAATAATAATAATAACTACTTTTATATCGCCATAACCAAAAGTTTTCTAGCTGGACAATCAATGAAATACAATAATACAGTAAAAAATACAAATATTTATAAAATAGAATTTCAATAATAAAACTCACTAAGAAATAAACGCAAAATGCCAACAGGAGACTCACCCCCACAAAATGATAACAAACAGGCAAACAGTGGAGATGTCCAACAAAATTATATGCTTTATTCATTATTGGACTCGACACGATTGTGTTTCGGCCAATCAGGCCTGCATCAGGAATCTACAAATGGTTGACACACAAATATATGAAATAATAACATACTACTTAAAACATGCTAACATAAACAAAAAATATAAAGCATAAATGCATAATAAAATGTAGTCTAAAACCACACTAGAAAACATCTGAAATTTATTTATTTATTTTAAAATGTATATCCTGCTACATCCACAGTTCTGAACAAATATCATCAAATATAAATGAACTTTAAAACATCGTACACCAAAAACAAGAAAGGAAATGTACAAGGACAGGAATCTTTATTAAAAACCGTATAAATTCTTTCACTTTCGGCAGCCGGACTCACCCAGTGCGTCAGCTCAGAAGGAGAATTTTTCGCATCAGATTTGAGAATTTTGATGACCATATTACTACGTTGTTTTCCGCATCACTCTCTACATGTGATACATTGGACATCTCAGATCCCTGAGGAAGGAGTGTCAACTTTAAAGAATTACAAATTTATATGGTTTTTAATAAAGATTCCTATCCTTGTACATTTCCATCTGCAGTTTCTTTCTTGTTTTTGGTGTTCGTTTTTTACTGCAGACTTGTTGGATTTTTTTTGGTTTGCTTTTCAGGAGCCTTTTAAACTTATTAAGCAATTTTTCTTCCCTTATATTGATTGGGAGCAAATTCCAGATTTGAGGGGCCGTGACGGAAAAGATCGTGTCTCTCCTTGAATAAATGAGTCTTAGTGAAGGGACTAAGAGGAGAAATTTCTCTTCCGATCTTAAGGATTTTGTAGGAATATAAGGGATTAGAAGCCTTTCTAAGAATGCAGGAGCTTTATTCATTAAAATTTTGTGTGTAAGTAATGCTATTTTGTATGTAATTATGTGATTTACAGGTAACCAATGCTTTTCCTTTAGAAGGGGAGTCACATGATCAAATGTTTTCCTTTTAGTAATTATTTTTATTGCCGTGTTTTGTAGGATTTGCAATCTACGTATTTCTTTTAAGGTTATTCCCTTGTAGCACTTTGACTGGTGCAAAACTTAGATTGTGAGCCCACTACGGATAAAGAAATTACCCATACATAACAAATGTAGAACTGCCTTGGTTGTACTACAGAAAGGCAGTATATCGAATCTATGACACTTTTACCGCTGAGGAGAAATTAACCAAATAGCAGCATGGGTGAATCATGGTTCAATAGCCAGCCCCAAAGCTGGTTAAATGGAAAGGGATTTTGGGAGTAGGAAAGCTGCACTTCTCCGTTTCTGTATACAGAAACTTGTCTCCTCGCGTGCATTTTCTGTACACATGAGGGTTGCCAGAATCGTGTGGCGATGCCAGGCCGGGTGCATTCTCAGTAGCTTTGCTTCCAGGATAAGTGACTGTGTACCAGACTTCAGAGCTGGTGTGGCAGAAGCAGGTTAGTAGGGGTGCAATCCTGTTGTTCTCTGCCTGCAGCATGTTTTGAAGCTGACTGGTCACACGTTTTCCTCCGGCTGTTTTTGTTTCCATTGCGTGTGTGATTTAGACCTTGCTCTAAAATTATCCGGAAACAGTGTGTGCAGTAACCTGGTGCTAGAGGTCATCTCTGACCGTGGCTGAGTTTTCTGGTTTTCCCATTCTTTTCCCAGTGGAGCAGGCAGGATAGATATGGAGGGGGGGAGGGGGAGAGGAGAGGAGGGTGACAGGAAGGTGTGTAAATTCAGAGCCATGTTTTGGTTTTGGAGTAGTATTATGGCATGACAGGCAACATAACCATCTCCAGCCTTTGAATTAACCCTTGGTATCTATAAAGAGATTTAAAAATTTTGCCAGGACTTGCTTAAGAGTGGCTGTAAACTCTTCTGGACTCTTCTGTCAGGAAAGGGCTAGAAGTTTAACTTGTCCTTATGAGTCACATTTGCAATAAATGGCTTTGAAGCTACTTTTTGCTTTCCATGAAAGCATTATGTGCCCCAAGGAAAAAATTTTCACAACTTAGCTACTGGCCTGCATAACAGAATTTATGTTGGGGGGATGAGAGGGTAAAAAATTTATAGGATGGTGAATTCATCTTGAATCTATGAGGAACACAGCAACAACTGAAGACTTCTGAAAGGAGCTATTTTCATGTGGCTAGGGTTTTTATTTATTTATTTATTTATTTTTGAGGACCTGTTCTATTCCAGAACCTGTACTGGTGTAAGCGGAATATAAGAAATGGGTAAAGTAAAATTAGATGTAAGGTTCTTTCAAGTGGTGAAATATTTGAGTGCCTCTGGGTTGGTTTACTGTCCTGTCAGTATGATAGTTCTGCTGACAGGAGGGTGGGCGAGGGGAGTCGAGGGTGCAGGCAGCACAGAATTATATCTGGACCTGGGGTTTTTCAGAGGATCTCTTAGCTGAACCCCCCCCCCTTCCCCTCCCCAGCAAGTCTGAGAGACCGCTATCTGTTAGGAAATGGTAAAGTCTCCACCTTGCAGAGGTATTTTTCCCCCCCAAGTGCTGGAATGTGGTTAGCAGCTTGTTTTTGGAAGGCTGTGCAGCTTTGTGAAGGCTCCAGGGTCACTACCAGGCACTGAAAAACTTGGACCTGTTCTATTCCAGAACCTGTACTGGTGTAAGCGGAATATAAGAAATGGGTAAAGTAAAATTAGATGTAAGGTTCTTTCAAGTGGTGAAATATTTGAGTGCCTCTGGGTTGGTTTACTGTCCTGTCAGTATGATAGTTCTGCTGACAGGAGGGTGGGCGAGGGGAGTCGAGGGTGCAGGCAGCACAGAATTATATCTGGACCTGGGGTTTTTCAGAGGATCTCTTAGCTGAACCCCCCCCCCCCCTTCCCCTCCCCAGCAAGTCTGAGAGACCGCTATCTGTTAGGAAATGGTAAAGTCTCCACCTTGCAGAGGTATTTTTCCCCCCCAAGTGCTGGAATGTGGTTAGCAGCTTGTTTTTGGAAGGCTGTGCAGCTATGTGAAGGCTCCAGGGTCACTACCAGGCACTGAAAAACTTGGCTCTGTGCCACCTCCCTATCTGCCCAGCTCTGATCACGCTGTGTTCCCACTTGCCTGACAAGCTCAGCTGCAACCTGCGATACTAGATACATGCTCGACCCATGTGAGCTGCAGGGCTGAAAGTGACAACAACATACCCGCTGTGTGGCTTTGTCAACTGTGACTAGAGGACATTTGGTGCTGTAGTTTGAGAGGAATAATTTTTTCAACAGAAGTTTTCACTCTCAAACTATTTTAAGTGCCTTAGTTGGGTTAGAAAAAAAATAAAGTTGTTATTAGCTTGTGTTTGTTTTAAAATGCTAACTGGCTCGGCTCCAACTTATTTCCTTTTGCTCTTTGAGCTGACCAATACCATTAAAAGTACTCGTAGCTCTCATCTTGCCACTATAAGAGATTCTTAGATAGGACACTGTCATTCCAAGCGGGTAAAATGAATACTTGGCCAAGTGAAACAATCTCAAAGGTTATATCCTACCAATCTTTTAGGAAATTGGTAAAGACCTATATTTTTGATAAATTTGTCACCTCATAATTTTCTTATGTATCCCCTTCCTTCCTGCTATTTTATAAACATTTTTCTATTTCTTGTTATTTGTATTTCTCTGGCTGTCTATTGTGAATCACTTAGAGCTTGTCATGGTATTGCGGTATATAAAAAAAAATAAAAATAAAAGTTATTATTAGAAAGATCCTAAGAGGTGATGTGAAGAATGGCGAAGTGGGGGGAGGGGAAGGTGCTAATTGATGTTGGGCTACTGGATTTGGATTTAAGCATTTTAATTTTGCCCCTTTTACAAATCTGAGAACACAAGCTATTTCCCTGCATAGGAGGGCATACAGGAGTAATTGTACCTGGGCAACAGAGGGTAAAGTGACCGTCACAAGGCGCATCAGTGAAATTTGAACCCTCTTCACCAGGCTACTCCTCTGCTGCTCAGGATGGTTGTGTGGTCATGACTACACTTCCTCCTCTGTATTCGTGAATTCCGTATCTACGGATTTGCTTATTTGCAGTTTTATACCACAAAATTCATTTTCCAGGCTATTTTAAGCCCTGTAAGGCCCCCCCCCCCCCACACACACACTTAAGCCTTATCTGGTGGTCTAGCGGGTTTTCGGGGCAGGAGCGATCTTCCCACGCTCCTGCCCCTTGCAGATTGCTCACAGGAAAAGGCTTGAGAGACTACGGGAGCTCAAGGCAGCCATTTCCTGTGAGCAATCTGCACAGGGCAGGAGCAAGAGTAGATCGCTCCTGCCTGAAAACCCGCTAGACCACCAGGTAAGGCTAATGGGGGGCTTTCAGAGCTTAAACTAGCCGGGGGAAGCTGGGGTTAGGGGCAGAACCGGCCTGAATATTATTCGCGGATTTTTAATATTCATGGGCTGGCTCTGCCCCTAACCCCCGCGAATACGGAGGGGGACGTGTATATGTACCTTAGCAATGAAAATGCCTTCTAAGTGTTCTCCCCCCATTGTCCGTTAAGAAAGACATGTGGGAAGCCACTGCTTTCCCTGGATCGATAACATGAAATGTTGCTACTCCTTGGATTTTTGCCAGGTACTGGTGACCTGGATTGGCCACTGTGAGGACGGGCTACTGGGCTTGATGGACCATTGTCTGACCCAGTAAGGCTATTCTTAAGTTAACTTAAATGTCTCCTAGAAGATTTTTCTTTTGTCCTGAAAGGTTAGTTTCATATGTCAAAGATGACAACTTTTTGGGGGGTGAGGGTGGTGGTCTGGGTCACATTTATTGTCCTATGTATGGAATAGCTCTTGGCTGCACAGTCCTACGGGGCATCAGCCAGCTGGGTTTTCAGAATATCCACAATGACTGTACATGAGATTTGCAGTGACAAAATTCATCACTGTTCTGTCCCCGCGGATAACCATGGGAAACCATCTCCATGTCATTATTTAAGGAGAGAGGGAAGAATCGAAGTATGAATGGGCAGAACCACTGACCCTCAAGCCTTGCATTGAAGAATGTTGGTGTAGAACAGAGGTCTCAAAGTCCCTCCTTGAGGGCCGCAATCCAGTCGAGTTTTCAGGATTTCCCCAATGAATATGCATGAGATCTATGTGCATGCACTGCTTTCAATGCATATTCATTGGGGAAATCCTGAACACCCGACTGGATTGCGGCCCTCAAGGAGGGACTTTGAGATCCCTGGTGTAGAAGGGCTAAGGTTGACAGAGACGCTAAAGAATGGCACGAGATTGTTTCCCGCAGGGACAGGAATGGTGATGAATTTTGTCCCCAAGTCATTCTCTATTTTGCATGTCTTCTTCATAGCATGAAAATCTGAAATCGAGCTTGCTAGTGGTGTCCTAGACAGGTTTGAGAACCACCGCTCAAGATCCTTCCTTTGCATTAAGACTACAGGTTTCTATCCCTTGTACTGCATTCATTATCTTATATTAATGGGGTGGGTTGGTTTAATACAAACAGTACTGGGAAGTCTCACTGGCTCTTTTTTTTTTTTTTTTATCCCCTCAGATTTGTTCCCTGCTGTTTGCTATCCTCTACCTCCTGTCGTACTTCCTCATCACCCTGTTTAAGAAGCATGCTGATTTCACAACAGGTAAGCCTGTGACCCATCCCCCCTCCCTTCTTATAGCTGCATGTAGCTCTGTGCCTGGGTATACAAATGGCATCTGTAGGTAACATTTACTCCCACAGGAATTCTGCACAAGGTGCAGAACTCTATGAAGCTGCCGGTATTGTGTGTCTCTACCCCTCCTCTGCCAGCTTAAACCCAAATATGTGTGTGTATGTGTGTGGCCGGGGGGGGGAGTGAATGCTGTATGGAGGGATAGAGCAAGGTGAAGGTGTACTGTAGGTAGGGTTACTAGATATCTGGATTTACCCAAACCTGTCTTCCTTTTTAGAGGATTGCCCGGGTGTCCAGACAGCTTGGTAACTTTGGAGGTGTTTGTTCAGGTATGGCTCAACCATCCTCCACCTACCTCCTTTGCTGAAGTGTTCAAATTTTGGGCAGGCTGGTAGCATCAGTGAGGTGTGCCTAACCTGGAAGCCTTCATTCTGCAGCTGTGTTGTTGACTGTAGCAGGCTCACCTCGTTGGCGTTGCCAGACTGCCCAAAGATTGAACATTTCAGCAGAGAAGGTAGGTGGGGGATAGGGGAAAGCCACGGCTGGAGAGAGAGAGAGACCCAGATCCTGCTGGGTGGGGTGGGGGATGGAGAGAGAGAAAGGATGGGAAGGGGGACTAAGGAAGTGGATGAAGGGTGGGGGGTGGGACGGGGCAGGAGTGAGATTGGTGGGAGGTGAGACAGGGCCACTTGTCCTCTTTATTTGACTTCTCAAATATGGTAACCCAAGTTGTAAGGATTTTTTTTGGGGGGGGGTGAAGTGGGGGACAGAATTCAACTTGAGGATGTGCCATGGGGACAGAAAGGAGAAGGATAAATTATAGCTTAGGAGAGAAGAAATGGAATGAGAGGAGACTTTTGTGAGTACAGAATTGGGGGTTTGGATGAAAAGAGAACTGCAGCTCAAGTGGCTGATATAATTGGGGAAGCTGGAGCCTGAGGAGGGAAAAGGCAGGAGGGGATTTCAGGCCTTATGCAAAAGCACTACAAGCTGTGTCCCAAACTCCACTCCAATTCCACTCCTAACATCTCTCCTCTCCCCTTCCCCCTCCTGCTGCAGCATTTCTCTCCTTCCTGGGTCTCCACCATTTTCTGCTTCCCTTTCTACTCCCCACTCCCCGGGTGGTTTCCAGCATGTTTCTCCTTCCTTCCCTCTCTCCCCTGGGTTTCCAACTTTCTCTTGTTCCCTCCCTCCATGGTCTCCAGCATCTTCTTCCTTCCCCTTCCACTCACGCAGTGTTTTTCTTATCTCGTCCCTGGGGTGGCAATGCTAGTCGGCACAGGAAAAGGCATTAATTCCGGCAACATGAGGCTTCAAGCATTGGCGCACGCTCAGGGTCTTCTGGCTCCTGCCCCCTCCTGACTTCCTGTTTCATACGAGGAGGAAGCTGGCAGGCTTTGAGCATAGGCTGATGCTTAAGGCTCTGGGCTGGCAGCTGCTATTCTGGCTATAGTGTCACCACTTCAAGGAAAGAGGTAAAAAACAAACACTTTATAGGAGAGGAAAGGAGATGGGAGGATTTTGGGGGTGTCGTGGCACCTGTGGCTCCCCCTGTTCCAAAATGATCTCTGGTCCTCAGAAGTTCTTCATAAATTGGTTAGTCTATATGGTGTCATCGGCCTCAATTGTTTATTGCCATAAGACTAACATAGCTACCCCTCTGCCTTAGCCCTAGTACTACCCCCCCCCACCCCCTTAATCTGTGTCTACACGGGGAAGTCTTCAGATTCAGTGCTGGGAGGTGAGGGGAAGGTGTTGCAGGCATCCACCTTATTTATTCTTGGAACACTAAAAGGTGTAAACAGTTCTTCTGATGTGTGGCCCAGAAGCAGAAATTTCAGAACTGAGGCCAGAGATGTATTCAGTGTCTGAAATTGGCTTCCCAGGAAGATTGGCAGCTTATTTTCTCCTGTTCATGATGCAAGACTATAAGCAGTACTTGGAAGCTGATGTAACAGAGCAGAGGCGGTCTCACTATAGGGAGCTTTTCCATGCTTTACTCTCTAGATACCTAGTGCCTTCCTGGCCCCACTAGTGGAGAGGTTACAGGGCATAATAAGATGCCTGTCCTAGCATCTGTCACAGACAGATCCTGTTCCTTCCCAGTGAGGTATCCATTACTCTTCAGGATGAAGCAGAACTCATCTGACCATTTCAGCTCTTTCCAGCAGTCTGTTCCTTTATTCCACTTCCCCCCCTGTTTTACTGAGGTGCGCTATGCGTTTTAGCACCCGCTAAATATAAGCGCCCACTAACGTGTCCATAGACTAACATGCACACGTTAGCGTTTAGAGCATGGTTAGCGTGCGCTAAAACGCTTAGTTCACCTTTGTAAAAGGTGCCCTTTGCGTAGTGCATGCGCCTCGTCTTTGCACTGTCGATTTCTGTTCAAAGCCCCTCTGTGCCTCGGACGAATGCTCCTTATGCGCCCTTGAACACTAAGATCAGAAGATAAACATCTTCTATCAATTCCCTCCCTGAGAACCATAAATACCTGTCGGGATACTATTTTTTCGGTAAAAGGCCCTCAAACATGAAACTCATTGCCAATATATGTAAGAGAGGAAGTTAACCTTGACAAATTTAAAGGAAAACTCGTTTTCTTTTCTTTTCTTTTTTTTTCCAATTCTTTATTCTTTTAAGAAATTTCAGGTTATTTGGGAGTCATTAACAAGATACTGTAAAGATTGAAATTACTGCATAGAATACATATTAACTTTTTCCCTTTGTTCATACACATCTAGGGTGGGGTGAGGGGGGTGGAACTATTTTATGATTTCTTTTGCTTATGAATAATTGTTGGGTATAAGGGAGGGGGGATATTTGAAGTGAGTTAGAATTTGATATATTAAGTGATGTAAAAGTATAAAATGATTGTATTTGTTACACTTAGTGTGAGTTTTAAACACGAATAAAGATTAAAAAAAAAATTATTCATTTTAACAGCCAACACAAAGTGCAACAGATTAAACAACAATTGGTACACAAATAAAACAGCACTCATTACAATCAAACAACAAGAGAAGTACATATCCCCCCACCCCTCCCTCCCACCCATCCTGGATGTGTATAACCTTCCTTCAGAAATCAAAGGGTAATACGAATAATTAATTCCTACAAAATTCAAGTTTTCTTTTCGAGGATGCATTCGATGTATAAAAGCCTCGAGACCACTAATTATAGATTTGACCTATCCTAATGTTTAAAATTATTAACTGTTTGTCTATTGTTGGAGAAACAAACAAAACTGCAGACTTTACTTCTTTTTTTTTTAGCGATCCTCGGCGAACACTACATACAGGCACTTTGTTGTTTATCTTCATTTTTTATGGTATGTTCCAACCTTTTTTACCATGGACCCCTGACGAAGGTTTGTCCGAAACACGGACCGTGTCGGTTCCTTGATTGGTAAAAAGGTTTTATTTTATTTATTTGCCTTTTAATTTTGGTACAATAAATTTTTGCCTGCATCTTGTACACAGTCTGCAGTTTTGTTTGTTTCTCTTGGTTGGTTTTTTTCTGCAGATTAGGTTGGACTTTCTCCTTGTGTTTGTTGCCCTGTCTATTGTTGGATCCTTTGCCCCCCCCCCCCTAAAAAATTGTTTTGTCATGCACTACTCATATTTCAATTTTGAACATCGCATTGAAATTATTTGATAATGCGACAATATCAAACTTTTATTAAACCTGAAACTCTGCTTTCTCTTTGCAGTGGATGATGAAGACGCAACAGTTAACAGAATTGCGTAAGTGTATTTTTCTGTTCTGTCCCTTCCTTTCTTTCATACATGTTTCAAATAAGTTTGATGGGAAAGCAGTGGTGCCTGAGGATTGGGCACAAGAAGGGGGTTTTAAGCCCCTCAGGATATGCACAGATTAGGAAATGCACTTTTGCCTGCTGACGCCTTGGACTACACATTGTGGGGACAGTAGTCGCAAAGACAATCAAAGAGATGATGGGTAATAAACTCTGCTGATACTGATAAAGCTCTTATTCTGCACCAGTCTTATAGTTCAGTGTGGATTACACCCATTAAGAGAATTTGACCTGTCTGAAGAATTGTCAGCAAAATAAAACAGCTTATTTAATTATTTATTTGGTTTTATATCCTCTCCTCTCAGGGAAGCTCAGAACAGGTTATAAGTTTACATACATATTAAAGTGTTTCTATACAAGGTATTAGCAAACGTGGCATGGCAGGGCATTGTCTGACAGGGATGGCAAAAGAGTCAACAAAGCATGGCAAAACACAACATGACATGACATGTTATGATGAGTCATAGCATGACTAGCATTGTATGACAAAATATAGCATGGCAAATGTAGCATGACAAATATTGTATTAGAAACATGGTTAACATGGCTTGGCAACCATAGTATTATATATATAAGCATAGCATGAGATACATAGAATGGCAAACATATACAGTATATAAAACATGGGATGGGAAACATAGCATGTTAGGTATAGCAGGATCTCGGGACTGGCATGGGGGACTCAAACAAAGAGTTAGAAGGAAGAACAATGAGCTTAAGGAAGCAAATGCCGAGTGACTTATAACAGATTATTGGAAGGCCAGTGGTAGTAAAGTTGAATTCCAGAGTTGATTATCGAGGTGTCCTGGCATGTCTGGATGGCTACATGAACATAGCTCTGGAACAGACAGAAGAATATGTTAATGGACAGCTAAAAAAAAACCCAAGTATACAAGTGTGGATAATCTAGTATGACATGACAGTATGGTATGTTGCACGGTAGACATGGGATGGCAAACATTGTGTAGTGGGCAGAGCATGAGAATGTAGCACAGTAGACATAGTGTGGTAATCATAGCATGAAAGATACAATGTATAGTAGAGTAGAGAGAGAAAAAATGGGACAAAATGGGGCAAAGCATGGTGTGGGTGGACATGGTATATAGTAGATAGTACAGTGGGATCTTGCACAGTGGATGCTGTGTATTATTCCACAGGAGGTGACTTGGTAGGGTAGAGCATTATATGATGGGTAATATAAAGCGCAACAGTTCATGGTATGGTGGGTGAAGTGCCTCAGCATTTGAGACAGATGACTGCGAAGGGCTGGTGCTCTTCCTTGTAGGATTTGGGAATTTAGGTAGGTGCATTCTCAAGGGAAGAGGTGGGATTTTATTGCCTTCCTGAAGTTCAGTAGACCACCTAATGATCTTATGTGTGTAAGTAATTTGTTCCAGAGGTGCGGTAGGTAGTGTTGTGCAAGATCTTTTTTGGGCAGTCTCAAGGCAGAGGGCCTGTGAATTGTCTTTCTTCATGCAAGCGGAGCGGTTGATTCGGGGCGTAGGGTAGTAGTTTGTTTGCCATATAGGCTGGTACCATGTCATGGAAGTTATACTATAGTAGTTGTATAATTCCTTAATATACTACTATAAAACTGTAAAATACACTCCTATGAAAACCAAAAAAACTCTGGAGTGACGATGTTCCTAAATGGACTTTATTTGAAAGTATCAAAGTTCCAAAGGTACACTAAAATCATCCACATAAAATAATTCCATCCACATAAAAGTAAATCATCCACATAAGAGCCTTAAAGGACCTAATCCGCTAGAGATACAGGACCCAACACGGTCCGCGTTTCGACAAAAAGTCTTCTTCAGGGGTCCCTGGGGGTCCTATAAAGGTGTGTACGTGGGAAACAATTGTGTGGTGAACCGGAAGTGAGACACTGCTTGCATTTGCGGTTGATTCGGGGCGTAGGGTAGTAGTTTGTTTGCCATATAGGCTGGTACCATGTCATGGAAGTTATACTATAGTAGCTGTATAATTCCTTAATATACTACTATAAAACTGTAAAATACACTTCTATAACTACTATAAAAGATATTTATTGATGTACACTTTTTAACTGCTTCCTAAAAATTAAATAATTGGATAAGATTTTAATCTTAATTGGAAAAGACTTCCAAACTGAAGCAGCTAAACTCTTGAAAAGGAGAGGAGTCTCAGCCCTTCCTGTTTACTCAAACTGCAGCAAATGCCCTCTGTTCTTCTGAGCTTTGAACATGTTCAGGGCTCAGGACCCAGGTGTACATGATCTTTGCACTGCTGTGTAGCTTGCTGATTACAGCTCATTCTTCCTTCATTCTCTGAGACGTGGCTTTTCTGCTATCAGTAATCTGAGGAACCAGTTGATGCTGAATGTGATGAAGGCAACATCTTACTGTGCCTCTAATGTCCTGGGCCAGAATTGAATTAGAACTAGTGACTATCGGGACTATTAGTCGTCATGGGTGAAATGCTCACAATGGTTAGTGCAGTGGGTGGTTGAGAATCTGGAGAACTGGGTTCATTTCCCACTGTGGCTACTTGTGACACTAGATATGTCACTTCACCCTCCACTACCCCAGGTACAAAACTTAGATTATGAGCCCACTAGGAACAGAAAGTACCTGCATATATGAAATTCAATTATAGATTCTGTGCTGATGATATTCAATTCTTATTTCCAGTGGATGACTGCAGAACTGAATTGAATGTAAAATTATCTGTGTGTTTGAAAGCTGTGGATGATTGGATGACAGATTATAAACTGGTTCTGAATCTTACTAAGATGGATGTGATGTTAATTGGCAGGAAGTAAGACCCCTTATGGCCTCAAAATGTTGTGAATGACATGAAACTTGTAATACTTAGGTAGTTGAAGATTCTGGGGGTCTGGTTAGATTCAAGAGCAACAAAAAACACTGTGGAAGAGTGATGTTCCTGATATGGACTTTATTGATTAACTAGTCTTATAGCCCGTTACATTAACGGGTGCGAGAATATATGTGTGTGTGTCTGTCTTTTTCTTTCTCTCTGTCTTTAGCCGCTTTCTATATTTCTGTCTTTCTTTTTCCTCAGCTGTCCACCAACACCCCTTGCCTAATCCCCCTGTCCATTCTCCCTTCCTTTTATCTCCCCTGTGTCCACCACCACCCCTTCACTGTTCCCCTTATCCAGCAGCAGCCCTTCTCCCTTTGTTCCTGCTCCCCCTGTCCAGTAGTAGGCCTCCCTTCCTTTTTATCCCCCCACCCCCTGTCCATCAGCACCTCTTCCCTTGTCCAGCAGCACCCCTTGCCTCCATTCGCGTCTGCCCTATGCCACAGCCGCCGCGGCCTGTAGGCGCCAACAGCCGCCGCACGTGCCTGAAGCCGACAGCCGCCTTGATATCCGCAATCCCTACCACTGCCGCTGCTTGAGAGGCCCGCGGGACCGAAGGCGGTCAGCATGTCTGGGGCTCGGGAGGAGGAGTCCTGGTGTCGCGCTTTCGCACTCCTGCCGACTACCGACCTACAGATCAGGAATTGGGGAACACGGCGGTAAGAGTGCGCATGCGCGCTTAGCATTTTATTATTATAGATGAACTTGACAATCCACATGAGAAATTCAAGGACCTAGTCCACTGAGAACCTTGGACCCAACACGGTCCGTGTTTCGACAAGAATGTTTTCCTCAGAGGTCCTATGAATGATATCGTGATAATAAAATTGTGTAATATGTACACAAAATATTATTTGTTGTATCCGTGAAATAAAATATTATCTGTGGTGTCTGTGAGACGAAATCCATGCAACATCCTACGTTAGTGTGGTGTCGTTCATAAATGTGATGATGAAATGACTGGTGAAGTGTGAAAAGTGAGTGCATCAAGCATTGTAAAAGTGATATGTGACAAATAAACGTGAGTGTATTGATTGATTTAAAAAGTGCCAAGGGCTGGGAGAATGCTCAGATAAATGACGGTGCAACAAAAGAAGCAAGTGAAGCACAAGGAAATCACTCTCCAACAGCCACTCAACTCGCAGACCACTTCAAAAACAAGATTACAACAATCAGGACTATCTTCAATAACACACACACCCTCCTCGACGAGATAACAACAAATCCCCCAATAGGAGAAGCCATTGCTGCAGACAGGACCTGGACCGAATTCCCTGCGGTAAACTGGACAGACATGAATCAACTCTACAAAAAATACAGTCATGCCTCTTGTGACCTGAACTATTGTCCCGCCACCCCCAAATTTAGGGCCAGCCTCATGCAATGGATCCAAATTACACTCACTAAAGGTCAATTCCCGCAGCACCTAGGAGAAATCATAATCACTCCAATTGTGAAGGACCACAAAGGCCTTATAGATAACTCCGCTAACTATAGACCCATCGCCTCAATACCAATATACGTCAAACTTATAGAAGGACTAGTTGCACAATTCCTCACAAATTACCTGGAAGACCACAATCTTCTCCACCCCTCTCAATCGGGATTCAGATCCAAACACAGCACAGAGACTTTACTAGTAACCCTACTAGACACAGCCCGACAGCACCTCAGCAAAGGCAGAAGGATGCTGATAATTCAACTCGATCTATCTGCAGCATTCTATCTGGTCGACCAAACCATCCTACTACAGACACTAGAAGCCATAGGGATCTCAGGCAGGGTATACAATTGGTTCAAAGGATTCCTTAAATACAGATCTTATAGAGTAAAGTCAAACAATCTTAAATCAGAACCATGGTCCAACCCCTGTGGAGTTCCTCAAGGATCATCACTCTCACCTACTCTCTTCAACCTCTTCTTATCCTCCCTTGGGTCTACCCTAGACAATCTGAATGTAACTTCATTCAGCTACGTTGACGACATCACCATACTCCTAGCCTTTGATGCTCCTGACCCAACTTCTACAGAAAAATTGGAAAAAACCCTTCAAGCAGTGGAAAAATGGATGGCAGATCACAAATTGAAGCTGAACACTGACAAAACAAAATTTCTACTGCTTGAAAAGGATAAGAATCCCTCCATCACAGAACTAGAAATAAACGCCTCCAAATACCCTATACAACCTACCCTAAAACTCCTAGGAGTAACAATAGACAGATGCTGCACAATGCAGGCCCAAATCAACAAGACTACCCAGAAAGCATTTCTAACCATGCGCAATTTAAGAAAAAATCTGAAAATTCTTCGACAAAGAGCAATATAGGCTAGTAGTCCAATCCCTAGTACTAGGTCTATTGGACTACTGCAACATACTCTATCTGCCTTGCCCTGCAACAATGATAAAACAACTACAGACAATCCAAAACACTGCACTCAGATTAATCTACTCACTGAGAAAATTTGACCATGTCACCGCGGCCTACCTGGACTCACACTGGTTGCCAATGCAAGCACGAATTCAATTCAAACTATACTCAAGTTTCAAGTTTATTATTTATTTGTTTAATCGCCTTTTCAATATTCAAGGCGATTTACACATTAATAAAATTACAAAATAAAAATAATTTTAAAATAATTAAAAACTCACAAGACACAGACGATAACTGAACAAACTGGAAACAAAAGGAAGGTTGGGGAAGAAGTTACAATGTAATTGAGCAAAGTGGGAAGCCAAATAAGGAAAACACAAAAGGATGGGATAAAAGTAGTTGAATATGTGAAGAAAAGAGAATTAGAAACAAAATTTTGTTGAAAAATGATAAAAGAAACCAATAAAATCAGATAACAAATGCATCGTTAAATAAAAAAGTTTTCAGTTTGTTTTTAAATTTGTCTAGATTAAGTTCTTCACGTAAATAGATGGGAAGAGAATTCCAAGTTTGGGGTGCCGTCACCGAGAAAATATACTGACGGCGCGTATTTATTATTTTTAATGAGGGAATCATTAATAAGTGCTGTTGGTCTGATCTTAGGGTTCTATTGGAGGAATAAGGAATTAATAGTTTATGAATGAAGGCTGGAGTTTTAAACAGAAGAGATTTAAATGTGAGCAGACAAAGTTTGTAAGTTATTCTGTGGGCTACTGGAAGCCAGTGAGCTTCCTTAAGAAGAGGAGTTATATGGTCAAATTTTTTAGCTTTTGTGATACTGTCTATTATTCAAAGCAATAAATGGCACAGCCCCCAATTACCTAATCAACCGCCTGTACCAAAACGCCACCACTAGGCAAAGAAGAACTAAGACCCCTTTTACCTACCCTCCCCACTCAAAGGCACCCAGCGCAAGAAGATATTTGACAGTCTGCTGGCGACGCATGCAGCGAAACTGGACCACACTATCTCCAACCTGCTGATAACAACAAACGACTACAAATATTTTCACAAAGAAATCAAAACCCACCTATTCAAAAAATTTATACAGATGGCTGAGAGATTAGAAAAACTGGGACTCTTTTCCCTGGAGAAGAGGAGACTTAGAGGGGATATGATAGAGACTTACAAGATCATGAAAGGCATAGAGAGAGTAGAGAGGGACAGACTCTTCAAACTTTCGAATAATAAAAGAACAAGAGGGCACTTGGAAAAGTTGAAAGGGGACAGATTCAGAACGAATGCTAGGAAGTTCTTCTTTACCCAACATGTGGTGGACACCTGGAATGCGCTTCCAGAGGACGTAATAGGGCAGAGTACGGTACTGGGGTTCAAGAAAGGATTGGACAATTTCCTGTTGGAAAAGGGGATAGAGGGATATAGATAGAGGATTACAGTCCAGGTCCTGGACCTGTTGGGCCACCGCGTGTGCGGACTGCTGGGCACGATGGACCTCTGGTCTGACCCAGTGGAGGCATTTCTTATGTTCTTATGGCTTAACCCCAACTGGACCCCCCTCAATGCAACTCCCCCCTCCACCAGTTCCCTTCTCTTTAGCCTGAAGCATGTCAACTGCTTCCCTAACGGTATATATACTGGATCTGCACTATTTCCTATTTGTACAGCATCTTGTAGCTCTTGAAATATACAGCTCCATTATTCTTGTAACTTCTCCTGGAAATGACCAGAATTCTCTCTGTAATTATCCTGGAAATGTCCAGTTGTCTCTTTTGTAATCCGCCCAGAACTGCAAGGTTGAGGCAGAATAGAAATCAGTAATGTAATGTAATGTAATAACCTAAAATCTATCCTGTGGTGAATATAAGAGTCCCAAGAGAAGCACTATGGGAAACATCCATGGGGGAATACATACCCTCTGAGTCCTAAGATAAAAAACTCATGGATAATCTAATACATAAGAGCAATAATGAAAAATACAAATCTAATGGTAAATGTCACCATGCTAAGGGCTAAAATTGGCGCCAAAACTTAAGCTCACCGTTGAAATAAATATAAATGAAAAGTGTGAAAAAAATCCCTCATAAAACAGCTCACATACCATAAGACACCAATAATAGCTGATGGGAACGTACATTGTGCTGGCTCAAACACAGAGAGACCGATGAGCTTCGCGTAAGTAAAAAAAACTAGGGTTACTGAGTGTGTGGGAGTGACTAGCTCGGGGTACTAAGGCCCAAATTCTGTAAACTGCGCTTAATGTTAGGCACCTATTTTGCAGCCGCCCAACTAGATAAAGTGCCTATCGAAATTGAATAACAAGATCAATTAAGCTTTTTAATCAGCAATAATTGAAACTTAGGCGCCTATCAAGAAAGAGCGATTCTATAACAGGGCGATTCTAAAAATTTAGGCGGCCTTCAAAAAAATAGGCGCTGTGCATGTTAGGTGTGGGCGTGGCTACGTGTTGGGCACCTTGTTACAGAATTGCTGCTCTTGAGCATGCTTAAGCGCTCGCATGGCTGCCTAACTTTTAGTTCTGCCTTGAGCTGGCCTATTTATTGGGCACCTCCAAAATAGGTGCTGCTCAGCGTGATTCACTAAACAGCACCCAATTTTACTTGAATCACGCTAACGGTGCTTATTTCGGCGCCTAACTTTTGGGTGCTTCTTATAGAATTTGCCCCTAAGTGAATAGGAGCACACGTCTGAAATGCTGTCAATTAAACCCGATCGAAGGGAGGCTAGTTTTAAGTGCGATTGGAGATAATCTAAAAGGTGGGGACTAGTGTTTGTCATTACAGAAGGATAGGTAAATATGTGAGTTAAGAGACACTAGGTCCTAGAATTTCTCATGTGGATTGTAAAGTTCATTTATCAATAAAGTCCATATTTGGAACATCACTCTTCCGCAGTGTTTTTTTGTTGCTCTTGGATTTTTGCTCTGGAGTTATTGGGGTCAATTCTTTTTTGCTTTTTGGTCTGGTTAAATTCAACATTGAGAATGAAAGATCGGGTGATGGCGGTGATCAAGGCAGCATTTTTTTTTTTTTTTTTCAAATGTGCTCATTGAGTACACTTAAGCCAATGGAATGGGACTTTCACCTGGTAATACAGACAGTAATTATCCAAAAACTGGATTGTTGCCATGCTCTTTACTTGGGAATTTCGTCTTCATGGTGTAAAGCATTGCAAATGATTCAGAACGCTGCAGCGCGTATGATAATGTGGTGGGAGTAAATTTGAGCATGCAACACCATGCTTGAAGAAACTCCACTGGTTACCTGTTAAATCCCATATTGTCTACAAAGTTCTTGTGTTGATTTTCAAGGTTATTCACTGTAAGATCCATTGGTATTTGATACAAGTGTTGTCGCTTTATCAACCCCTCAGATCATTAAGGTCTGTAGGAATGATGCGTCTGTCAATGGATGGGTTTGTACATACGCACTATGAAAACATAAGAGCAGCTGTGATTTCAGTAGCGGGAGTAGTGCTATGGAATAAATTGACAGGATTGTTGTGATCACTTTCTGATATTCTGAAATTTAAAAAGGTACTGAAAACCACTCTGTTCAAAAAAGTTTTTAATTAAGGAATAATGCTGTAATGAATCCATAGAATGTTGTTTTTTTGTTGTTTTTTTAATGTACAGTATATGCTGTGTGTTTGATAATTATGTATGTATTTTTGTAAGCCGTTTAGGTTTAAGTGGGTTAGAAGTGTAAACTGCTTTAGTTGTATCACAGAAATGTGTATATCAAATCCACGATCTAATAATTTTGGCTTGTCCTATTTGCTACTTTCCCATGCAGCTCTCGCAGTAGCACTAGATAATAATATTTTAGCTCTCGAAATTCAAGCTTTACATTAGATTTGTAGGATTAGAAAGGTTACATAAGTTTGATAGAACGGCATTCATCAGATATACAGACTCCTGAAGCAGGCATTGATTTGCTGAAAAACAGCTCCTTGTCAAGTCTAATCTTTCCTACATTAGCCTCTTTGCACATACGAGGAGCATTCAGTAATTTACCTGAGTATGAAAGAAAGTAACGAGTGTTGTGACAAGTCTCAAGGCTACTGATGCAAAGTTGTGGCTCAGTGCGAGTCTAACATTCCAAAAGACAGTATGTCAGGAAAGTCCTTATGCGAATCAAATAAGAAACTGCTAGATTTGGAGCACCATTCAGTGATAAAATTTCTCACAAAAGAAGGGAAAAAGCCAAAGGAGATCCCATACATGACTGCAGTTTTATGGTGAGTCTGCCCCATCATGCTACAAAGTAAAATTTTGGAGCAAGCAAGCAAGCAGTTTAAGTGGGGTAGAGAGTCCATTGAAGATGACCCTCATACTGGGCAGCCTTTGGAAGCAACTTCCACAGAAATGTGCAGGAAAATTGTCAGCCAGACAAATTAAGGTTTCCCGAATAGCTGAAGAAATGGTCATCTCAGCAGGTATAGTTTGGAAAATAATTCATGAAAAGTCGGGCATGTCCAAGGTTAGTGCAAGATTGGGTTCCAAGAATGCTGACACCAGCAACAAAACAAAGGACCTACGTTCCAAAAACAGTGGAAAGTCCAAAACAAAACAGAATGGAACAATAATCTTTCGATATTACATTACATTACATTACATTAGTGATTTCTATTCCGCTTGTGCCTTGCGGTTCTAAGCGGATTACAGATTAGAAGACTGGACATTTCCAGTAGCGTTGCAGTACATAGAATCAAGAATGTGTCAAGTTAGAATTGGTAGTCTGGACATTTCCAGGAGAAATTGAAAGCAAATAGTAGATAGTGATAGGTTGTTGTGATGAATAGAAATTATACAGTCAGGATTCTGAAGTATTGCTATGGTGGTGGTGGTGGTCATGAGAGTATTTTCTAGTGCTATTGTGAGGTTATGATGATGGGAAGTGTTTTTTGAAGAGATGAGTTTTGATTTCTTTTCGGAATACTTTAATGTCTGTTGATTTGATCAGTAGATTGGAGATGGTAGTATCAATCTTTGCTGCCTGTGTCGCTAAAAGGCTGTCGTATAGTTTCTTTCGTCGTGTTCCATTGAGAGGGGGGTAAATGAATAGGCTCTGAGTTCTCCTTAATCTGTGTGAGAGGTTACGGTGTAGTCTGTTGTTTAGGTAGCTGGGTGCTGTTCCTTGCGTTACTTTGTATAGTAGACAGTAGAATTTGAACTGGGATCTTGCTTTTATTGGTAGCCAGTGTGAGTCTAGGTATGCATTGGTGATGTGGTCATATTTGTTGAGGGAGTATATGAGTCTGAGGGCCCTGTTCTGAACAGTCTGTAGTTGTTTTATCATGTAGTTTGGGCATGATAGGTAGAGGCTGTTGCAGTAATCTACAATGCTTAGTACTAGGGATTGTACATCTTGTATTGATCTTTGTTGAAGAATTTTCTTATTTTTCTTAGGTTACGCATTGTGAAGAATGCTCTTTGGATGATTTTGTGGATTTGAGTCTGCATTGTACAGTTTCTGTCTAGTTGTATTCCCAGGATCTTGAGTGTACTTTGCATTGGGTACTTGATTGTATTTAATTCTAGTTCTGTGAGAGATGGGTTTTTTTCCTTCTCTAGTAGTAGGAATTTAGTTTTTTCCAAGTTCAGTTTTAGTTTATGACTTGACATCCATTTTTCTACCGTTTCCATTATTATTTTCAAGTGGTTTGTGGATAAGGGGTCTTGAATGTTAAAGGGGAGGAGGATAGTTATATCATCCGCGTAGCTGAATGATACTGTGTTTAGGGCGTCTAGGGTTATGCCGAGGG
This sequence comes from Geotrypetes seraphini, assembly GCF_902459505.1. NCBI lineage: Eukaryota > Metazoa > Chordata > Amphibia > Gymnophiona > Dermophiidae > Geotrypetes > Geotrypetes seraphini. The sequence goes on from NC_047086.1 coordinate 219,263,086, forward strand.
ATGCTATGAAGAGGTTGAATAATATGGGTGATAATGGTGATCCTTGTGGTACTCCACATGGGTTTGACCATGGGTCGGATAGGTGCTCTTTTGACTTGACTCTGTATGTTCGAGTTTTGAGGAAGCTTTGGAACCAGTTGTGAACATTACCTGAGATTCCTATTGCGTCTAATATCTGGAGTAGTGTGTGATGGTAAACTAGGTCAAATGCCGCAGAAAGATCAAGTTGAATGAGAAGCAGCTTGTTTCCTTTGCTGAGGTGTTGTCGGACAGTGTCTAATAGTGATACCAGTAGAGTTTCTGTACTATGGTTAGATCTGAATCCAGATTGTGATGGATGTAGTATGTGATGGTCTTCAAGGTAGTTGGAGAGGTGTTGGTCGACAAGACCTTCTGTTAGTTTGATGTATAGTGGGATTGAAGCGATTGGTCTATAGTTTGCAGGATTGTCTATAGGACCTTTGGGATCTTTCAGGATAGGTGTAATTATGATTTCTCCTAATTCCGGTGGGAAATGACCTTCACTTAGTGTAGTTTGAAGCCATAGTGTGAGGCTAGCTTTAAATTTGGTGGAAACGGTAGCTAGTAAGTATGAGGGACAGTTGTTCAAGTCACATGAAGATTTGCTGTATTTTTTGTAAATCCTGTCCAAGTCTGACCATTGTATCTTTGGGAAGTTTGTCCAGATCCTGTCTGCTGGGATTGCTTCATCCATTGTGGGATTGATTCGTATTTCTTCTATGTTGATTCTTGAATTGTTGAATGTGGATCTGGTTGTGATGATTTTGTGTTTGAAGTAATCCGCTAATTGGGTGGCTGTGGGAGTTTGGTTTCCTTGGGTGGCGAGAAATGGTTTGGTATTACAGGAACTGTAGATAAATTACAAAGTTTATTGAAGTTTATTTGAATCAAATATCCAATTATAAAACATCAGTTTTTACAATTGGATATTTGATTCAATAAACTTTGCATTTATCTACAGATCCTGAAACTTCCAGAGACTATTGTTTCATTCTGTTTTGGCCATGTCAGAAGGCCATGAGGCTCCAGTGCTGTCAAGATAACTTAGAGATGCTCTGTGAAAACTAGAGAATAACACAGGGACAAATTTTCCCTGTCCCTGCGGGAACTAATTTTCCCATCTCGTCCATACAAGTTCTTTTCCTGTGCCTGCCCTATTTCTGCAAGCTCCATCCTCATGCTCTGTGAAAACTAGAGAATAACACAGGGACAAATTTTCCCTGTCCCTGCAGGAACTAATTTTCCCATCTCGTCCATACAAGTTCTTTTCCTGTGCCTGCCCTATTCCTGCAAGCTCCAGCCTCAAACACTTTAAAATCTAAATGTTCGAGGCTTGTGCGGTTAAAGTAGAGCTTACAGGAATGGGGTAGGGACAGGACTAGGAAATTGAGCTCCTGTGGGGACAAATTTGTCCCCGTGTCATTCTCTAGTGAAGACCAAGTGACTTTTTTTTCATCGTTAGGTGACTGGAGATGAGACTTGGGATCTATCGCAGAGATCCTGAATCCAAAATGGAGTCAGTGCAGTGGAAGCACAAGTCATCCCCCATCTCAAAAAAGTTCAAGACAGAAAAATCTACAGGCAAAGTCATAGCAATTGTCTTCTGGGATGATGAGGGACTTTTGCTTCTGGAGTTCATGCCACACAAGACAATCAATACAACTAATACAATGATTGCTTTGTAGGAGTCGGTCAAAGAGAAAAGATGAGGAAAACTTACAGCAGGCATGCTGCTTCTTCACAACAATGCGCCAATGCACATGTCGCAATAATCACAGGCTACTATCAGAGAATGGGGGTTTCATCAGCTGAACCATCCACCCTACAGTCCTGACTTGGCTCCTTATTTCCTGTTCCAAAGACGTCAAGGAAGCTGTGCCATATCGGTTTGAAGATCGAATAGAAAAATTCTTTTCAAAGGGGTTAAAGTCATTTCAGGAAAAGTGGATGAAGTGTATGGAGCTATCAGGGGGCTATATTGAAAAATAAAACAAGTTTTTGAAAACCCTCTTCTTTTCTACTGAGATAGATACATTATTGAATGCTCTGTGTATATTTAGTAAATGTTGACATTCCTTATTTGCTATTGGAAATCCATTGGTCCTTCCCTAATTTTTTTTGTTCCCAAGATATTGGGAATATATCAAAGGGGATATGAGAACTCTGACAAGATTGGGGTGACTGGATCCATGCACTCTCTTCACTCCAGTCCTACTGAATTAGATGGGAGCACAAATTTTGTCTTATGAGCCAGGCAGATTGTATGATTGGCCCTCAGCTGGGTTGAAATAAAGCTGGCATATTTACGTACCATTTGGCGAAATTGCTTCCTGAGAGGCAGTAGTGACTTTTTCTGTGGCACACACGATCAGGCCTAGGGTATGTGGGTTGGGAAACAAATAAAAAGAGACTTCATGAGCATCCTGGGCTGAATTTTGAATGGACTTTAGTAGATAGTTCAGTAGGGCATCTGTGAGAAGTGCAGGAGGTAAGAGAATAAAGGTTTTGAGACTATTAGAGAATTTGAGACTATTAGAGAAACACATTTTAAGAAGTTTTGGATGTGTGCAAAGAAGTCTGATGACCTCAAAGTTGTGGGTGGACAAGACTGGAAGGATAATTGTGTTTATTCATAATGATGAAGAGGGACCTGGGTTTGGGAGGAAAGATTTGTTCTTTGTTAGACACACAGGAAAGAGTTGCTAGCTGCTATTATAGCTGTGTAGTTTATTGAGGAATGTATACGTATTGTTTATTTATTTGAATTAGAATGTTTTTATTGTAAACCGCCTAGGTTAGTGCTTGAAATAAATAAATTAGCATCGTCTTTGCCATGCTAAACTTAAGATGTTGGTATTGGAGAAGCCAGTTGAGATGTGGGACTCGATTCTGGGTTAAAATTCTGGCTCAGAGATTGGTGGAGGAGTCATTAGCGTAAATATTGCATTGAAAGCTTTAAGAGATCAGCACGCTGGGGGAATGAGTTTGAAGTGATAGGTCTGAGGCCCCCTAATGCGATAGTACTAGAGCAGGGGTGCTTAACCTGGGATCCGTGGATCCCTAGGGGGTCTGTGGATGGGTTTCAAGGGGTCCATGAGGGTCAGATAAAAATTTAACATTTTATATTCATTATACAGTCCGGTACTGTTGATTTTTCTTGCAGATAACGAGAGTAGATATATTAGAAGTAATCGTAGTAGAAGATGTAGTAGTAGCAGATCTGTTTTAATTTGCGCAAGAGGATTGTATTTCATAATTATAATGAGTGGCCATTACTTTTTGCATAAAAAGGAGTGGTTTATTATTATTATTATTATTTTTAGATTGTTTACTTTAAAGTTTAATACTTTATTTATTTGTTTGGTTCATTTTATAGCCTGTCCTCCCCAATGAGTTCAGAATGGACATTACGCTAATGACACCCTATTAGAATGGGTTACAAGGTTGACATACATAATGCATAGATAAATGGATTATAAATTTACATGTGTGCAGTTTGATCATCATAGGTTAACATATATAGATAGTCAAGTTTTGTATACATTTTGGTTATCTTAAATTAACATACGGGTTGTTGTTTTTTTATATATTTAAAGTATTTTTTATTGATTTCAATATTTATATCAAGTAAACTTGTACAGAAAGCAAATTTAACCACAACATATTACAATCATAAGTCCAGACTTAACAATGTTAAGCAGTTTACAAAAGAAACTGTTATGGTAAAATTAGCTCAAGTCCTCATTGGGTCCAAGAATTAATTGTGAGAAAACATACAGGAAACAATCAAAGAAGTAATGCTGTTCCTATAGATCGGGAAGGAAGTTGCTATTTTCTTTAGAGCTCAACCTTGAATTTTTTCCTTGTCCAGAAGGGACATCGCCAGAAAATTAGTCAAATGTTGGGATTCAAAGAATACATATTTAATTGAGTGATAACGGACAATGCACTTACAAGGGTGTCTCAAATAAAATGTAGCCCCCAGTGAGATGATCCCCGGTTTCAAAAAAAGGAAATCACATCTATGTTTTTGTGTTTCCCTTGTAACATCAGGGAACATTTGAATTTTACAACCAAGAAATTCCTTTTGTTTATTGTTTGGAAATAGTCTCAATAACCAAGACTTATCAATAGAGAGAGCCAAAGTAGCTACTAATGTTGCAGGTGTTACCACTTCCTTATCTAACTTCTCCAAAATCCAGTAATATTCAAATTAACATACGGTTTTATCATCCTAAGTTGACATACTTAGAGTAGATCTAGTTCAGTTGAGGACTAAAAAGGTGCTGGGGTTTGGGTATTATATTTGGGTGTTCTACTATAAGGATACTAAGCAGGGATTTATTGAATGAGGTAATTTTTTTTTTTAATTGCACTCCTAAAGCTCAGAAGCCTTTTGCGGGATCCGATATGAGGAGGCAGTTGATTCCAGTAGCTTGGTAGGAAATAGGAGTATTTTATTTATTTAAAATATTATCTGCCTAAAATCTAGGGTAACCTTTTCCCCATCCTATTGTTTCATTACCTATGCCCTTTTTATTTTTTACAAATTGTATTTAATCCTTTTTTTCTTTACCTTTTGCGTTTGGCTGGTCAAAAGTTGTATTAACTGTCTGGTTAATCAATGTGTGTTTCTTTTCTATCCCAATTTTATCATTATTTGTAAATCGCATTGGGTTATGATTTTGCAATCAAATCAAATTGTCAAATAAACTTGAAACTTATGATTAAAACATCTACAGTCACCAACAGACATTTACAAAATTAAAAAAATCATCATTTACATCAATAAATTTGACAGAATATCTTTGATCTGATACACAAGTCTTCCTAAAGTAGTATCAGCGTCTGGTGCTCTGGAGTAGGAGGGCACGACCATGTTTCTTCCTGGAAGCAGAGTAGTCCATTTGGGACATAAGGAGGAAGTTTGTCTGATATGTAGCTGGGCGCCATGTTGTGTAAGGACTTGTATGCTGTTACTAAGCCCTTAAAGATACAACATTTGGTAATGGGTAGCCAGTGGGCTGTTGAGATGGGGGAGGTCCTTTAGGAGTCTAATTGTGCGTTTTGTACACATTGAAGATGCTGGAGATTTTTTTTCTGTCAGTCCGTTAAATAGTGCATTGCAGTAGTCCATGCAGGACAGGACAAAGGCATAGAGAAGTTGGGTGAAGTCAGGTTTGGAAAAGTCGTTCCTTATTTTCCAGAGCTGCCAGAGATAGTAGAATGAGGAGGAGACAGGTAGTCTCTCTCAGGTAGTTAGAGATGACTTGGAGAGTGAAAGATTTGCGTCGAAGTATTCCTAAGCTGCGTGCTTGGCCTTTTGCAGTTATGGTAGTGGCTTCCCAGATAAGAGTGGGGCAGGTGTAAGTGCAGTGATCTTTGCGGATCCAAAGGAGTTCTGTTTTGGCAATGTTTAGTTGCAGTTTGTTTGAAGACATCCCATTTTAATTTCCATTAGAAAGTTGTGAAGTTTCATAATCTGGAAGTTGTGGCTCTTTCCTAGAGGAAGGTATAGTTGGATGCCATCCGTGAAGGAGTGAATCTGTATTTGGTGTTTGTGGGCTATACCCAAGACAGGTCTGATGCCAAGGTTGAATAGAAGGGGGAACAGGAGAGCTCACTGTGGTACCCCATACTTGAATGATTTCAAGAAGTTGTGTATGTCATATGTATGAGACAATCAAATCAGATTTAAGTAAAGTACAATATACATTAGTGTCGTCTATCCCGCCAATACCTTTCAGTTCTAGGCGGTTTACAACAAGAGTTGGCCTGGGCATTTCCAGGGAGAATACATGGTAGTATGCGTTGGGATATGTGGAGGGTCGATCAGGTTGTTAGATAATTTGATAAATTTCTTGAATAGAAAAATTTTAAGTTCTTTCCTGAATGTTTTGTAGTTGGGCGTCATAGTCAGCAGATTGGCGTTTCGCTTCTCCGGTGGCTAATAGTCCATTGTATATTTTTTTGCTTTGTATACCTTTGATTGGGGGGTGGGTAAAATGTACATGAGTTCTTCATGGTCGGGATGTGTTTTTCCTGATTAGGCGGTTGCTCAGATAGCTTGGTCCGTTTCCATGTAGGGCTTTGAATAGGGTGCAGTAGAATTTATATTGTATGCGTGCTTTTACTGGGAGCCAGTGTGAATCTTGGAAAGCAGTGGTGATGTGGTCATATTTTTTCAGCGAGTAAATCAGTCTAAGAGCTGTATTTTGGACTGTTTGTAATTGTTTTAGCATGTTGGTTGGGCATGGCAGGTATAGGATGTTACAGTAGTCCAGGAGTCCTAGGATTAGCGCTTGTACCAAGAGTTTGAATTGTTCATTGTTGAAATATTTTCGGATTTGTCTTAGGTTGCGCATGGTTGCGAATGCCTTCTGGATCGTTTTGCTGATTTTGAAGTTGCATGGTGCAGCCATATTCATTGCATGCAAAGTTGTGTTTACACACACACTCACACACATCTACCTACTTACTTTAAACAGCGTCTCTCCCCAGGTCTACAGCTCACCAGTGGCAAAAGCGTTTCACCTTTGCTACTGGGGACTGGTTCTGGAACCTTCCCTCTGCAGCATTCAGCTTCTGACTTAACTTCCTGTTTTCATAGGGGTGGGAAGCTGGGGCTACTGCTGAGCCTGTTTTGTAAACAAGCACATTTCTGAAGTCTCCCACCTAGGTACCCTGTTAGTGATGGCAGAGATCAGAATTCAATAAAGTCGGTATTGGGAGTAAATTATAGTGTTAGCAGCAGCTAGGCTGAGAGAAGAGTATCCAGTGAGTAACCACCCTGATGATTTCTCCCCCAGAGAGTTCCCACTTACCAGTTGTCACCTGGACTATAACCATTGCAGGCTATTGCCACCAATGCTTAGTTCTGGTGATCGCTATAAATCGTTATTACACCGGAGCAGCAGTACAAGCAGAAGAGCAAGCTTTTTGGAGCAGGTAACTAGGGGGAAACAGGGGTCCACCAGCAGCATCAGTCAACTTCTGGGGCTGCCGAAGGCAGTGTGTTCAGCTGACTGATGCTGCTGGTGGCGTGAAGATTGCAAGCGAGAAGTACACATCCCACGAGGAGGGACAAATGTCGCACCTGACTGGGGAGGCCAAACTTCGAGTGGAAGAAACTCTGGCAAAAAACATTAAAAAAGGGGACAAATCCTTCTTTAGGTATATCAGTGATAGGAAAAGGAACACAGACGGTATAGTACGCCTTAGACAATCGGACGGAAACTACGCGATGGCGGATTCAGAAAAAGCAGAACTACTAAATGAATATTTCTGCTCAGTCTTCACCTGCGAAGCACCGGGACACGGACCACAGTTGATGATAAAACAAGACATGGATGACCCGTTTCAGAATTTTGAGTTCACACCTGGGGACGTCTACAACGAACTGGCAAGGCTGAAGGTAAACAAGGCCATGGGACCGGACAATTTACACCCAAGAGTGCTCAGGGAATTGAGAGATGTTCTGGCGAAACCGTTGGCAGTGCTCTTCAATCTTTCACTAAGTACGGGGAAAGTTCCGTTGGACTGGAAAACAGCCAACGTCGTTCCTCTACATAAAAAGGGTTGCAAGGCTGAGGCTGCGAACTATAGACCGGTAAGCCTCACCTCAATAGTGTGCAAACTCATGGAAACACTAATTAAATATAAATTAGATACGATCCTGAACGAGGGAAATCTCCGGGATCCCAGGCAACATGGATTCACCAAGGGTAGGTCATGCCAATCCAATCTAATCAGCTTCTTCGACTGGGTAACAAGAAGACTGGACTCAGGAGAGTCCTTGGACGTCGTGTACCTGGACTTCAGCAAAGCGTTTGACAGCGTCCCACACCGCAGGCTGCTGAACAAGATGAAATCGATGGGATAAGGAGAGACTCTAACTGCATGGGTTAAAGATTGGCTTAGTGGCAGACTTCAGAGGGTGGTGGTTAACGGTACCCTCTCTAAAATGTCAAGAGGTGACTAGCGGAGTGCCACAGGGTTCAGTCCTGGGCCCACTCCTCTTCAACATATTCATTGGGGATCTGACTCAAGGGCTTCAAGGCAAGGTAACCTTATTCGCTGATGACGCCAAATTATGCAATATAGTAAACGGCTATAATCTACAGGATGCTATGGAGCAAGACCTGCGTACTTTAGAAAGTTGGTCCTTGATCTGGCAGCTGGGCTTCAACGCCAAGAAATGTAAGGTCATGCATCTCGGTAACGGAAATCCTTGCAGAACCTACACCCTGAATGGAGAAACTTTAACCAGGACTACAGCAGAACGAGACTTAGGAGTAATCATCAGTGCTGACATGAAAGCAGCCACTCAAGTGGAGAAGGCTTCATCTAAAGCACGGCAGATGATAGGTTGTATCAAGAGAAGCTTCGTCAACAGGAAACCTGAAGTCATGATGCCATTGTACAGAGCCATGGTGAGACCTCATCTGGAATACTGTGTGCAATTCTGGAGGCCACATTACCGTAAGGATGTGCTCAGAATTGAATCGGTTCAGCGGATGGCCACCAGGATGGTCTCGGGGCTAAAGGGTCTCCCGTACGAAGAAAGACGGAGCAAATTGCAGCTCTACACTCTCGAAGAGCGTAGGGAGAGGGGAGACATGATTGAGACATTTAAGTACATCACGGGACAGTTCGAGGTGGAAGATATCTTTCTTCTCAAAGGACCCTCGACCACAAGAGGACATCCGCTCAAACTCAAGGGAGGGAAGTTTCGTGGAGACGCCAGGAAGTACTTCTTCACGGAGAGAGTGATTGAGCATTGGAACAAGCTTCCAGTGCAGGTGGTCGAGGCACGCAGCATCCCCGACTTCAAGAACAAATGGGATACCTATGTGGGATCCCTACGAGGTCATGCCAAGGGATAGGGTAACTAGGACTTGAATGAGCGGGTCAGTAGAGTGACAGTATAATTACAATTATACTTTAGGGGGTCAGTAGACTTAAGAGGGTGGGTAAATGGTGTGGGCAGACTTGATGGGCTATAGCCCTTATCTGCCGTCATCTTTCTATGTTTCTATGTTTCTATGAGTAAAGGAGAAAGCCAGGGAAAGGAGAGGGAGGTGCCAGACCACGGGGGAGTGAGGGAAAGGAAAGTATTTTAGAGAGAAAAAGGTATTTTTAGTGATGAAAAATTATGTAGCATGGAGGGTTAGCATCATTCTTAATATACCTTAAATTGTGATATTTTTGGAAGCGGAGTGTGTGTAGTGTGCTAGAATTTGCAGTATTTTAAGGACTGGTGACTACTATTCCTTTTTTTCTATAGCAGGTCCGCTGGCATCGCCTTCATGCTTGACTGGATTGGCACAATTTTATAAAACTGTTTTATACAATTGTTTTTTTAAATAGTATTCGCTATAAGCCTGCTTTAATGGAAATATTGTTTTTCCTTATAAGTAAAGTGTGTTGTATGTACATTTGGTCATGTAAATGGTATGGAGAGGATTTGGCCATCATGGGTGGGTGGGAACTAGTTAGGGGGGAATTGAATTGATCTAGGTGGTAATTTTCCAGGTGGCAGTTGGTGGGTGGGAACTGTTCAGGTGGTTACTGACCTAGAACCAAGGGAGGACAAAGCAAATGTCCTGGATCTTTTTAAGATGTCTGTGGAATGGGCAGAGATGCCATCTCGCTCATTAGGAGTGTCGCATTCATTTGAAATCATTCTTTCTCTTTTGAAACCTGTTTCTCATTCATCAGAGCTTCAATACCAATGTACTGATCTTCATCACTGCTTTCATGAGAGGGAAGCCTTAGAGCAGTATTCTTCAACCTTTTTACACCTATGGACCGACAGAAATAAAAGAATTATTTTGTGGACCGGCATCGGTCCGCAGACCGGCGGTTGAAGAACACTGGGCTAAGTCATGGGCCAGACCCTGCCCATAACTACCCAATCTCCACCCCAGACCCTGCCCCCATAGTCCTAATTGTAACACTGTTTTTTCCATTCATTTTTCATATATACACACTCAATATAATCTTATTAACAACATATCGATCGCATCGCGGACCGGCAGTTGAAGAACACAGTTTTGGGCCTGATGCACATGCTGGCCCTGTGGACCGGCAGGAAATTTCTGTGGACCGGCACCGGTCCATGGACCGGTGGTTGAAGAACACTGCCTTAGAGAAGTAAATCAACTAGTTAACCAGTAGGAAGAAATCTGAGCACACCTTCCTGCCTACTGCTTCCCCAGTTCCTGTCCCTTTTGCCTGAAGGGATTTCCAAAACCCTGGCAGTTTTGGAAGTCCCTGAGCTCGGGGCTGTGTCTTGAGGGCCTCTGCACATGTGCAGATGTCAACACAATGACATCATGTACACGTGACATCATCGCATCAACATCCACACAAGCGCAGAGACCCTCCAGACATGTGGAAGTGAGCTGGGATCGGAATAGGGTGCTAGCTGTCTTCCTTTTAAAACAAATATTTTTAGAGAGGAAATCTGGCAACTCTAATTACATGTGCTCTGAATCCCATGTACATACTTTTAGTTACTGGGTGGAAGACCATCTTCAACTCAAAATTTACCCAAACTGCCTCCTGCTTTGTATTCTTTCAGAATATAAACCCCTTTGCTTGTTTGTCCGGATGCTGGGAAAGGGGGCATACAGAGTTATTTTTATTTAGATGAGACCAGAGAAGGAGCCAACTTCCTCGGTTGGACTCCACAGCAAGCAAACACGCACCAGACTTCCACTCGCTCTCCCAATGATGTTAAACCACACCAGTAAGTTGCTGAATAACTAAAACCTTTACTTTTCCTTGGAACACTGAAGAGGTAATAGTCTTGAACAGTAACAGTTTCTTTCAACAACTGCAACCTATATATAAAGCCCCACTTAGATGTAAATAATTCAGATGCATGAAAATCCTCCTCGTTCGAAGGATTCCATTGCAAGTCCAAAGTCCAGGTCTAAATAGTGCGAGATAGACCTAAAATTAACTCTAGTTCGTATTGTGATCAATTGGTTTGTTCTCCCAAAAGACAAACTTCCCACCCAGAGTCAGGGCTTCAGACTCCTCTGGAGTGAGGACACGTTTTTGAGACCTCCCAGGAAGTGGAAAGGCTGGCTTGGGTTCTCGCCTTATCCTGTGGCTTCCAGAAAGTGCTGGAACACAGACTGGGTCTCTGACCGTTTCCACAGGTGTCTGAATGTCTGAAGCTACTCTCCCGTTCCTCTGGAAAACCAGATGCAGATCTCGCACACACGCACATGCCCCTCGGAGCCAAAGCACTGATGACTTTAAACTGCAAACTCCAACCTTTACACCATTTACTTGCTGTCATGGGGGAACAAATACATTACTCCTTACCTTTTACTGCATAATATTCACCCAGGGGTACACAAGAAAAGCTAATATGTAATTCTGTCTCGATTCAGTTGTAAAGCAATACTACACATTCTAGATTTATGCTCTGGATGTAATTTCTGAAAAATCTCACTCCTTGGTGTAGTAAATCTTACTCTTTGGAATGATTTACTCTTGACCTCTCTGGGAAATGGAAAGCAGAAGCTAGATTGGACTGGATCCACAATAGCTTGAGATGTTAGGATAACGGGGAAGAGATTAGATTCCAAAGAGCAGGCTGGAATCTTTAGAAATGCAAATGCTCCTTAACTGAAGGAATGGCAGTGAAAGACTGGCCATTTCTCATATTAGGGAGGAGCCCAAGGCGCATGAGCCAGTAGGGGCATAGACTACTCTCTGTGGGCACCAGGGCGTGGCCTAAGCCCAGTAGTTGGTTCGTAAAGGCCTCCGGAGCAGGAGGGATTGAGTACCCCTCCTCCCAACTTTTAAAGATACGGGGAGGGGGACGGGGACAGGGAGGGGGCATCCGGGTCCGGTGGCAGGAGGGAGTGAGCATCCCTCCTGCTGTTTGACTTTTTTTTTGTGGGAGGGGAGTGGGAATCCCTTCTGCCATTCATTTGCATGGGTGGCGGGGGGGGGGGCATTTTTGTTGGGTTTAGGGGAGGAGGGGGTACTTTGTCAGGGAGAGGAGGCATTTTTTTATTGGCCAGATATTTTGCGTGTGTAAAACATGCAAAATATTAGTGCAATTTAAAAAAAAAAAAAAAAACCAGGCAGACCTGTCGGGTTTGACAATAGTAAAACCCGATGCAAAATAGCCAAGCAATTGTTAGTGAATCAGTCACTTGGCTATTTTGCATGGGATTTTACTCATTTGCATGGGTAGATCGGATGGGATCGTAAACTAGGTGGTGGGCTGTTTAGTGAATCGGGTCAGGGTTTGCGATCGTCGTTACAGGATTAATAAGTTTGGTGAATCTAGGCCTTATTTAAACAAAAGGTAGCCACAGGCATTGCAGGAGAGAGATTAACCTTTTTGATTTTTTTTGGGTTGGAACCTTCCCCTAAGCCAGGCAGCCAGAGGTGGGAGGCCCTATGGAGCTATACTGAGGTGAATATGCAGTGGAAACTTCACATCCAGACATCTGCTGTTCAGCCTTCAGTCATTGTGCAGGTCATGGCTAAACCGTAGTGATCCTGTCTTGTGCGCCTCACCTGTGATGACTGGGGCACATGCCCTATTTCCTCTCCCCTAAGTTCCTTAACTCCTTGTTCATCATTGATTGTCCCAGACAAGAATTTAAAGCAGGATATAAAAAGTGCTGTAACCGCCTCGGCCGGTCTGGCCTGTTTGTTGCCATTTCCTTCCTTTTTTATCCCCTCAAGCATCTCACCCTGTTGGTAAATGGCTCCAGATGAAGCGCTCACATCCTGTGCGTCATGGGCCTGCATTGCACATTCCTCTGGGATCGGAATGAGGGTGGAACCATAGTAACAAGCTCCTATTCATGCAGAGCTGCCTGCTTTCCCTCTGTGGGATACTTCAAAGAGCTGCGAGAATTCTGGGGAATTGCTTATCTCTGTCTAGTGACAGTTAAAACTGTCCTTTTCCAATTCTGTGATAGGGGTTGTGTTTTTGTTGTTGTTGTTGCTACCCAGTTGTCTTCCATCCTGCTTTCCTAACAAATTGCCAGAGCAAGAAAATCAAATAATTAAAAATCTTGACATGGTCTTCTCTTGATATGGAGAGCAGGTGTGGTGTGTGTACAAATAATTAAAAATCTTGACATGGTCTTCTCTTGATATGGGGAGCAGGTGTGGTGTGTGTACAAATAATTAAAAATCTTGACATGGTCTTCTCTTGATATGGGGAGCAGGTGTGGTGTGTGTGCACGTGTGTATAAATAATTAAAAATCTTGACATGAGCGTCTCTTGATATGGGGAGCAGGTTTGGTGTGTGTGCACGTGTGTATAAATAATTAAAAATCTTGACATGAGCGTCTTGATATGGGGAGCAGGTGTGGTGTGTGTGCACATGTGTATAAATAATTAAAAATCTTGACATGAGTGTCTCTTGATATGGGGAGCAGGTGTGGTGTGTGTGCACGTGTGTATAAATAATTAAAAATCTTGACATGGTCTTCTCTTGATATGGGGAGCAGGTGTGGTGTGTGTGCATGTGTGTATAAATAATTAAAAATCTTGACATGGGGAGGTCACGTGATGTCATGAGCGCGTGAAGACGTCTCCTCGCTCGCTCCGGGGCTACCCTGCATACTCTGGCAATAACCGACGCTTTCCCCACTGTTTTTGTGGACCCGCCGCGTTCCGGACCTGTTTCCGTGCATGGACAGATACATTACAAGATCGCGGGAGCACATGCAGCCAAAATCAGCGCGCAAAGACCGGGAACGAGTGAGGCCTACTGAAAAAAAAATGGCGGCGAGCCCCACGGCGGCGGTCTCGAATCTTACAGAGACCGCGCTGAGTGACATTAAGGAGGCGCTTGCTCAGGTACTGGGGCCCAAATTAGAATCACTAACGGCGCAAATCTCGAATATTGAGACCCTGCTGGCGGCAGCGGCGGCCCGCACGAACGAGTTGGAACAACGGGTCTCCACCTTGGAAGACACATCCACGGCCCAGGGTGCTGATCTTTGCACGTTGCAGGCACAGGTTCGGGTGCAGGCTGAGAAGCTGGATGACTTGGAAAACCGTTCCAGACGCTCGAACCTGCGCTTGCTGGGTATTCCAGAGACGATCTCTGACCGCTGATTATTGGAGGTGCTGGAAAGATGGCTGCGAGAGGAACTACCACTTCCCCCTTCCTTGGGGCCCCTCCGTATTGAACGGGCACACCGTCTGGGCCCCCGCCCTGGTCTGGAGGCACGTCCGCGGGTGGTTATTATGAAGCTGTTAAATTTTAGACACAAAGTGGAACTTTTGCAGCTTTATCGATCTAAGAGAGATGCTTTGAAATATGATGGAGCCTTGGTCCGCATTAGCCAGGACTTTTCTCTGGCGCTGCAAGAACGGAGGCGGCCCTTTTATCCACTTTGTGCACAATTATCAGAGCTAAAACAGATTTCAATTTAACTATCCGGCTCAGTTGCGGATCCAACGTAATGGAGTCTGAAAGTCCTTTCAGTCTTCTGAAGCGGCAGCTGACTTTATCAAACTGCTTGAAAAACCCAGTCCGGGGGAGGATTGACTTTGTGGACTATGCTTTCTTTGCCAGGCTTGCTCGTGAAACTTGATGGATAATGTTTTCTATTTACAGGGGGACAATGTCTCATAGGCTCATATGAGCTTCCTTTTTCTGCAGGCCGGGGTGGCCCTGGATGAGGCGTTTTTCGTGACCTGTTTTCTCCCATATGATGGGGGCTGTTGGGAATGTTGGGGGGTATGGGGGGAAGGGGTATTTCTGGGTGGCGGCAGCGGTACTACTAGGGCATTCTGTGTTCCTTTCTATTTGTTATTTGGGGTCTACTTTTTCAGGGTTATGTGCATTGTTTGAATGGAGTGTGAATGTGGAGTCTTGGGGTGAGGCTGGGCGCCCTGGGACACCTTTTACCGGAGGGTCTCTTTGCTATGATATGAAGGGTGGGGAGAGGTATGGGTGATCGGATGTTACGTATACTTTCTTGGAATGTATCGGGAATTACATCTCCTGCCAAACGTACAAAAATTTTATCTCAATTGAAACATCACTCGGCCGATATAGCTTGTCTACAGGAGACTAGACTCACGGATTTAGAACACCGGAAACTTCGGAGAGGTTGGGTTGGGGATTTATACTATGCATCTTCACCAGGGAAGAGGGCAGGGGTGGCCATATTGATTAGGAAGGGCTTACCATGCACTGTCCAGGTCCTGAGACGTGATCCCCAGGGCCGATATCTGTTGGTACAGGTGAATGGACCGGGTGGATCTTTTAGGTTACTGGTGGGATACAGCCCTAATGGGTATCAACATTCTTTCTTTCAAAATCTGGTTAATATTTGTTTACAGAATTCTGGTGACCCACTAATATTGGTGGGCGACTTGAATCAAGTATTAGACTCGGGCGTGGACCGCTCTGGGGGAACAGGAACTACGAATGTGAAACAAACGAAGGGCATTCCTTATCTTTGTCGAGCTTTGGGGTTGGTGGACCCTTGTAGGTTGCTTCACCCCACTGAAAGAGATTATACACACCAGTCTAGAGCACATGGTTCTTTTTCCAGAATTGATTACACCTTAATTTCTGAACATCTGTTTGCTCGGGTCTCTGAGGCAACAATTGGCCCTCTTGAGATATCAGATCATCATATGATTTGGCTAGATGTTGCGGTGGGAGGTCCTGTGGGTCCGGGGTCAGGATGGAGATTTCCTTCGTATTTGTATAATGATTCTCACTTCCGGGAATTTCTGTCCGGAAAATGGGATGACTATTGTTCCTTTAATGCTCCACATATAGATCAACCTATATTGTTTTGGGATGCAGCAAAGGCAGTGTTACGTGGGGATGTGATTGCATATGTTGCCTCTCGGACCCGACGAATTGCACATCGTATAGTACAGCTCGAAAAACAATCGGTGCAATTAAAACGTGATTTGTTGAACACCCCCTCAGTGGCAAATAAGGAAGTGTATAACACAGTTCTGGCCGAGTTAAATTCCCTTATACATGAACGTACAAAGAAATTGCTGTTTTTTCGTAAATTTCAATTTTATAAATATGGTAATAAAACCGGGAAGTTGTTAGCGTCTGTAGCTAAAAGCTGGAAGGGATCTAGATATATTTCTATGATAAAAGAGAGATCGGGGAAGACGTTGACTTCAGCGGTGGATATATCGGCTAGTTTTAAAAATTACTTTGAGGCTTTCTACGCCTCCCCGGGTCCTTATACAGGCCCAGATGTGTGTGATTACTTGGAAGATGCGGGATGCCTAGATTATCAGCGGCCCAGATCTCACGGTTGGATAGAGCTTTACAACTCCAGGAGGTGCTGCAGGCGATTAAGAAATTGAAACCTTGTACAGCCCCCGGGCCGGACGGATACTCCCCGGAGTTTTTTAAGATCTTATCTTTATCTATAGGGGGGGTCTCTCTTGAATTACTATACAGCGGTCCAGAATCGAGGTAAATTCCCGAGTTATGCGAACGATGCCCTGATTACTCTAATTCCAAAACCATCTAAATCGCCCACTGATATAGAATCGTATCGACCGATATCACTGTTGAATGTTGACATAAAGATTTTAGCTCGTGTTTTGGCGGATAGGCTGGCGCCCTTGTTACCTACTATCATTGTGCCTGAACAGGTGGGCTTTGTTCGCACACGCCAATCGGTACTTAATGTTCGTCGTGTGTTACTGGCCTTTTCTAGAGCCCAACAGGCTCATTCTCCTGGTTTACTGGTTGGGTTAGATGCGGCAAAAGCCTTTGATAAGGTTCATTGGCATTATTTGTTTCAGGTCCTGCAACATATAGGGCTCCCTGATAGTTACCTGGCGCTGATCCGTACACTTTATTCAGGACCCACTGCATCCATATTGGTTAATGGGGTGCGCTCTCCTTCTTTTCAGGTGGGCAAGGGGACGCGACAGGGATGTCCATTGTCCCCACTTCTTTTTCTGTTGTACCTAGACCCCTTGCTACATACACTTCAGAGGGATGATGAAATTGTAGGGTTGCCAGAGGGTTCATCTCAGTTGCGGGTGTTGGCATTTGCGGACGACCTTCTGCTTACTTTGGGCTCTCCCCAACGTTCATTGCAGCGAGCTTTGGAACTTCTGGATGAATTTCATCTCTACTCAGGTTTAGTTCTTAATAAGCAGAAGTCCTTGGCACTGCCAACTTCGCCTGAAGTGCGTCAGACATGGCAGGGAGATTTTTCTTTAAAGTGGGCCCCTTCCCAATTGACGTACTTGGGGGTGGTTATCCCTCAGGACCTGGACAGGCTTTACTTTATTAATGTTTCGCCCTTACTCCGTCGTACAGCGACTACCCTTTACAATTGGAGGAGACTTCCCTTGTCCCTTTCTGGCCGAATTGCCCTATACAATATGATGATATTACCACAATGGTTATATGTATTGCAAATGTTGCCTATTATGCTAACACCAACACACTTGGCACAACACAACTCTCACCTTTCCGCATACTTGTGGCAGGGGAAACGGGCTAGGATAGCGTTGTCCAAGTTGATGTTGCCAAGAACTCAGGGGGGGTTGGGTCTGCTAAGTGTTTCAAGATGCATGTCAACTAAGGCATATCCATGACTGGTTTTGTAATTCTACCTGTTTTTCCTTGCGTGAGAATGAATGTTTCTCTTTTAGACCTTATCACTTCAGCTATCTTTTACATGCTCGCCATTTACCTGATTTGCCATTGTTACAATCACACCCCTTTTTGCCTGTCATGCGTAAGGCTTGGAAAATGTTGTGTAGGTTGTTGAAAATTTCCCCCAGTGCAACACCTTGTCTCCCCGTTGCTGGTAACGGAGAATTCTTACCTGGCTTGGACTCTGCAGTTTTCCGGCGTTGGACCTCTGTGGGTCTCCACTACGTATCTCAGGTGGTCCGGGATACGGGTCTTCCTGCCTCTTTTGCTGAACTACAGACTCAGTTCCATCTTTCCCCTGTGGACTGGTTTGCTTACCGACAACTTCAACATTATTTGCAGACTTTGACCTCAGTGCCATTGAGAGAGAATGTGCAAAACAGTTTACAGGAAGCTCTTTGTCTTACTGCACAGGACCCTATACAGTTGAAAATTTATCATAGGTTCTTACAGGACCTTTCCGGAGAACTGGACTTCATTGCCCTAGCCCAGAAATGGTCGGCTGACCTTCAAGTGCCTATCTCTGATGATATGCTACGGAGGGGCATTCGTTTGGGGAATGATCCTACACTGTCCTCGGTGGAGAAGGAGCGCAATTACAAGTTCTTGTTGCGAGCTTTCTATCCACCTAAGAGAGCTCAGGTAATGGGGATTAGCACGGGACATTGTTGTGGAAAATGCGCGCACCCTATGGCATCTTTCGGACACATGTTTTGGACTTGCCCTTTGGTATCTGCATTCTGGTTGCGATTGGTGTCTATGGTGGCTCAACTTTGGGGATGTTCCTGGAGGATGCACCCCAGTTTTCTTTTCACTTTACAAATCCGTTTTCATCCACCTAGACCGGGGTGTGCGATTTTCATTAGGAAGACTGTACTCATGGGCAGTCAACCACCTTCTATTCAACAGTGGAGAACATTAATGTTACAGCAAATGTTACTGGAACGAAAAGACATTGTGGACATGGCAGCAAAAAGGGGTCGGTTGTTCCGTCAATGCTGGTACCCTTTTAGTTTGACCTTTACTTCTTTTGTCCAACGACAACTTTGGGATGTATGACTTGAGTATTACCCCTATGTTGACAGTTTTCACTTGGGAATGTTTGCTTCCGCTGCTGCTGCCCAGATGGGGTGGGGGGGGGTGATTGGGAGGGTTTGGGGTTTGGGGTGGTATTGTGGCTTAACAAAATACTCTTGACTTCTGTATTTTTTGTGTTGACATACTGGTTTAATAAACATTACTTTAAATAAAATATGCAATTTCACCTCAGTAACTATAGAAAAATAGACAAATATAGTACAAAATATAGACAGCAGATATAAATTCTTAAAACAGACACATTTTGATCACTAAATTGATAATAAAATCATTTTTCCTAAAAAAAAAAAAAATCTTGACATGGTCTTCTCTTGATATGGGAAGCAGGTGTGGTGTGTGTGCACGTGTGTATAAATAATTAAAAATCTTGACATGAGCGTCTCGATATGGGGAGCAGGTGTGGTGTGTGCACGTGTGTATAAATAATTAAAAATATTGACATGAGCGTCTTGATATGGGGAGCAGGTATGGTGTGTGTGCACGTGTGTATAAATAATTAAAAATCTTGACATGAGCTTCTCTTGATCTGGGGAGCAGGTGTGGTGTGCGTGCACTCTTGGTTCTGAGTTTCTCACTGGGGCCTACTCTGGATTCATTGCAGGCTCGGGATGTGTACCTTCACGCTGGCTGTGTCCTTGGGGGCTGTTCTTCTCCTTCCGTTCTCCATCATCAGTAACGAGGTGCTGCTTTCCCTGCCCCAGAACTACTACATTCAGTGGCTGAATGGCTCTCTCATCCATGGTGAGCTTTCGCTTTCAGACTACCTCAGATTCCTCTATTCTGTGAGCCCACAGAGAGCGGAACTTATTCTAGAGATAGGACCCAAACTTACTGTTTACCTTTTAGCGTTTCAAGAATTAGACTACCTTATAGTAGAGCTTGCAACTGATGTAGCACCCAGAAACACTCTAATACCCTTAACTGTTTTTCCTAAGGTTTTATTTGTTTAAATTATTTGTACTGTTTGGCCCATGGGTCTGACGGTCTAAATATGGATCTTTACTATAGGTCTCCTACTATAGCTATTTCCATTGTCATACTTTTCTATTGTTGATCTCCACCCCCCCCCCTTCACCCCTCCATTTGATTGTTTACGTACTGCATAGATATTTTTGGGTCGATATTCTATGCTATTTAACCAGCCAGCAATGGCTCTTGACTGGTTAAATTGCCTATTTAGGGCTATCTGGTCATTTTCAACAGCTCTGAACTAGTTAGTGCTGAACTCAAAACTAGTTATTTGGGGTATTCTGGGGCAGAGTCAGCAGTCCAGGATAACGACATAAGTCAGTCCTGGCTTTATGCAGTAAACTACAACTAGTTAAGTGCTAAATATCATACTTAACCAGCTATGTGTTGGTTGACTCTGAAAAACCACAAGTTCAATGCCAGTGCCCAGAACTGGCCCAGCATTGAATTTTTGGGTTTAATGCCGGTGTCGGTCAGCAAAACGCTGAATATCAAGCCTTTTAGAATTTAGTGGTACATGAAATAAAGATAATACTTGAACCCAGGCCCAGATACCTTCCAGATAGCCGGTAAGATATGACATTGATGAATATATTTAAAATATTCAAATATTAAAATTCACATAGATACATGGGCCACGTCAATCCAAAATTAACAATATACACATTCACCGAGGTCGTGTAGAAAGTGTGAAAAACTAAAACATGAGTCAGAAGGAGCTCTACCAGGAGGAAAAGCCTCAGCCAAAGCCCTCCCACCACCACAGCTATGGCTGAGGTATTCAGGCAGAGAACCTCATCGGCATAAAATCCTCCCAGAGGGCCAAATATGGCTCTATGTTGTGCAAATATAGCACAAAATTTATAAATATGTCGCCAGGTGGTCACAACCATGTAAGCTGACTCAAAGAAACTTATCTTTTGTCATTAGCTCGATCGGAACACCAACGATGGCCAGCGTTTCACTTAGTGCTGCTTTCAAAATGGAACACAAGAATTGTGTCTCCTTCCACAAAAGATAGGATACACCCTGAGGCAGCACTATGTGAAACGCTGGCCATCGTTGGTGTTCCGATCGAGCTAATGACAAAAGATAAATTTCTTTGAGTCAGCTTACATGGTTGTGACCACCTGGCGACATATTTATAGATTTTGTGCTATATTTGTACAACATAGAGCCATATTTGGCCCTCTGGGAGGATTTTATGCCGATGAGGTTCTCTGCCTGAACACCTCAGCCACAGCTGTGGTGGTGGGAGGGCTTTGGTTGAGGCTTTTCCTCCAGGTAAGAGCCCCTTCTGACTCATGTTTTAGTTTTTCACACCTTCTACACGACCTCTGTGAATGTGTTTATTGTTAATCATTAGTGGGAAGTTCACTATTTCTGAGTTATTGATACGTCAATCCAAAGCCAGTTGTGCCAGATGGTTGGACCCAACACAGTCTGTGTTTCGGTAAACCTTCATCAGGGGGTCCTGATAACAAATGTGGAGAGCAATGTAGAGAACAATTGAAAGTGTAGCATATCTAACCAAAGATTTCTACTTATACTACCTCAGAGACCATCCTAGAACTGGGACTTTGCCAGTTTGAAAGAGACACACTAAAAAGAATCAGCTAGCTTTGGATTGACTTGACCCATGTATCTATGCAAATTTTAATGATTTCAATATTTTAAGTATATTTAATAAACTTTGCATTCATTTATCTGTTTCTGTGAGATCCAGAAGCTACAGTTCCACTTTGTTTTGGAGTTTCTCAGTTTATGCGTGGAACACAGGTCCTTTCCTTTTCTAGGATATGACATGGGGCTCCTTGATGCCACTCTGTAGCTGCCTGCATTGATATACTGGAAGCTGCTTACTGCGTACATCCCTGATATGTTGTTTTTTTCCCCTCCCCCCACCATCCCATCTTCTTAGGACTATGGAATTTGATCTTTCTCTTCTCCAACCTTTCCCTCATCTTCCTCATGCCATTTGCTTATTTCTTCACGGAGGCTGAAGGATTTGCAGGCTCCAAGAAGGTATGGATTGGTACAGTATGACTTGTGAGATGTGGGGGGGAGGGGTTATTTTTTGGGGGTTTGTTTGTTTTTTTTCTAAGATCACACTGTGACATCCTCTCTCCTTGCCCTGCAGGGGATCATGGCCCGTGTCTACGAGACTTTTGTCGTACTACTACTGCTGACTCTTCTCCTCTTGGGGATTATGTGGGTGGTATCGGCAATGGTGGATGACAGTGCGGCCAGCAGAGAATCCTTGTATGGTGGGTACCCGGGTCAGAGAAGCAGAAGGAGTCTTGGACTATGAGATGACACCCACCCACCATTCCCAATAACAGGAGGAGAAAAGAATTGGACATGGAGATAGGATAAAGGGGCAGGGATAGGAGAAGAATTGCAGGCTCAGTATAACCCCCCACCCCCACCCCAGCTCAATAGGAAAAGTTAAGGGCTTCTAGTACAAGTTCTCCATGGACAAACCGAGTAGAATCAGCCACGCAAGTAGTGATGCCACAGCAGTATCAGATGAGATCTTCTCCTTGTGGGCATGTTCAGGTGGTCCCAGCAATGTCTGTTGGGTCCTTCCCTCCCCCACCCACCACAATCTGTGATGTCCTTTCAGTTTCTAAGAGGCCTACGTTAACTATTGCTGGGTATTAGATAATCACCCCTCCCTCCCCCAACCCAAGCCCATAATAGCCAAAATTTATACAAAAACTGAAGCAGGACACAGTCCAGATTATCCTCTTATAGTTCCTTTCTATCCTTGGCAAGTGTAAGTTTCCTGTCCTTTAAAGCTGACACTGAGGAGCTAATCCAAATTTACCCCGTCCACTGTACAGCAGGAAAGGTCTCTACCAGAGGAAACTCTGGACATTTTACCACAAGGTAAACTATTCTAAAATGTGAGTAGATATAAAACAAGCTAATCGGGGATACAGGGGGTACAGATTGCTGCTTAACTCTCAAAGGCCTCTTCTTAGCCATAGAAATAATAATAAGCTAAAGGGTTTAAACCCACTCTGCTTCTAGCAACCCTGGGCAAGTCACTTATTGATATAGGCCTGATGATGCCTATAGAAATTTGGAAAATTTACTCCTCCCTCCTCAATTGATTTTTGTAAAGATACTAAAGCTATTCTAGCAGTTTTGCCCATCCAAATAAATTTGATAAGAATACTATTCAACTTTTTGTAAAAAGAACTGTGAAAATAAATTGGTAACATTCCCATTTGATAACACATCACAGGAAAAATCATCATTTTCAATGTTTGAACTCTCCCCCACCAAGATAAATGTAACGGATTCCATTGCTCACACATTTCTGTAACCTTTAATAATACATTTTTTTCCTTTATTTTTATTGTTTCTTCCAGTGACTTGTAAATCCATTTTCATAAATATTTCATACCCTCTTCTTTCCAGAGAAAAGGGAACTGATCAAACAAACCTTTTTGAGAGTGTATATTAAGTGGAAGGATTTCTGATTTATTCCAATTTATTTTATATCCTGAAAACTTTCCAAATCTTTCGATCAGGTCCAATAAATGTGGAATAGTAGATTCAGGATTTCTCAAATGAAGCAAAATATCATCTGTATATGCAGATACTTTGTATCCCCGAACAGCATAAGGAATACCCCGAATCTCCTCTGCTTGTTGAATAACCAATGATAAAAATTCCAATATAATATCAAATAACAGAGAAGATAAAGGACACCCCTGCCTGACTCCTCTTCAGATGAAAACCATCTGAAAAAGAATTATTTATATATAATCTGGCCAAAGGAGAATTATACAAAGCTTTGATCATTTGTATAAATCCAGAACCCACTCTAAACCAATTCATTACTTGGTACATAAAAGTCCATTCTACTCGATCAAATGCCTTCTCCGCATCCAAAGATACAGAGAATGCTGGATCCTCCATGGATTTTGTTAATGTCAACATATGGAGAGCCAATCTAGTGTTATGTGAGGAATGTCTGAGCAACAAATCCAGTTTGGTGCATACCTATAATATAAGGGAGAGCCATAGCCAAGCGTATGGCCAATAACTTAGCCAACAGTTTTCCATCAACATTTTTCAAAGATATTGGCCTGTAGTTTGAAACCAATAAAGGATCTTTATTTGGCCTCGGCAAAACTATAGTCAAAGATTCTGCCATAGTACCTGAAATACAGCCTTTATTCAGTTGAACTTGATATAATTTTAATAAATGAGGCATTAATATATTTTGAAATGATTTATAAAACTCCACAGTGTATCCATCCCCTCCTGGAGTGGATCCAACTCTAAGGGACTTCAATGCTGCTTGAATCTCCTTCAACGTGATAGGTGCATCAAGAGATCCTTTTATATGCTCGGGAATTTTAGGACCCTCAATTAAATTTAAAAACTCTAAACCATCAAGTTCTTTATTTGAGTAAAGCTCAGAGGAATACAAAGTTTTATAATATTTCAAAAACTGTTTTAATATATCATAAATTTGAGAATAAGTAACCCCATTTTCATCTGTAATAGCCACAATTTTTACTTTCCTTTTTTATGCTTTTAAATAATTAGCTAGTAATCTTCCTGCTATATTCGAGTTCCCATAATACAAAGCCTTTTGAGTAAATAATTCCTTCCTAGCCCATTTAGAAGAGGTCTCATTATATTTATATTTAGCTTTTAATAGGGACTGAAATGTATCATGTTCCCATTTTACCGTTAATTTTGCTTCTAATTCTTTAATCTTTTCCTCAAGATCAATGAAATCTTTTTTTTGATTGAGTGTTAACGTGAGCCGAATATGAAATTATATTCCCTCTCATGGTAGCTTTAAAAGCATAGAGAGTGCATAGGAATAGAGAGTGACGTGGCAGAAGCACTCCAGTAGGATGAGCAAGGCAGGAGCCTTGGAGAAAGCAAGCAGACTCTGAAGTATTAGATTGGCTCATGCAGGAAGTAGAAGAAAGTTGCCCTACTTCCAACTTTCCTGCTCCAGAGGATTTCATGGAAATGGAAATCCAGCAAGCCTGCCCTACTTCCGAGGACCAGGCAGAGTTCATGGAAACTAACTAAAGCATGAAGCCTTGACTTTTTGAATGTCCTAGTGGCCCTGACGCAGCGGATGACTTAAAACAATAAAACTCCGCGAAACGCTGCCCACGTCGGCATACGAACACTAGTGACCGTTACTTCCTGTAAAGACAAATCAGCTATAAAGCTAAGTTGCTTTTTTGGTCTTTGTTTCTTTACATTATGGCTTGCACTTACTTCATATAAACATATGGGGTGGTAGATTTATATGCTTTTGAAAAGTAGATTTATATGCTTTTGAAAATTCTTTAAAAAAAATTTTGCATTGGTGTTGGCCGATGATTGGAGCAGGAGCGAGTATACTACGCAGACTATTCTTAGCCTGTGACTGCTATTGCGATGCGTAGGCTCCGATTCTGAGGCCATAGCCCCTTTAATCTTCAGGGCTATTAACACTAAAGTGCACTGCTAGTTAGTTGCAGTATTTAGGATTGTTTCTCATTATAGCTTTAAAAGCATCCCATAAAGTTTCCAATGAGATATCTTCTGAAGAGTTTTTAATTGGAAATATTCCTCCATCTTTATATTAAATTCTTCAATAAATTTTGTGTCCTCTAGCAGTGTATTATTGAATCTCCAAACAGGTCTCTTTCCATTTTGTTCCTCCAATTCAAATTCTATCCATACTCCACTGTGATCTGATAGAATAATTGGATCTATGGTAGCTGTTCTGACCTGTTATACAAGCTTATCTGAAACAAAAATATAATCGTTCCTAGAAAATGATTTATGAACATGTGAACAGAGAGAAAATTCTGAGCTCCCTGGGGAAAACAGTATAGAAAATTGAATGAATGAATGCATTCCTCATCCTGGCCTTCAAAACATTGCCCTTTTCAGCACAGATATGGAAAGGCACCATATCTCCACTCTTAGTAACACTAGATGTGTGGGAGGTACTGCTAGAACTTGGATATTCTTTGACTAGAAATGTTAAATGGCAAAAGCTCTGCTTTAATCTCCCTACCTGCCCTACATCTTTATTAAGTTTTATTCAAGTTTATTAGGTGTTTTCTATACTGCCTATCAAGGTTTATCTAAGCGGTTTTACAATCAGGTACTCGAGCATTTTCTCTATCTGTCCCGGTGGGCTCACAAGCTATCTAACGTACCTGGGGCTATGGAGAATTGAGCGACTTGTCCAGGGTCACAAGGAGCAGCGCGGGGCTTGAACCCACAACCCCAGGGTGCTGAGGCTATAGATCCAACCACTGCTCCATTTGTCGAACTCTGGACTAGAATCCAACACCATCCATGTCTATTTAAGTGCAGCTATACTCCCATTGGTGGGCTACCAATCTCTGTCAAACCTATAATAACCCCATCACTCTCCCGCTCGACATCCCTTCTTTATGGGACCTTGGTGTGCTACTTGCCCAGTTTTTAAGCCCTTTTTGAACCTATGGGCATGTCCTTGCTCATGAATGCTTTCTGAAAAGTTGCATTTTCTATCACCATCACATCTGTTTATCACAGTAGCCAATTACAAGCTACTACTACTATTATTTAACATTTGAGTACACAGCGCTGTACATTTAATATTCAATAAGACGGTCCCTGCTCAGAAGAGCTTACAATTTAATTTGGACAGACAGGGCTGTGGTTTATTATCTACATTACTCAGTTTCACCTTGATAGGGTCTCCCTCAAAGCAAGAGTTCACATCTTCCCACTCTTAGTACCTTCACCTTCTCCCCTTTACCACAGAATACAGCAAAAGAATGGGTACATACCCTAAACCAGGGGTTGGCAACCTCTATCCTCGAGGGTTGCAACCCAGCCAGGTTGTCAGAATTTCCCCAATGAATATGCATGAGATCTATTTGCATGCACTACTTCTACTGTAAGCAAATAAATATCATGTATATTCATTGGACAAATCCTGAGAACCCAACTGGGTTGCAACCCTCAAGGACTGTGGTAGCCCACCTCTGCTCTAAACCTGCACTGTTCCTCTTTTGAGCAATACAGCCTCACAGGAGAGCTTCTAGTCTTTCCT
Source organism: Geotrypetes seraphini (assembly GCF_902459505.1). NCBI lineage: Eukaryota > Metazoa > Chordata > Amphibia > Gymnophiona > Dermophiidae > Geotrypetes > Geotrypetes seraphini. The sequence continues at coordinate 219,289,927 of NC_047086.1, forward strand.
GTCTTTTGATCTCAGTTGAGATTTGGTCTTGCTATCAGCAAACAACCCTCTTCTGCATGGACCTCTACAGTGGTGTACATAGTGTATGTGACACCCGGGACAGATAATTTTTTAACACTTCTCTATATGAAATAATTATTTTTAGTAATAATCCATGAGTCACACAAGGGTGTACCTAGGAAAAGGCAGCACCTTAAACATTGTAGTGAGCATTAGAACATCAGTATACCCATTGTAAAACTATACAAACCAGATTTAGTACAGATTAATCCTGCACAGTCGGTGCTAAAAAAAAACCCCATATCTCTTTTTCATACACATAGAACACAGATAAGTAATCACAAACTAGAAATAGAAATATGTAGACCAAAGTTAAACTAAACCACCAAGAAGCCAGACTCTGCATACAATGCAGCACCACAAACAATGACAGCAGATGTAAATTTTGAAAAAAAACCTGAGCAATAACAATCATCATTTAAAAAATTAACAAATAGGAACAAAAAATGGAAAATAAGATACCATTTTATTGGACTAATACATTTTTCTTTTTTTTTTTAATTGAGTTTATTAAGGTACATTAACAGCACTTATTACAGAAACCAATTATGAAAGGAGAGAAGAAAAAAGGAGAATTCTTCACATTATAACAGAACAGATTACTTAGCTTCTCTATCTAAGATAAGTCTCTCCAGCTGATCTGGTTCAAATAAAATGTAGCCTTTATCTGAAAAGGAAACCAAACATCTGGAAGGAAACTTCAGAA